>NC_035178.2:14432613-14741797 GCF_001659605.2 Manihot esculenta | reverse complement strand
GTTCGTTTGACCCATAATTGTTAGCCCAATCCACTAGGAATTTTCCTAGATTTTGGATCTTTATGGGCCGTGAAGCCATTGAACTCTGATACCATATTAGAATTTTCGATAGGTTCAATATAAGTATGCATATGATGGGAATGTTAGACCCCAAAATGGGACATAATTGAGCTTGAAGTGGTAATTTAGACTCCACTTAACTTATATACTCCTCATTTCTTTTATATTATACCGATGTGGGATTTTTTTCCACTTTTTCAACTATTACCAATTCTCAATTAATATTTGATACATTATTTTACCTATTTTAAAGAGGCCAATAAAACCTCCTTCCGGGGTTTTACGAGTGAAACAAGTTAGTACATCTGCATTCTCGTGGTGTACAAGACACCATACTCGAGTTGCCATTTCCACTTGTTCCGTCAATAAATAACCACTAAACGTAACCCTGCCATTGCCTTTGATGAGATTAATTTCCTCTCTTTGCTAATCGCTCGTGCCATTGCTGAACATAACACCTGCACTAATTTGGTATTAATAATTTCTAATATTAAATTTATTACGTTATTATTCTTGGTTTAAAATTTAATTACAGATATATTTTAGTATCATAGTTATCAATTATGTGTAAAAATTACTCAAATTTTAAAAATTTAACTATTTATATCAAAATTTAAAGATTAAAATCACAAAGTAACTAAAAGATTTTATTTATCTTTTTTTGCACTAATAGGCCTTAACTAAATTATGATGTTCATATTTTCCAAAAATACGTGACTTCTCTAAATAAAATGATTGTTTTATTTTTAAAAATTAAATAAAAAGCTACAAATTTAATTTTTAAATAAAATTTGATAATATTTTTAAAAAATTAACATCGAAACTCAAAGTATTTTTTTTTTAATTTTTTAATCAATCCTTTATTATTTATAATATAAATAACAGTTGTTGGTGAGAGAAAGAGAAAAAGGATGAAAAAAAGTTTCTTCAATTTTTTTTTCAAAAATTAATTAGATATCATTCTTAATATATAGTAATCGAAATAAATTATACACATAAAATAGAGTAAATAATAAAAAGGCAAAATAAAATTTTATATTTTATTTATAATAGTCTAATTTTATTTTATATAAATTAAATTTAAAAAAATTAAATTTAAAAATCTTTATCCGTTACATGGTTGGAAGTTGAAAGACAATTTTTCTTATTACCATTGTAAATCAAGGAGCGCTCTCTTTTTTTTCTGAAGAAAAATCTTCTCACTCTTTGCTCATACAAATAATCGATATGCCTTGCCTTCTGAAGGAAAAACTCTTTGCTATATTTTTCTCAATTTATTTTTCTTATTAGGCTATTTTCTTATGGATATAAGCTATTTCTCTTGGGGTGACTTATTGTGCTCGTGTGAAATAAAAAGATGTGGTTATGTAATCGAAGATATTTAGCTATTTATTTCTTATGAAATATATTGTAATTTTATATTATCCTTAAACTGTAAACTGTGAAATATATGTATAGTTTATACAAAATACGTGATTATGTATAGATCATGTGATATAATGTGCACTTGTTTAATTATTTGGATCTTGAAAAATTTATGGATTTTTCAACATTGATATCAGAGTAAGTTGCTTATATGTCATAGTTTACTTTTAAAAAAAAATTTACAAGTATGTGTTATATTTTTTATCTAAACATATTTTAAGTAGACATCTTGAGTTCTATAATTTTTTTAAAATGTAAAGTTAATATCATTGAAAATTTATATACTGCATTAATTTTTTCAATTTATATTAGTTGAATTATAAATTATTACAAATTATTACAAATTATCGAAGTTGAGATCTTTTTTATATAAATTTGTTTTGTTTCAAAATATTTATAGAATTTACTTTTTTAATCACAAGTTAGATGTTTGTTTTGTTCCAAAATATTTATAGAATTTATTTTTTTAATCACAGGTTAGATGAATTCAAATTCTAGAATTTGTTATTTTTGATAAAATAAAATCACAAAAATCTCGAAATACTAAAATTTCATAGAAAAGATTTGAGAAAGAAAAAAAAAAAAGTGCGTGGGAGGCTGCACCAGGCTACTGAGCCTGAATCCAGATGCGCAGCATTGGCCCGCACAGCCCATGCATGCGACGCTGGGCTGTGCGAGCCTAGGCGCGCTACATTGGGCCACGCAGGCCCATGCGCGCAACACTGGAGCACGCAACCTTTGCGCGTGCTACGCTGGCCGTGCGGGCCCATGCTCGCAGCGCTGTGGTGCATAGCCCTTGTGCGCACTGCGCAGGCCCATACGGGCAGCACTGGGGCACGCAACCCATGCGCATGCTGCGCTAGGCCACATGGGCCCATGCGCGCAGCGCTGTGGCGCATAGTTCTTGCGCGCGCTGTGCCGGCCCATGCACGCAACGCTGAGGGATGCAACCCTTGCGCGCTATGCTGTGGCGCGCAACCCATGCGCGCTATGCTGTGGCGCGCAACCCATGCGCATACTGCACTGGCCGTGCAGGCCCAGGCGCGCGGACGTAATCTGGCCTGGGCGCTGGACAGCCTAACCCAAGCTTTTTTAGTTTTTTAATTAAAAAAAAGTAAATTTTTTATTAGAAAAAATAATAAATTTCTGGTTATTTAAAAAAAATATTACAATTAAATTGGAAATTTTTTATAATTATTTTTAATTATTTTTTAAAATTATTATTTTTAATAATCTTTTAAAATTATTATTAAATAATTTATTTTAATAATTTTTTTTGAAAAAATATCTACTTTTTTTTTTTGTTATTGGTGGCATCGTAATCATTTTTTTTAATTTTGAACCATTGTTTATTTATTCTTGTATGTGTACAAAAATATAATATTAGTTTTCAATGGGATACAAGTCATTTGTGGTGATTCTATACGAACTCTTCTACTGAGCAAAAGGTTCATATAGATGTGATGATTAGATAACTGATCATCATTAAGATAGATCTTATAAACACTTCAAATGAAATAAACAGTCTAGTATAGTTTATCATAGATATGAATGTTAAGAATCGTGTTGTCTAATTTCAATCTAAAAAAAAATTTTGAATTCCATTTGGAAAAATGTCAACAAGTCCTACATTCGCCTCGTATTAGAGTTCATTAATGAATATTCTAAATGGGTTGTAGACGGTGTGTCGTTGGATAGGATGATCTAAATTTAATAGTAGGTCTATAGTTAAACTAAAACTTCCTAATTGTGATTTACATTGATTAGATGAGATTCTATACATGTTTCTTGAACATCTTATTCTTATGTCTAAGTCTATGGCAGACATGAATAATTTCTTTTGGAAATTATTGTTATCCATATAATTTGTTTGTGCTACTGCGCATAATTTTATAATGAACAATTTATCTGTCATCCTTTCATAATTTTAAATAATATGTTATTTTATTTCATAAATTGTTAATTATTCATTATTTTTATATCATATGTTAATAGATGGTATGAGTTGATGTTTCTGGATATCAATCATAAAATATTTTAAAACTCTTAAATTATAAGTAATTTAAGATATAAACCTTAACATAATTAATAATAATTAATTTTTATAATACATGGGGATTTTAGACAATTACTTTCGACTCTAAAACTTAATGTAAAATAATTATTAATATAATTCATCATTATTAAGGTTAGTGTATGTATGAACTAAAATATTAACTCATGTGCATAAATATCTCTAACTTAGACTAAGAATAATATCTGCCTCCAAATATTTTTTTAGCTTATTTTAATAAGTGAGTGAAGTTAAATGATGATAACCATGAAATCTATATAGTAAGACAATCTAGTTTGTGCTTGAGGAATTAGGAGCTCTAAAAGCTCTTAACCTAGTTATAAAAATACTAGAATAGTGCAATACGGCCCAACATAGGTTGGACCATGAGATATATGATGTTTGAAAGAAGTGAATTCAAATGCTCACATCACTTTAGTGAGCAACAAGCATGATAATGTTATGCTTGAGTTTACAAAAATATGATTTAATAATAGATATATGATTTGTACCTGAAACTGAGATTTGAAGGAATCTCACTTATCAATCTTATAGTTTACACTATATAATATATTACAGGTTATATAGGAAGTAAATATGTTAATATAGGAAATAAATATTGATAGATGAGTTAGTTACTTAATCTCAGGGACTGTATAATCATAGACTTGATTTTTCTTCATATTTAGATACCGTCACTTATGTATGAATAGGTTGTAATCTCTATTGTGAAATATAACAAAATATTATATTTCTACATAGTATCAGAACCATTCTCGTAGAGATTTAATTTTTTTTTTCTCTCTCGTCAAGTTTTAAAATTTTTGAAGACTTAGGGCTCCTGGTCTTTTGTGTTACCTATCTAAGGTAATATTTGTCTCTCATCATCCACCTAGAGAGGACGCCAAAATTGCCTTGCAACCCGCTTGTCAGATCTGTGGTTCGTTTGCTGTTTGGGCGTTGGGTTATCTTTATTTAATTCGTTTGAAGATAAATGAGTATAGAATTTTGATTGAAATGGTTTTTGACAGTAAGACCCATATTATTAAAATTATCCCAACATTTTCAGTAGCCGCTGAGACAGGTAAAACGTGTCTTATTTCCTCTTCATATAAATGGGTCATTGATTCTGGTGCTACAGATCACATGACAGGTAATCCTCATATTTTTACTAGCTTTTGATCTCATAAAGTACCTTCTCCTATTATTATAGCTGATGGGTCAACCTATAATGTTGAGGGTTCTGGGACTATTAAACCTACTCCTTTTATTTCCCCATCATCCGTGCTAAGTTTACCTAATCTTGCCTTTAATTTAATTTCTGTGAGTAAATTTACCAAAGACCTAAATTGTTGTGTTTCCTTTTTTCCTGATCATTGTCTCATTCAAGATCTTGTGACGAAGTAGATTATTGGTAAAGGACATATATCTGGCGGTCTCTACATTTCAGATGCATGGGCGTCTCAGCCTGTTGCTTGCTCCAGTGTCGTGTCTCCGTTTGAATCACATTGTCGGTTAGGACACCCTTCTTTATCAGTTTTGAAGAAGTTATGCCCTCAATTTCATGAGGTATCTTTACTGGAATGTGAGTCATGTCATTTTGCAAAACATCATCGAATCTCTTTAAGTCCTAGAGTCAATAAATGAGCTGAGTCTGCTTTTGAATTAGTTCATTCAGATGTTTGGGGCCCATGTCCGGTTGGATCTAATACTGAATTCAGATATTTTATCACTTTTGTGGATGATTACTCTAGAATGACTTGAATTTATTTTATAAAGCATTATCCAAAAGTGTTTTCTCATTTTTCTGCCTTTTATACTGAAATCAAGACTCAATTTAATGTTTCTGTGAAAATTTTGCGGAGTGACAATGCTAAAGAATATATGTCAGAATCATTCCAGGCTTATATGACTCAACATGATATTCTTCACCAATCATCATGTGTTGATACACCCGCTTAAAATGGGATAGCTGAAAGGAAGAATCGACATCTTCTTGAGACTGCTAGAGCTCTATTGATTCAAATGCAAGTTCCTAAACAATTTTAGGCTGATGTTGTCTCTACTGCATGCTTTCTCATTAATCGCATGCCCTCCGCTGTACTAAACGGTAATACACCTTATAATGTCCTCTTTCCTAAAAAGCTATTATTTCCTAAGAAGCTATTATTTCCTCTCGAACCACGATTATTTGGCAGTACTTGCTATGTTCGGGATGTCAGACCTCATGTGACTAAACTTGATCCTAAAGCTTTGAAGTGTGTTTTCTTGGGATATTCTCACCTTTAGAAGGGGTATCGGTATTACTCTTCAGACCTCAACAAGTATCTGGTCTCAACAGATGTAGTCTTTTTCGAGAAAGTTTATTTTTATCCTGTTGCACAAATCTCTCCTGATCAAGAGGATGATGATGAGTGACTCATCTATAGAATCATATTTGATGGTGGGACCTCTTTGAGTATGTCTTCTGCTGCACAATCTGATGGTAACATTCCTCCTAATACTCAGCCTCCTGTTAACTCGTTAGTTGTTCAAGTTTACTCTTGGAGACCAGTACCTAATGATACATGTCCTGCACCAGAATTTTCTTCGCCATCAGATCCACCACTGACTGACCTTGACCTCCCCATTAGTCTTCATAAAGGTAAATGTAATACCCGGCTAGATTCCGGCATCGAAATCCCTACCTTCCAGCGGAATCTCCGTTGGGATTTGGAATTTTGATGATGCTAGAGTCTTCTAGAGGGGTAAAATGTGATTTCTAAAATGTTTTTACTGATTTCATGGTTTTAAATGAAAAAGAATTGAATTTTGAAAAGAAAAGACCAAGGAGGCATTTGCTAGGTTCGGCCGCCGAAAGTAAAGTTCGGCCGCCGAACATGGGAAGGTTTCGGGAGCGCTTTTGGCCTCCGAAAGCCTTGTTTGAATGAGCCAAGGTTCGGCCGCCGAACCTCAAGTTCGGCCGCCGAACATGCATGAGTTTAGGAGGCACGTTAGGCTGCCGAAGGTGGTTCAGCAGGCCACCTATAAAGAGCCCTCAGATCGGAAATGGGTGAGTTTTCTCCCCATTCTCGAGCTCAGGTGAGTTTTGGTCCTCCTTTGGTCGTTTTCATGTTTTTCTCTACCCATCCTTCAAGTTTTCATGAGATCTACCCTGGTTTTGAAGTTTTGAAGCTTAAAAGGGAGTTTTGGGAGTTTGGAGGCTTTTGGAGCTTGGATCCTCTACACCTCCGAGTTAGGGATCGCACCACCCCTCGATCTTCAAGAGGTAAGTGTAGATCCTTGCTTCCCTACTGTTTTAATGAAGTTTTAGTAAGTTTAATGATGTTTTGATGGTTGAGTATGGGTAGATATGCATGTTAGGGTTTATGTGGGTTTTATGCCCAATGTATGTTTATGTGATGTTATGTTGAAGGTTTAAGCTAGTTTATGCATGTGGGAGAGTGTATGCATGATTGGGAAAGAGCAAGTGAGATTATGGGTTCTTTTGATGGTTTTGGCCTATGTGGGTCATAAGCTATCTATGTATGCTTTGGATGTTGTTTTTGGAGTTTAATCTAGTTGTTAAGCTCCTTTATGCATGGTTAAGGGTTAATGCTTGGTTTTGAGAAGTTTATGCATGTCTTAAGAGGTTGGATGCATGTTTAGGATGTTTGGAGGCTTGTTTGTGCATGAGGATGAGTTCTGGATGAACTCAGATTCGGCAGCCGAAGGGACTTTCGGCCGCCGAACCTGCCTGTGGTGGCTTGTTTTGGCTGCCGAACCCTGCCCCCGAAAGTTGGACTTTCGGCTATGGAGGGGAGTTTTGGCCGCCGAAGGTGCCGCCGAACATGCATGAGTTTCGTCTCTGGAAGAGACTTTCGGCCGCCGAAGGTGCTGCCGAAAGTGGCTGAGTTTCGGCTCTGGAGGGACTTTCGGCCGCCGAACCTGCCGCCGAAAGTGCCCTGTCCAGCCTTTTCTTGAGTGTTTTCTATGCATGTTTAAGTGATGTTTTAGGGGGTTTATGGGGAGTTGTTTATGAGTGTTTAGAGTATGTTTGGCACCTCACTGGAGTCCATCTGTGTAGGATCGGACCCGAGAGACCGAGGTGTTTGGCAGTGTTAGCTGCTTCAGAGTCTGTAACGACCCGAAAATCGGACCGCTATCGGCGCTAGGATCCAGATCGACTTAAGGCCGCCGGGACCCGTAGCAAGCCTGACATAGAACCTGTAAACCTGTTCAATCCCATACATGATCAACAATCATACATAAAAATTAAAACTTTTCTTTCATTCATTCCTCATACACCAACTCAACCTGTGCATGCACTAAAACATAATCATAAACTTGACCCCTCTGTGGGATCTCATCAATGCCCCAATGGGCGATATACATGTGTTGAGTTGGCTAACATCTGTATTATCAAATTTCTAAGATCATGCATTAACAAGGGATTTCAATACTCATAGGGTCAAGCACATCTATAACCTCAATATACCTCATTACATAACATACTGTAATCTCTTACATTACATCATAGTACAATTGTCATGTCCACAATCTAACTATTACATAAACATGCTTCAAAACTCTGGCTAACCTCCTGGTCTACCCTGTACCTGCACATCTGGGGTTAGGGGAGAGGGGTGAGCTACAAAGCCCAGTGAGCAGAATAGTGAAATCATATATTAAAATTTCATGCTATCATGAAATGCAACACATCACAACAAATCACATCTCGGATGGTATTGTCACCAATAGTCCTCTACATAGTCCAACTGTGCCGGGACGTAGAATGGGTACAACCGATCTTTCTCTTAACATAACATATCATAACATACCAATGTGCCAGGGACGTAGAATGGGTACAACCTGGACTTCCATACCATCTCATGCCATAACATCATCATATCATATGAGGACTAAAGGATCATCCAATAACCAATCCACATCAACATCATAAATGCAATGCAACATATTCGTGAATACTAATGCAAACAACCTACTATATCTCATGGCATTCATGATGCATGGATCATGCTCAAAATTCATATTTCATTTATTTTAAAACTTAAGGTTTATTCCACTCACCTCTGGCTAGCTCTGACAAACTCTGTAGCAGCTGGCTCACTGCTGGGGTCCTCGGTTCCTCGGGTCCGAACCTACACAGGTGGACTCCAATGAGGGACCAAACATACATAAACATAACTCTAATATACTCCCCAAGAACCCCTTAAAACATCATAAAACAATCACATAAAAACATGCAAGAAATGGCTGGACAGGGCACTTTCGGCGGCAGGTTCGGCGGCCGAAAGTCCCTCCAGAGCCGAAAGTCAGGCAGATTCGGCGGCACCTTCGGCGGCCGAAACTCCCAGACAGAGGCGAAACTCATGCATGTTCGGCGGCACCTTCGGCGGCCGAAAGTCCCAGACAGAGACGAAAGTCTCTTTTCGGGGGCAACTTCGGCAGCCGAAAGGCCTGCCTCCCTAGCCATGTTCGGCGGCCGAAAGCTCCTTCGGCTGCCGAACCTGGTTTCTGCCAAAGGGCAGAAACTTGGCTCCCTTATGCATTTATGCCTCCAAAACTAACCAATCATGCATAAACCTATTCTACAACATTCCCAAGCATTCACAAGCAAACATACAAGCTCCTAGGGGCATCAAACCAACAAAAACCCCAACTACAACACACAAGCAACTCATATTGTTCAAAAACATAATATTTGCTTAAAAACTCATACAACCCTATACATGCCATTCTACCCCATAAAACCACTTAAAACTTACTTAAAACATACAATGAGCTTAAGATCAGCTCTTACTTCTTGAAGATCGAGAGAGAGACGACCTAAACTCGGAGATCCAAGCAAATGAGCTCCTGAGTTCCCAAAGCTCCAAAACTTGTCTTAAATGCTCAAAACTTGCAATGAGAGGTGAAAACTCAAGAAAAATGGATGAGATTTGGAGAAAGAACACAAGATCTGGGGAGAGGGAGGTCGGAAGCTAGCTGTGGCCGAAAATGGGAGAAAGCTCGCCCATTTCGGCTAAGTGACCCTTTTATAGGTGGCTGGCCAGGCCACGTTCGGGGGCCGAAAGTGCTTCCGCATGCATGCCATGTTCGGCGGCCGAACTTGACTTTCGGCGGCCGAACCTGGACTTCCCTCACTCATGCTTTCGGGGGCCTAACGTGCCTCCAAAACGCATGCATGTTCGGCGGCCGAACTTGACTTTCGGCGGCCGAACCTGGGTTTTCCTCCAAAGACTTTTCATGCAAAAACTCATTTAATTTTCATGCTTAAAACCATGAAATACCTTAAAACATTTTATGAAAACATGTTTCTACCCTACTAGAGGCTTCCGACATCCGAGATTCCACCGGACGATAGGAATTCCGATACCGGAGTCTAGCCGGGTATTACATTCTCCCCCCCTTAAGAACATTCGTCCCCGAATGTACCTCAACTAGCACACATAGCATGGCATAAAACATAACATACATACATAGCACATAAAACTCACAGGGAACTGACCTCAGAAAAGATAAGGGTATTGCTGGAGCATGGACTCCCGTGTCTCCCAAGTGCATTCCTCCAAATTGAGGTGGTTCCACAGGACTTTCACCATCGGGATTTCCTTGTTTCTCAGCTTTCTGATCTGAGTGTCTATGATCCGTACTGGCTGTTCAACATAGGTGAGATCCTCTTGGACCTCCACATCAGGCTCACTAAGAACCTTGCTCGGATCTGACACCAACTTCCTCAACATTGAAACATGGAAAACCGGATGGATTCTTTCCATTGAAGCAGGTAAATCCAGCTTGTACGACACATTCCCAATCTTTTGCAAGATTTCAAAGGGTCCGATGTATCGTGGGGCTAGTTTACCTTTCTTCCCAAAGCGAACCACTCCTTTCATTGGAGACACCTTGAGCAATACCAGATCCCCCTCCTGAAACTCTAACTGTCTTCTGCGGACGTCTGCATAGCTCTTCTGTCTGCTGGCAGCAGTCTTGATTCTCTCTCTGATTATGGGTACCACCCTGCTGGTGATCTCTACTAGCTCAGACCCTGCCAAGGCCTTTTCTCCAACTTCCTCCCAGCAAACAGGTGATCTGCACTTCCTTCCGTACAAAGCTTCATATGGAGCCATCCCGATGCTAGCATGATGGCTGTTGTTGTAGGCAAACTCCACCAAAGGTAGATGCTGCCTCCAAGAACCGCCAAAGTCCAGCACACACATTCTGAGCATATCTTCGATAGTCTGGATGGTCCTTTCTGACTGTCCATCAGTCTGGGGGTGGAAGGTAGTACTGAAATCCAACCTAGTACCCATGGCATTTTGCAGACCCCGCCAAAATCTGGAGGTGAACTGGGGCCCTCTATCAGACACTATCGAAACAGGAACCCCATGCAGCCTGACGATCTCATCCACATATACCTGCGCCAACTTGTCCACAGAGTAGCCACTCCTGACAGGAATGAAGTGAGCAGATTTGGTGAGTCTGTCCATAATCACCCATATGGAGTCCACTCTGTTGGACGTCGCCGGTAAGCCCACTACGAAGTCCATAGCTATATTCTCCCATTTCCATTCTGGAATAGGTAGCGGGTTAAGCATTCCAGCTGGCTTCTGATGTTCCAGCTTCACCCTCTGACACACTTCGCAGGCTGACACGAACTGTGCCACTTCTTTCTTCATGGCTGGCCACCAATAAGCCTTCTTTAGATCTTGATACATCTTGGTGGCTCCGGGGTGAATGCTGTATCTTGCATTATGAGCCTCCCTCATAATGTCTCCTTTTAGCCCTATGTCATCTGGTACACATAGTCTGCTCCCATAGCGGAGGATCCCCTTGCTGTCGAATCTGAACTCATTATCATTGCCTGACTGAACAGTCCTGGCAATCTTCACTAACTCCGGGTCCTCATGCTGTTTCTGAGCCACCTGCTCCAGAAACACGGGTGCCACTCTCATCTGGGCCACCAAGGCACCTGTACCAGATAACTCCATCTGTAGACCTTCCTCAATGAGCTTGTAGAACTCCTTCACCACTGGCCTTCTCTCTGCCGATATGTGGGATAAACTGCCGAGTGATTTCCGGCTTAAGGCGTCTGCCACAACATTCGCCTTACCCGGATGGTACTGAATCTTGCAATCATAGTCACTCAGCAGCTCCACCAATCTCCTCTGTCTCAAATTCAAATCTCTTTGACTCAAGATGTACTGTAGGCTTTTATGATCTGTGAAGATCTCACATTTTACCCCATAGAGGTAGTGCCTCCACATCTTGAGTGCAAAGATTACTGCTGCCATCTCCAGGTCGTGTGTGGGGTAATTCAACTCATGCTTCTTCAGCTGCCTAGAAGCATAAGCGATCACCCTCTCATTCTGCATTAGTACACAACCTAGTCCCACACAGGATGCATCACAAAAGACCGTAAAGTCCTCATCACTAGATGGCAGAGCTAAAACTGGTGCTGAAGTCAACCTCTTCTTAAGCTCTTCAAAACTCTCTTCGCACTGGTCGGTCCACAGAAATTTCTGATTCTTCCTGGTTAACCTGGTCAGAGGAGCTGCTATCTTAGAGAAGTCCTGAACGAACCTCCTGTAGTAACCTGCCAAACCCAAGAAACTTCTAATCTCTGTCACTGAAGTGGGTCTAGGCCAGTTAGCCACAGTTTCTGTCTTCTTGGGGTCTACCTCTATCCCATTCTCTGACACTACATGCCCCAAGAAAGAGATGCTCCTCAGCCAGAACTCACATTTAGAGAACTTGGCATACAAGCCATGTTCCCTCAAAGTCTGCAAGACCAACCGCAGATGATGGGCATGCTCCTCTGCATTCCTGGAATACACCAAGATATCATCTATGAAGACAATAACGAAGTGATCCAGGTATTGACTAAACACTATATTCATGAGATCCATGAATGCTGCAGGGGCGTTGGTTAACCCGAACGACATCACAAGGAACTCAAAATGCCCATATCTGGTCCTGAAAGCTGTCTTCGGCACATCTTCATCCCTTATCCTTAGTTGATGGTACCCCGATCTTAGATCTATTTTGGAGAAACAACCCGCTCCTGCTAGCTGGTCGAATAGATCATCGATCCTTGGCAAAGGGTACCTATTCTTGGTAGTGACTTTGTTCAACTGCCTGTAGTCGATACAAAGTCTAAGGGATCCATCCTTCTTCCTCACAAACAAGACCGGAGCACCCCAAGGTGAGGTACTCTGTCGGATGAAGCCCTTTTCTACCAGCTCCTGCAATTGCTCTTTCAACTCCTTCAACTCGGCTGGGGCCATCCTGTAGGGAGGGATAGAGATCGGTCTAGTTCCAGGCACCAACTCTATCTCAAACTCTATCTCCCTAGCAGGTGGTAAACCTGGAAGTTCATCCGGAAAAACATCCTGAAACTCTCTGACAACTGGCACCGAGGCCGGCTCCCTGACCTGACTGTCTAGCTCTCTCACATGAGCTAAGTACCCCTGACATCCCTTCCTAAGCAACCTACGAGCCTGAAGAGCTGATATCAGACCTCTAGGTGTGCCCCTTTTGTCTCCTCTGAAGACGACCTCTGACCCGTCCTGATCTCTGAACCTGACTACCTTGTCTCTGCAGTCCAAGGTAGCACCATGGGTAGATAGCCAATCCATCCCTAGAATGACGTCAAAGTCTGTCAAATCTAGAACCACAAGGTCGGCGGAGAGGCATCTTCCCTCAACAAAAACTGGACTGTACTGGCAGACTGACACTGCCACTGACGGGTCACACTTGGGTCCACTAACCCATAGGGGACACTCTAACCCAGAGACTATCAGACCCAACCTCTCAATGGCTCTCGGAGCAATAAATAAATGAGATGCACCCGGGTCCATTAATGCATACACATCAGAACACCCAATGACGAGATTACTTGACACCACGGTGTTGGATGTGTTAGCCTCCTGCTGAGTCATGGTGAAGATCCTGGCTGGAGCTGATGGACCTTCACCTCGGGAACCAGAAGAAGAGGCTGCCCCTCTCCCTCTACCTCTGCCACTGCCCTGAGTTGTGGCTGGAACTGCTGGCTGTGCCACACTACCAGAAGCTGTCTGCTGGGGCTGGCCCATAAAAGGCGCTCTAGGACACTCCCGAGCTATGTGTCCCTCCTGTCCACATCTGAAACATGTATTAGTCCCAGCTCGACACACTCCCCTGTGTGGTCTTCCACATCTCTGGCATTCTGTACCATCTGAGCCTGAGCTCGAGCCACCGCCAAATCCCAGACCGGATTTCAACTTGTTCCAAAACTTATTCTTCTTTGGCTTTCTGGTGGTGTTATCCCACCTCTTCTTACCTGAGCTCTGAGAAGAGAAACTTGGCCCTCCTCTGCCTGGGGTCTTAACCCCTGAAGACTGGGTCACTGACTGCTTCACTGACCCCTCAACTATAGCACTTGCTTCCATTCTTCGAGCCATATCCACTACAGTGTGGAAACTTTCTCTCTCAGCTGACTGAATCAACGAGGAGTACCTGGAATGCAGCTTCATAACATACCTCTTGGCTTTCTTCGTATCTGTATCTAGAGCTTGCCCTGAAAAAGGCAATAGCTCCAAGAATTTATCCGTGAACTCCTTTACACCCATGTGCTCTGACTGCCTCAGTTGCTCAAACTCAATCATCTTCAGTTCTCTGGAACTGTCTGGAAAAGCCCAACCTGCGAACTCATTCGCGAATTCCTCCCATGTCATGCCGTCTAGTCTCGGGTCCACATAACACTTGAACCACTCCCGTGCCTTCTTGCACTTTAAAGTGAACCCTGCCATCTGAATGGCCCTGCTGTCACTTGCCCCTAGCTCATCGGTTATAGTCTTCACCACTCTCAGATACTCAAAGGGGTCATCCCCTGACTTGTATTTGGGAGCATCTAGCTTGAGATAATCTGTCATCTTTACCTTGCTCCCATCGACTGAGCTAGGTCTGGAAGGTTGAGTAACTGGGGCTGTTGGTTCTGTAGGTGGTGGAGGTGGGGGTGCAGCATTCCCCGAGGTGGGGTTTGCCGGGTTTGGATAGAAGGGTGAGGGTGGATAAGCTGGGTACTGAGTGTAAGGTGGATAGAAAGGTGGCTAAGGCATGTAGGTAGGGTAGGGGTTAAAGCTGGAGTAATCCGATGTACCTCCCATCGGATACCCTGAACCCTGTGGGAAGGGTGGATAATGGGGTGGAAAACCATACCCCGAGGCCTGAACGCCTCCCTGTGACTCCCCTGTCCCTTTTTCCTCCATGCTCACATCCAGGTTCCCATCCCTCCTTTGATCCTCTTCCATAACCTCCCTCACATCTGAAGAACTTCCTCCTCTATCAGTCCCCCTTCTGCTAGCATCAAAAGACCTTCTAGGGTCCCTTGACACTCTTTCTCTGTTGGCTCTACAAGACATTGCCCTAGGCAATGTAGGAGGACGGGCGCTCGTGCCCTCATCCTCAGGTGGCACTCCAGTCAATCGTGCAGATCGACGAGTTCCTCTCATCCTGTTTTCTGAAAAACAGTACACATCATACAAACATTAGCATCATATGGTTCATGTGGGTACACATGAACCCTCATCACATATACATCATTCATATCATAGCATCAATGCACATGTATATAATCATGGCATTTCACATCATCATACAAGATAGGACTCCACATCCTATCCTAGTGGACATGATCTTCCTATTGTGCTTGACCTTCTATAACATCTATGAGCCCGACACTTTAGGTCCGACCATATGAACCTAGGGCTCTGATACCATTCTGTAACGATCCGAAAATCGGACCGCTACCGGCGCTAGGATCCATATCGACTTAAGGCCGCCGGGACCCGTAGCAAGCCTGACATAGAACCTGTAAACCTGTTCAATCCCATACATGATCAACAATCATACATAAAAATTAAAACTTTTCTTTCATTCATTCCTCATACACCAACTCAACCTGTGCATGCACTAAAACATAATCATAAACTTGACCCCTCTGTGGGATCTCTTCAATGCCCCAATGGGCGATATACATGTGTTGAGTTGGCTAACATCTGTATTATCAAATTTCTAAGATCATGCATTAACAAGGGATTTCAATACTCATAGGGTCAAGCACATCTATAACCTCAATATACCTCATTACATAACATACTGTAATCTCTTACATTACATCATAGTACAATTGTCATGTCCACAATCTAACTATTACATAAACATGCTTCAAAACTCTGGCTAACCTCCTGGTCTACCCTGTACCTGCACATCTGGGGTTAGGGGAGAGAGGTGAGCTACAAAGCCCAGTGAGCAGAATAGTGAAATCATATATTAAAATTTCATGCTATCATGAAATGCAACACATCACAACAAATCACATCTCGGATGGTATTGTCACCAATAGTCCTCTACATAGTCCAACTGTGCCGGGACGTAGAATGGGTACAACCGGTCTTTCTCTTAACATAACATATCATAACATACCAATGTGCCAGGGACGTAGAATGGGTACAACCTGGACTTTCTCTTACATCGTGCCAGGGACGTAGAATGGGTACAACCTGGACTTCCATACCATCTCATGCCATAACATCATCATATCATATGAGGACTAAAGGATCATCCAATAACCAATCCACATCAACATCATAAATGCAATGCAACATATTCGTGAATACTAATGCAAACAACCTACTATATCTCATGGCATTCATGATGCATGGATCATGCTCAAAATTCATATTTCATTTATTTTAAAACTTAAGGTTTATTCCACTCACCTCTGGCTAGCTCTGACAAACTCTGTAGCAGCTGGCTCACTGCTGGGGTCCTCGGTTCCTCGGGTCCGAACCTACACAGGTGGACTCCAATGAGGGACCAAACATACATAAACATAACTCTAATATACTCCCCAAAAACCCCTTAAAACATCATAAAACAATCACATAAAAACATGCAAGAAATGGCTGGACAGGGCACTTTCGGCGGCAGGTTCGGCGGCCGAAAGTCCCTCCAGAGCCGAAAGTCAGGCAGGTTCGGCGGCACCTTCGGCGGCCGAAAGTCCCAGACAGAGACGAAAGTCTCTTTTCGGGGGCAACTTCGGCAGCCGAAAGGCCTGCCTCCCTAGCCATGTTCGGCGGCCGAAAGCTCCTTCGGCTGCCGAACCTGGTTTCTGCCAAAGGGCAGAAACTTGGCTCCCTTATGCATTTATGCCTCCAAAACTAACCAATCATGCATAAACCTATTCTACAACATTCCCAAGCATTCACAAGCAAACATACAAGCTCCTAGGGGCATCAAACCAACAAAAACCCCAACTACAACACACAAGCAACTCACATTGTTCAAAAACATAATATTTGCTTAAAAACTCATACAACCCTATACATGCCATTCTACCCCATAAAACCACTTAAAACTTACTTAAAACATACAATGAGCTTAAGATCGGCTCTTACTTCTTGAAGATCGAGAGAGAGACGACCTAAACTCGGAGATCCAAGCAAATGAGCTCCTGAGTTCCCAAAACTCCAAAACTTGTCTTAAATGCTCAAAACTTGCAATGAGAGGTGAAAACTCAAGAAAAATGGAGGAGATTTGGAGAAAGAACACAAGATCTGGGGAGAGGGAGGTCGGAAGCTAGCTGTGGCCGAAAATGGGAGAAAGCTCGCCCATTTCGGCTAAGTGACCCTTTTATAGGTGGCTGGCCAGGCCACGTTCGGGGGCCGAAAGTGCTTCCGCATGCATGCCATGTTCGGCGGCCGAACTTGACTTTCGGCGGCCGAACCTGGACTTCCCTCACTCATGCTTTCGGGGGCCTAACGTGCCTCCAAAACGCATGCATGTTCGGCGGCCGAACTTGACTTTCGGCGGCCGAACCTGGGTTTTCCTCCAAAGACTTTTCATGCAAAAACTCATTTAATTTTCATGCTTAAAACCATGAAATACCTTAAAACATTTTATGAAAACATGTTTCTACCCTACTAGAGGCTTCTGACATCCGAGATTCCACCGGACGATAGGAATTCCGATACCGGAGTCTAGCCGGGTATTACAGTCAGTCCAGAGCTAGCCAGAGGTGAGTGGAACTAACCTTTATGTTTTAAATCAAATGTTTTCAATATGTTCAAGCATGTTCATGCATCATGAATGCCATGTGATATCCTAGGTTGTTTGCATTAGAATTCACGAATATGATGCATTGCATAATACGATGATGATGAGAATATTGAATGATCCTCTAGCCCTCAGTACGATATGATATGATATGATATGACATGGTATGATATGAGATGAAAAGACCAGGTGTGGCCTAATCGCCCCTGGCAATATGTTATATGTAAGAAAAGACCAGGTGTGGCCTAATCGCCCCTGGCATAGTCGGACATGTTATGATATGAGCTATGTAAGTAAGGAAAGGCCAGGCGTGGCCTTATCGCCCCTGGCACAGTTGGACATGTAACGTTACGTAGAGGGCTATTGGTGACAATCTCATCCTTGATGTGATATGTTTGTGATGTGATGCATTCCATGATAGCATATGTTAAAATGAATTGTTTTCTTTATGGTTTCTGCTCACTGGGCTTTATAGCTCACCCCTCTCCCCTAACCCCAGGTTTGCAGGGTCAGAGATAGTTCAGAAAATCATCAGGATATGGCTATGGTTATGATGTGTAATAGAATAGTTGTGGACATGATGTAATGTAAGGTTATGTATTAATGTAAAAGAGTTGTATTGAAAAATGATATTATGTAATATGTTCAGAATTATAGTATCGTGCTTGGCCCGAGTTGGATAATCCCTTTGTACATGAATTTTATTTTATGTTGAGATATGTGTTGGACCGAGTTTGACATGGGGTATGCTGACCCTAGGGGTTCTATGAGTGCAGTCATAGTGCATGCTCAGGTCGAGCTGGGTAAAGGTAAAGTTTTAAATGTTTTATGGAAATGTTTGATCATGTTTGGAATTATACCGACTGTACAGTATGCATAGTAGGCTTGCTACGGGTCTCGGCGGCCTTATGCCGATCTGGATCCTAGCGCCGGTAGCGATCTGGATTTTCGGATCGTTACAGATTGGTATCAGAGCCCTAGGTTCACATGGTCGGACCTATAGTGTGTCGGGCTTATAGAGGTTATAGAAGGGCAAGCACAATAGGAAGATCATGTCCACTAGGATAGGATGTGGAGTCCTGTATCGTATGATGATGTGAAATGCCATGATGATATGCATGTGCATTAATGTTATGCTATGTGTGTGAGGTAGGTTCATGTGTTTCCACATGAACCGTATGATGCTAATGTTTATGTGATATGTTATGCTTTCAGAAGTCAAGATGAGAGGAACTCGTCGATCTGTATGATTGACTGGAGTTCCGCCAGAGAATGAGGGCATGGATGCCCATCCCCCTGCTCTGCAGAGGGCAATATCTTGTAGAACAAGCAGAGAAGGTACATCAAGGGACCCTAGAAGGTCTTTTGATGCAAGTCGGAGGAGATCAGTTCATGATGGTATATCAGTGGATGTGATAGAAACAGAGGAGGATAATCAGAGAAGAGATAGTAGTTTGGGTATGAGTATGTCAGAAGAGGATATGGGAGAGTCCCAGGGAGGCACTCAGGCCTCGGGCTTTGTTCCACCACAGTATCCACCCTACCCACAAGGGCCAAGGTATCCGATGGGAGGTACACCGGATTTCTTTCATTGCAGCCCATATCCCGCCTTTATGCCCTATCCTCCCTTTTACCCACCGTACCCACAGTACCCCATGTTTCCACCCTCATCTTTGTACCCAGGTTCAGCAAACCCTAACCGAGGGAATGCTGCACCTCCTCCTCCACCAGCAGAACCAATTGTCCCTGATGTCCAGATACCCAAACCTGGTTCATCAGTTAGGTGTAAAGTAAAGATGACAGATTACCTAAAGTTGGATGCCCCCAAGTTTGAATCAGGTGATGACCCTTTTGAGTACCTCAGAACGATAAAGATGATAACTGATGAATTGGGAGCAAGTGATAGTAGAGCCATTCAGATGGCAGGGTTCACATTGAAATGCAAGAAGGCAAGGGAATGGTTCAAAAACTATGTGGACCCAAGGTTGGAGAGCTTATCCTGGGAGAAGTTTGCCAATGAGTTTGCAGGATGGGCTTTTCCAGATAGTTCCAGAGAACTGAAGATGATTGAGTTTGAACAGCTAAGGCAGACAGAAGAGATGAGTGTAGATGAGTTTACAAACAGGTTCCTGGAGTTGTTGCCGTTTGCAGGACAAGGTCTGGACACAGACCTGAAGAAGTCTAGGAGATATGTTATGAAGCTTCACTCCAGGTATTCCTCGTTGATTCAATCAGCAGAGAGGGAGAGTTTCCATGCTATAGTGGATATGGCATGGGGAATGGAGGCTAGTGCCATCATTCAAGGGACAATTAAACAGTGTGTGGCACAGTCTTCGGGTTCCAAAATCCCGGGGACAAGTGATGTTAATCTCTCCCCTCTGAGCAAGGCTGTCGCAAAGAGTAAGAAGGGAGGCAGAGGCCTCAGAAGATCGAAGAAGAGCAAGTTCTGGGACCGGATAAAGTCTGGTCTGGGATTAGGTGATGGTTCGAGCTCTGGTTCGGGTAGCTCCAGATGTACGCGGTGCGGTAGGCTGCACAAGGGAGTCTGTTTGATTGGGACAACAGCATGCTTCAGGTGCGGACAGGAGGGGCACATGGCACGTGAGTGTCCCACTGTGACCTTGTTGGCACGGTCCCAGCAGACAGTTTCAGGCAGTGTAGCTCACCCAATAGCTCCATCCATGTTGCAGGGCAGTGGTAGAGGCGGAGACGGGGGGATAGCCCCTTCTTCAGTAGGTTCCCACGGAGAAGGTCCATTAGCTCCAGCGCGAATCTTCGCCATGACCTAGCAGGAGGCTAACACATCGAACCCGATGGGATCAGGTAATCTCACTCTGGTATGTTCTGATGTGTATGTTTTATGAACCCTGATGTTTCTCTTTCTTTGTTTGCTTTGTGAGCCATTATGAAGTTGGGCTTGATAGCTTATGGGTTAGAGTATCCCCTTTGGGTCAGTGGGCCCAAGTATGATCCATCAGTGGCAGAGTCAGTCTGCCGAAATATTTCAGAGTATGTTGTGAGTAGATGCCTTCCAGCTGACCTAGCGGTTCTAGATTTGACTGTTTGACGTCATCCTAGGGTTGGATTGGTTCTTCTACTAGTGGTACTACCTAAGTCTACAGAGACAAGATAGTCAGGTGCAGAGGTCAAGATGGATCAGAGGTAGTCCCTAGAGGGGACAGAGTAGGGATACCTAGAGGTTTGATATCAGCCCTACAGGCTCGTAGGTTGTTCAGGAAAGGTTTTCAGGGGTTCTAGCTCTTTAGAGAGAGTTTGATGGTCGGGTCAGGGAGCCAGCCTCAGTGCCAGTTGTTAGAGAGTTTTTAGATGTTTCCCCAGACGAGTTCCCAGGACTACCACCTGTCAGGGAGATAGAGTTCAAAATAGAAGTAATGCATGGAATTGGACCAATCTCTATCCCTCCCCACGGGATGGTATCAACAGAGTTAAAAGAGTTGGTAGACAAGGGTTCCCATCTGATTGAGCACTTCACCTTGGGGTGTTCCAGAGTTGTTATGAGGATGAAGGATGGATCCCTAGGACTTTGTATCGACTACAAGTCGTTGAACAAAGTCACTACCCAGAATAAGTATTTGTTACCTTGGATCGACGATCTATTTTAACCCAGCTAGCAGGAGCTGGTTGCCTTTCCAAGATAGATCTGAAGTCCAGGTACCATCAGTTAAGATCAAGGAAGATGTACAGAAAACAGTGTTTAGAACCATATATGGGCATTATGAGTTTCTAGGAATGTCGTTCGGGTTAATGAACGCCCCTACAACATTCATGGATCTCATAAGCAGAGTTTTAGTCAGTTTTTGGATCACTCCGTTATTGTCTTCATTGACGGTACCTCGGTGAGTTCCAGAAATGCAGAAGAGTATGCCCATTATCTAAAATCAGGATTGCAGATCCTGAGAGAACATGGCTTGGATGCCTAGTTCTCCAAATGTGAGTTCTGGTCAAGGAGCATATCCTTCTTGGGTCATGGTATGTCGGAAGAAGAAAAGTGAGGTAGACCCGAGGAAGCTGAAGTTGTAGCTGACTAGCCCAGGCCCATTGTAGTGAGAAAGATCAATGGCTTTTTGGGGTTGGGCAGGTTACCTACTGGAGGTTCATCTAGAACTTCTTTAGAGTTGTCGCTCCTATGGCCAGATGGATCAAGAAGAACCAGAAGGTTGTGTGGTCTACTCAGTGTAAAGAGAGCCTGGAAGAGCCGAAGGAAATGTTGATGTCAGTACCAGTGGTGGCTTTGTCCGCCAGTAATGAAGGTGTCACAGTGTCCTGTGATGCGTCCCGGGTGGGGCTAGATTGTGTGTTAATGTAAAGTGGCAGAATGATTGCTTATGCTTCTAGGTAGCTGAAGAAGCATGAGTTGAATCATCTTACACATGATCTAAGGATGGCGATGGTAATCTTTGCACTCAAGATGTGGAGGCGATACCTGTATAAGGTATGATGATAGATCCTTATAGATCGAAAGAGCTTGCAATACATCTTGAGTCAAGGGGGAGGAACCTGAGGCAGAGGAAATGGGTAAAAACTGCGTAGTGGTTATGACTTCAAGGTTCAATATACGGGTGAGGCAAATATTTTGATAGATGCCCTCAACCGGAAACCACTTGGCAGCTTATCCCATCCCTTAGTACCGTAAGAAGGAGGCCAGTAATCAGAAAACGAGAAGAATCAGAACTGCTGTGAGTCAGCAGGAGAGTTATAAAGTTGTCCGCAAGAGGCATGTAGAGTTTCAGAAGAGAGAAGAGTTTTATCAGAGTGCGCAGCGGAAGCATATTGAGGTCCTCGAGGAAGTTGAGGTTTGCTGGAGGTGTCTCCTAAAGAGAAAGTGATTCGTTATGGGCAGAAAGGTAAATTAGCTCTCAAATACATTGGACCCTTTGAAATCCTGCAAAGGATTGGGAATGTATCTCACGAGTTAGATTTGCCCACTTCAATGGAAGAGATCCATCCATTTTTCCATGTTTCTAAGGTATATGAGTTCGTGTCGGATCCGAGTGAGGTTCTTAAAGGAACCAGAGGTGGAGATCGTGGAGGATCTCACCTATGTTGAGCAGCTAGTACAAACCGCCGACACACAAGTCAGAAAATGTGGAAACAAGGAAATCCCGATGGTGAAAGTCCCTTAGAATCACCTTAAGATGAAAAGTGCACCAGGGAGACCGAGAGTTCCTACTCCAGTAATACCGTGTTTCTTATAGATTAGAGCTTATGTGTTGTTATGATTGTGCTTACGTTATGCATATGCATGTGCCTGTTTGTTTGAACATTCGGGGACGAATGTTCTTAAAGGGGGGAAGAATGTAATACCCGGCTAGATTCCGACATTGGAATCCCTACCTTCCGGCGGAATCTCCGTTGGGATTTGGAATTTTGATGATGCCAGAGTCTTCTAGAGGGGTAAAATGTGATTTCTAAAATGTTTTTACTGATTTCATGGTTTTAAATAAAAAAGAATTGAATTTTGAAAAGAAAAGACCAAGGAGGCATTTGCCAGGTTCGGCCGCCGAACATGGGAAGGTTTTAGGAGTGCTTTTGGCCTCCGAAAGCCTTGTTTGAACGAGCCAAGGTTCGGCCGCCGAACCTCAAGTTCGGCCGCCCAACATGCATGAGTTTAGGGGGCACGTTAGGCTGCCGAAGGTGGTTCAGCAGGCCACCTATAAAGAGCCCTCAGATCGGAAATGGGCGAGTTTTCTCCCCATTCTCGAGCTCAGGTGAGTTTTGGTCCTCCTTTGGTCGTTTTCATGTTTTTCTCTACCCATCCTTCAAGTTTTCATGAGATCTACCCTGGTTTTGAAGTTTTGAAGCTTAAAAGGGAGTTTTGGGAGTTTGGAGGCTTTTGGAGCTTGGATCCTCCACACCTCCGAGTTAGGGATCGCACCACCCCTCGATCTTCAAGAGGTAAGTGTAGATCCTTGCTTCCCTACTGTTTTAATGAAGTTTTAGTAAGTTTAATGATGTTTTGATGGTTGAGTATGGGTAGATATGCATGTTAGGGTTTATGTGGGTTTTATGCCCAATGTATGTTTATGTGAGGTTATGTTGAAGGTTTAAGCTAGTTTATGCATGTGGGAGAGTGTATGCATGATTGGGAAAGAGCAAGTGAGATTATGGGTTGTTTTGATGGTTTTGGCCTATGTGGGTCATAAGCTATCTATGTATGCTTTGGATGTTGTTTTTGGAGTTTAATCTAGTTGTTAAGCTCCTTTATGCATGGTTAAGGGTTAATGCTAGGTTTTGAGAAGTTTATGCATGTCTTAAGAGGTTGGATGCATGTTTAGGATGTTTGGAGGCTTGTTTGTGCATGAGGATGAGTTCTGGATGAACTCAGGTTCGGCAGCCGAAGGGACTTTCGGCCGCCGAACCTACCTGAGGTGGCTTGTTTTGGCTGCCGAACCCTGCCCCCGAAAGTTGGACTTTCGGCTCTGGAGGGACTTTCGGCCGCCGAACCTGCCGCCGAAAGTGCCCTATCCAGCCTTTTCTTGAGTGTTTTCTATGCATGTTTAAGTGATGTTTTAGGGGGTTTATGGGGAGTTGTTTATGAGTGTTTAGAGTATGTTTGGCACCTCAATGGAGTCCATCTGTGTAGGATCGGACCCGAGAGACCGAGGTGTTTGGCAGTGTTAGCTGCTTCAGAGTCAGTCCAGAGCTAGCCAGAGGTGAGTGGAACTAACCTTTATGTTTTAAATCAAATGTTTTCAGTATGTTCAAGCATGTTCATGCATCATGAATGCCATGTGATATCCTAGGTTGTTTGCATTAGAATTCACGAATATGATGCATTGCATAATACGATGATGATGAGAATATTGAATGATCCTCTAGCCCTCAGTACAATATGATATGATATGATATGACATGGTATGATATGAGATGAAAAGACCAGGTGTGGCCTAATCGCCCCTGGTAATATGTTATATGTAAGAAAAGACCAGGTGTGGCCTAATCGCCCCTGGCATAGTCGGACATGTTATGATATGAGCTATGTAAGTAAGGAAAGGCCAGGCGTGGCCTTATCGCCCCTGGCACAGTTGGACATGTAACGTTACGTAGAGGGCTATTGGTGACAATCTCATCCTTGATGTGATATGTTTGTGATGTGATGCATTCCATGATAGCATATGTTAAAATGAATTGTTTTCTTTATGGTTTCTGCTCACTGGGCTTTATAGCTCACCCCTCTCCCCTAACCCCAGGTTTGCAGGGTCATAGATAGTTCAGAAAGTCATCAGGATATGGCTATGGTTATGATGTGTAATAGAATAGTTGTGGACATGATGTAATGTAAGGTTATGTATTAATGTAAAAGAGTTGTATTGAAAAATGATATTATGCAATATGTTCAGAATTATAGTATCGTGATTGGCCCGAGTTGGATAATCCCTTTGTGAATGAGTTTTATTTTATGTTGAGATATGTGTTGGACCGAGTTTGACATGGGGTATGCTGACCCTAGGGGTTCTATGAGTGCAATCATAGTGCATGCTCAGGTCGAGCTGGGTAAAGGTAAAGTTTTAAATGTTTTATGGAAATGTTTGATCATGTTTGGGATTATACCGACTGTACAGGATGCATAGTAGGCTTGCTACGGGTCCCGGCGGCCTTATGCCGATCTGGATCCTAGCGCCGGTAGCGGTCCGGATTTTCGGATCGTTACAGTAAATGACTGTGTAAATCTATCTATTCTATTGCTAATTTTCTATCTTATGATCACCTGTCTCCTTCTTCCACCTCCTTAATTGTCTCTCTAGATTCCATTTCTTTGCCTAAGACAATTAAAGAGGCCCTGGCTCATTTTGGATGGCGTGATGAATTTTTGAGGAGATCAAGGCTCTAGATGAAAATCATACTTGGAAACTAGTTGATTTACCCTCTGGCAAGAAGGCTGTGGGCTGTAAATGGGTTTTTGTCATTAAAGTCAAACCAGATGGCTCCATAGTGAGGCTTAAGGCCCGTCTTGTCGCCAAAGGTTATGCCCAAACCTATGGCGTTGACTATTCTGACACTTTTTCTCCTGTGACAAAAATAACCTCAGTCCGCTTGTTCATCTCCCTAGCTGCTTCTCAGCATTGGCCTTTACACCAATTAGATATCAAGAATGCATTTTTACATGGTGACCTCCAAGAGGAGGTGTATATGGAGCAACCACCAGGGTTTGTTGCTTAGGGGAAGTATGAGAAAGTTTACCATTTGAAGAAATCTTTGTATGGTTTGAAGTAGAGTCCCCGTGCATGATTTAGAAAGTTCAGTGAAATTGTTCAAAAATTTGGGTTGAAAAAAAGAAAGTGTGACCATTCAGTCTTCTATAGAAATTCAGATATTGATATTATTCTCCTTGTTGCATATGTTGATGCTATTGTCATTACAGGGAATGATAGTACATGGATCTTTTCTCTAAAAAACTACTTGCATGTGAGTTTTCATACCAAAGACTTGAGTCAGCTTAAGTATTTCTTAGGAGTCGAAGCCTTGAGGAGTAAAAAGGGAATTTTCCTATCTCAAAGGAAGTATGTCCTTGACTTACTTGCAGAAACTGGGAAGATGGGAGCTAAACCATGTAGCACACCAATGATTCCTAATATATGTCTTACAAAAGATGACGAAGACTCTTATGATGATTCAGAGAGGTACAGGAGGTTGGTTGGAAAGTTGAACTACCTTATGGTGATGACTTGACCAGATAGTGTTTTTGCAGTAAGTGTTGTCAACCAGTTTATGTCTGCACCTATGGTGAAACATTGGGCCGCTCTAGAACAAATTCTATGTTATCTAAAAGGGACTCCTGGACTCGGTATACTCTACAGAGATCATGAGCATACTGCACTTGAGTGTTTTTTTGATGTTGACTGGGCAGGATCCAAAAGTGATAGAAGGTCGACTACAGGCTACTGTGTATTTGTTGGAGGAAACCTAGTATCTTGAAAAAGTAAGAAGCAAAATGTGGTATCCAGATCCAGTGCCGAGTCAGAATATAGGGCCATGGCTCAATCGACTTGTGAGATTTTGTGGATAAATCATCTATTGAAGGAAGTTGGTATGGATGTTGCATCACCCGCGAAACTTTAGTGTGATAATTAGACTACTCTTCAAATTGCTTCCAATCCAGTATACTAGAACGGACTAAGCATACTGTCATTTCATCCGTGAGAAAATTCAAGAAAATTTAATCTCCACCAGTTATGTGAAGACAAGAGAGCAATCGGGTGATCTATTCACCAAAGCTTTGAATGGGCCTCGAATAGAATATTTTTCTAACAAGTTGAGCATGATAAATATCTATGATCCAACTTGAGGGGGAGTGTTACAGGTTATATAGGAAGTAAATATGTTAATATAGGAAATAAATATTGATAGATGGGTTAGTTACTTAATCTCAGGGATTGTATAATCATATGCTTGATTTTTCTTCCTGTTTAGATACCGCCTCTCATATATAAATAGGTTGTAATCTCTGTTGTGAAAGATAACAAAATATTATATTTCTACATAATCAAACACTTATAAGAAGAGTTATTATCATGATATAAGAATATGTCTTAAGATCTTGAGTAGTATACTAAATGAGCTAAAAGGATATTCGTCATATTTTGATTGACAAACAGAATGTTCAAGTAGTTATATTTTTTTTGCCCAAATACCTAGGATCACATGAAAAATGCTATTTACCCACAACGTCCATATTAAGTATATGAAATATGTTATACGCTTTTTAGAGCTAGAGTAGAAACGTATGCATTTAAATCTATCGAGTGCAAAAGTGTACATAGCTAGCTCTAATTCTTAAAGAAAAAAGGGAAACTAGTGAAAATATCAAAGTGGTAAATAGTATAGGATAGAAAAAGTTAAACCCAGCAAGAAATAATAATAAAGGGAAGGGCAAAAGTCTTTTCGGATAAAAGAAGGAAAACATAGCTAAGGTCAAATGTTTAACTATATAGAACAGGATTGCAATACCTTTGCGGAATTTTGATGACTTCTTCTATGAGCAGGATCAATATTCGTTAAGAAATAACTCCAAAATGGAAATGAAGGGTTTAAGCACCTACGAACTTACCATATGCAGTAAACAAATTCTGTTCCTGCATAATATCCAATTTGTTTCATAAATTCAATGGAATTTTTTTGGTTGGTGTTGATTAAACTTAATTTTTTATTATTTTTCATAAACTAAGTATAAACTTATTTTAAGTACAAGTTCTAGTGGTTCTAGATATTTTATGAATACTCATATTGACTTAGAAGTTACATGTAACTTCAAATAGCATATATATATTTTTTATATTTTATATTTTTCATATGTTTATGAATGATATAAATACGTGATATGCGCCACATAAGTTAAAAGATATACAACGATTAGTTAAAATGAGCCTATTAGGTAATATTAATAAAGTAGATATGTCCACTTATAAATATTGACTAATTTAAAAATTTCTAGGAATAAGAGTTGAATTTCTATTGTATTTAATTTTTTTTTTAGTAAATGTGATTATATGATATGGGGCTAGACATAGGAGGTATCAATTTCATAATTACTAACTACTCTCAGTATAGTTATGTCTATTTGATATCTCATTAAATTAAGACTTTAAATTGCTTCATTAAATTTTTGGATTAGTTGAGAATCAATTAGTAAGAAAATTAAAGGTTTTAAGAGTTAGCCGAGGTAGAAAATTTCTATATGAACAATTTAGGAATTGTATAACAGAAAAGAGAAATGGAACCCTATTAGGTTAGGTAAATAATGAGATGAGTTAATTTTTTCAATAACCTATTGAGTGATATATTATTAGTAATCATATTGAACTTAACTTAATATCCACATAATCCGTAATTTTCACTCCATATGAGTTATGGATTAAACACAAATTTGTTTATAGACTTTAAAACTGTAACGACCCGGAAACCGATACCCTACCGTAACGGCCCGAACCATCACCGGCGCTAGGATCCAGATCGGCTTAAGGCCGCCGGGACCCGTAGCAAGCCAAACATACCTCCTATCACCTGGTCAAATCCCTTACATGATCAAAACTTAAACATAAAAACTGAAACATCTGATGTAAATACCGAGCTTGACCTGTACGCGACATAACTGAAAACATAAAAGGATCCCCTACTAGAGTCCTCATCATAACTCTAGCTGGGTCAACATAACATACATCAAGCCGGAGTCACATCCAAGGAACTAGAACCTGACCTGTGCATGCATCCAACCACAAACATAAGACCTCCTCTAGGGTCCTCATCCATTACCATAGCGTGGTAAACAACACATGCCACAAGATTAGTCCCAACACAACTCAACATCTAGCATAACATACATCATGTATTAAACAGGGACTAACCAAGTCTCAGGGCCAAGCACAGTTCTAATCCATAAACATAACTCTACTATACCTTACATTACATTCTCTTACAAATTTATAATATATGTCCACACTAAAAGTACTAAGCTAATACTATTACATAAGCACAACCTTTACCCTTGACGTCTTCCTGGCCTACCACTGACCTGCAAAACTGGGGTTAGGGGAGAGGGGTGAGCTAAAAAGCCCAGTGAGTAGAAATAAAGAAAACAATTCATTAATTACATTCTTTCATGAAATGCGTCACAGTACAAACAAATCATATCACGGATTGGACCCAACCCCAAAACATCCCTAAGCTATTTGCCCGGCCACCATAGAGGGCACCACAGGACTTCGTAATGCCTGGCCCAGCCAGGTCTTATCCATAGGGCTAGTGGGGTCGTCCTTGGTCCAATCTCCATCAACAGTAAATAATGCAATGTTTCATATTCGTGTAACTAGTGCAATCAACCTATTACATATAAACATGATGCATGAGCATGCTTTAGGCATTTGATTTCATAAAATAAAGATTTAAGTTTAGTTCTACTCACCTCTGGCATACGCTGGACTAACTCTGCAACTGTTAACACTGATGGCCTCCTCGGTCCCTCGGGTCCGATCCTACACAGGTGGACTCGAATGAGGTGCCAAACACACTCTAAACAACTCATAAGCAACTGCCCAAAAACCCTCTAAAACATCACTTAAACATGCATAGAAAACAACCATGAAAAGGATGGACAGGGCACTTTCGGCGGCACCTTCGGCGGCCGAACCCTCTCTCCAGAGACGAAACTCGGGCACTTTCGGCGGCACCTTCGGCGGCCGAAAGTCCCACTCCAGAGACGAAAGTCAGGCACTTTCGGCGGCCGAATCCTTCCTTCGGCGGCCGAAAGTCTGCTTTCAAGCCAAAACTCAGCTTTCGGGGGCAAGGTTAGGCGGCCAATCCATGCATCCAAAGGCAGGTTCGGCGGCCGAAACCACCTTCGGCGGCCGAACCTGAGTTCTTCCCAGAAGGGCAGAACTCAGCTTCTCATGCATTCAAGCCTCCCAAACCTTCCAAACACCCCAAAACAAGCACCCAACCTTACCAAAACATGCATAAACCTTAAACTATGCACAAAGGAGCTTAATAGCTTGATTAAACTCCAAGAACAACATCAAAACATACATAGATAGCTTGTGACCCACATAGGCCAAAACCATCAAAACAACCCAATTCCTCACATACTCTCTCCCAATCATGCATTCTCTCTCCCACATGCATAAAGGAGCATAAACTAACAACATATCATCACATAACATACATTGGCATACATTGGGCATAAAACCCACATAAATCCTAACATGCATTTCTACCCATACACATACATCAAATCTCCTTAAAACTTACTTAAAACTCATTAAAACGTAAAGAAAAGCAGAGATCTACACTAACCTCTTGGAGATCGAGGGTTGGTGTGACCCGAACCTTGGAGATGTGGAGAAAACTAGCTCCGGGGTCTCCAAGCTTCAAATCCTTGATCCAAGCTTAAAACTCTTCAAAATAACCATGGAACTCATGAAAACATGAAGGAGATGAAGAAAGAACATGAAAGTGACCAAGGGAGGACAAAAACTCACCTGAGCTCGAGAATGGGGAGAAAACTCGCCCATTTTCTGTCTGAGGGCCTTTTATAGGTGGCCTGGTCGAAGACCTTCGGCGGCCTAACGTGCCCCCTAAACTCATGCATGTTCGGCGGCCGAACTTGACTTTCGGCGGCCGAACCTTGGCTCGTTCAAACAAGACTTTCGGAGGCCAAAGGCGCTCCCGAAGCCTTTCCATGTTCGGCGGCCGAACTTCACTTTCGGCGGCCGAACCTGGCAAACGCCTCCTTGGTCTTTTCTTTTCAAAACTCAATTCATTTTCATTTAAAACCATTAAATCATTGTGAAAACATTTTTAGAAAACACATTTTACCCCTCTAGAAGACTCTGACATCTTCAAAATTCCCGATTCCAACGGAGATTCCGCCGGAAGGTAGGGATTCTGATGTCGGAATCTAGCCGGGTATTACATTCTTCCCCCCTTTAAGAACATTCGTCCCCGAATGTTCCACAAACAAACAGGCATAGCCTAAAACATAACATCAATCATACATAAACAAGCAAGCAACTAAGCAAGCAAACCTAAAAACCTCTCTCCTAAAAGAGAGACGCACGGGTACTGCAGGAGTAATAACTCCCGGGTCTTCCAGGCACACCTTTTGCCAAAAGAAACACTTTAGCAATACCCAACCTACTCCTGAACTCCACTGGCTTCCGCTGTGCTACCCTGATCCTTACTCTTTCTCTCTTCATCTTCTCTACTAACTGGCTTCTTCTCAATGCTAACCCAAAACTAACTCTAACTCTCACAGGTAGTACCCGGATTTCAGATCTATCTTGGAAAACAACCAGCTCCTACTAGCTGTCCCAATAGATCATCCATCCTGCATGGGAAATACCTGCCCTTGGTAGTGACCTTGGTCAACTGCCTACAGTCGTTACAAAGTCTCAAGGATTCATCCTTCTTTTCCCACCACCACACTGGAACAATCCAGGGTGAGGTACTAGGTCGGATAAAACCCCTGTCTACCAAGTCTCGCCTCTACTCTGACTACTACCTCTCTCTACGCAGGCGCCATGCTGTGGGGAAGAATAGAAATGGTTCTGGGTCCAGACACCACTCCTATGCTCAACTCTAACTCCCTGACAGGTGGTAAACCTGACAACTAGCCTGGGAAAACAACTAAGAACTCTCTAACTACTGGTACTGAGGTTGGTTCCCTGACCTGACTGCTAAACTCTCAAGCAAGAGCTAGAACCCTCTGACAACCCCTCCTACGTACCCTACGAACCTGACAGGCTGACATTAGACCTCTAGGCATCCCTACTGTGTTCCCTCAGAAGAAAACCTCTGACCCATCCTGTCCTCTGGACTTGACTACCTTGTCTCTGCAGACCAAGATAGCACCACGAGCAGAAAAACCCAATCCAACCCTAAACTGACGTCCAGACAGTCAAGTCTAGGACCTCAAAGTCGGGTGGAAGGCATCTACTCCCAACTGACACTGAACTGGATCGGCAGACTGACTCTGCCCCAGATGGATCACACTCGAGTCCACTGACCCAAAGAGAACACTCTAGCCCAGAAGCTATCAACTCAACCTCTCAACGGCTCCTAGAGCAACTAAAGAAAGAGAAACTCCAGGGTTCACAAAAACATACATATCAGAACATTCAAAAGTGAGCATACCTGACACCACCATGTCCGATGTGTCTGCCTCTTGCTGAGCTTGGGTGAAGATCCGAGCTGGAGCTGACGGACCTTCTCCACGGGAACCTGAGAAATGAGGGACTGACCCTCTCCCTCTGCCTCGACCACTAACCTGAAACACGGCTGAAGCTACTGGCCGAGCTGCTCTACCTGAAGCTGATTGCTGGGACGGAGCCAACCTGGGCGCAGTGGGACACTCACGTGCTATGTGCCCCTCCTGTCCGCACCTGTAACATAGATTAGTCCCATAACGGCAGACTCCCTTGTGCGGCCTTCCGCACCTCATGCATCTTGAACTGCTTGAGCCAGAGCTCGAACCACCAAAACCCAGACTAGCCTTCAAATTCTTCCAGAACTTCTTCTTCTTCCCCCTCAGGGTTTTGCCCCACTTCTTGCTTTTCGTGGAGGCTGTACTCAGAGTGGAGGGATCAATCCCTCCTGAACTTGAGATCCTGGAATCCTGAGTCTGAGCATCCTCCTGAGAATCTCCCATACCTTCTTCTGGTACTCTGACTCCCAAACTGACATCCCTTCTCTGAACACCCAACTCTACTTCCCTCATACTAGCTGACATCCTTCTTGGAGCCATTCCTTCTCTGCTTGCATCAAAAGACCTTCCAGGGTCCCTTGATATTCCCCATCTGCTGACTCCCCACGACTGCGCTCTTGGCAGAGCAGGGGGAAAGGTGTCCAAACCTTCCCTCTCAGATGGAACTCCAGTCGATTCCACAGATCGACGAGCACCTCGCATTCTGGCTCCTCTGAAGAACAACACACAAGCAATCAATCAAGCATTAGTATCATACGGTTCAGGTGGAAACACATGAACCTGCAACATACATAGCATACATAGCATATTATTAATGCACATGCATAACATCATGGCATTTCACATCATCATTCATAGAAGACAGGACTCTACATCCTATCCTATAGGACATGATTTCTGCCTATTGTGCTTGCCCTTCTATGACCTCTAAGCCAACCTCTTTCCGATGTGCAACACACCGTACTCTCTAGGCCCAAAGCTCTGATACCAAATCTGTAACGACCCGGAAACCGATACCCTACCGTAACGGCCCGAACCATCACCGGCGCTAGGATCCAGATCGGCTTAAGGCCGCCGGGACCCGTAGCAAGCCAAACATACCTCCTATCACCTGGTCAAATCCCTTACATGATCAAAACTTAAACATAAAAACTGAAACATCTGATGTAAATACCGAGCTTGACCTATACGCGACATAACTGAAAACATAAAAGGATCCCCTACTAGAGTCCTCATCATAACTCTAGCTGGGTCAACATAACATACATCAAGCCGGAGTCACATCCAAGGAACTAGAACCTGACCTGTGCATGCATCCAACCACAAACATAAGACCTCCTCTAGGGTCCTCATCCATTACCATAGCGTGGTAAACAACACATGCCACAAGATTAGTCCCAACACAACTCAACATCTAGCATAACATACATCATGTATTAAACAGGGACTAACCAAGTCTCAGGGCCAAGCACAGTTCTAATCCATAAACATAACTCTACTATACCTTACATTACATTCTCTTACAAATTTATAATACATGTCCACACTAAAAGTACTAAGCTAATACTATTACATAAGCACAACCTTTACCCTTGACGTCTTCCTGGCCTACCACTGACCTGCAAAACTGGGGTTAGGGGAGAGGGGTGAGCTAAAAAGCCCAGTGAGTAGAAATAAAGAAAACAATTCATTAATTACATGCTTTCATGAAATGCGTCACAGCACAAACAAATCATATCACGGATTGGACCCAACCCCAAAACATCCCTAAGCTATTTGCCCGGCCACCATAGAGGGCACCACAGGACTTCGTAATGCCTGGCCCAGCCAGGTCTTATCCATAGGGCTAGTGGGGTCGTCCTTGGTCCAATCTCCATCAACAGTAAATAATGCAATGTTTCATATTCGTGTAACTAGTGCAATCAACCTATTACATATAAACATGATGCATGAGCATGCTTTAGGCATTTGATTTCATAAAATAAAGATTTAAGTTTAGTTCTACTCACCTCTGGCAGACGCTGGACTAACTCTGCAACTGCTAACACTGATGGCCTCCTCGGTCCCTCGGGTCCGATCCTACACAGGTGGACTCGAATGAGGTGCCAAACACACTCTAAACAACTCATAAGCAACTGCCCAAAAACCCTCTAAAACATCACTTAAACATGCATAGAAAACAACCATGAAAAGGATGGACAGGGCACTTTCGGCGGCACCTTCGGCGGCCGAACCCTCTCTCCAGAGACGAAACTCGGGCACTTTCGGCGGCACCTTCGGCGGCCGAAAGTCCCACTCCAGAGACGAAAGTCAGGCACTTTCGGCGGCCGAATCCTTCCTTCGGCGGCCGAAAGTCTGCTTTCAAGCCAAAACTCAGCTTTCGGGGGCAAGGTTAGGCGGCCAATCCATGCATCCAAAGGCAGGTTCGGCGGCCGAAACCACCTTCGGCGGCCGAACCTGAGTTCTTCCCAGAAGGGCAGAACTCAGCTTCTCATGCATTCAAGCCTCCCAAACCTTCCAAACACCCCAAAACAAGCACCCAACCTTACCAAAACATGCATAAACCTTAAACTATGCACAAAGGAGCTTAATAGCTTGATTAAACTCCAAGAACAACATCAAAACATACATAGATAGCTTGTGACCCACATAGGCCAAAACCATCAAAACAACCCAATTCCTCACATACTCTCTCCCAATCATGCATTCTCTCTCCCACATGCATAAAGGAGCATAAACTAACAACATATCATTACATAACATACATTGGCATACATTGGGCATAAAACCCACATAAATCCTAACATGCATTTCTACCCATACACATACATCAAATCTCCTTAAAACTTACTTAAAACTCATTAAAACGTAAAGAAAAGCAGAGATCTACACTAACCTCTTGGAGATCGAGGGTTGGTGTGACCCGAACCTTGGAGATGTGGAGAAAACTAGCTCCGGGGTCTCCAAGCTTCAAATCCTTGATCCAAGCTTAAAACTCTTCAAAATAACCATGGAACTCATGAAAACATGAAGGAGATGAAGAAAGAACATGAAAGTGACCAAGGGAGGACAAAAACTCACCTGAGCTCGAGAATGGGGAGAAAACTCGCCCATTTTCTGTCTGAGGGCCTTTTATAGGTGGCCTGGTCGAAGACCTTCGGCGGCCTAACGTGCCCCCTAAACTCATGCATGTTCGGCGGCCAAACTTGACTTTCGGCGGTCGAACCTTGGCTCGTTCAAACAAGACTTTCGGAGGCCAAAGGCGCTCCCGAAGCCTTTCCATGTTCGGCGGCCGAACTTCACTTTCGGCGGCCGAACCTGGCAAACGCCTCCTTGGTCTTTTCTTTTCAAAACTCAATTCATTTTCATTTAAAACCATTAAATCATTGTGAAAACATTTTTAGAAAACACATTTTACCCCTCTAGAAGACTCTGACATCTTCAAAATTCCCGATTCCAACGGAGATTCCGCCGGAAGGTAGGGATTCTGATGTCGGAATCTAGCCGGGTATTACAAAAACTATATGGTTGTAAAATTGCTCATGAACCTTCATATAAATTTGGAGGATCAAGAGGAAGAATATGTTCTTTTCAAGATATCTTTGAGCAGTTAAAAAGATATTTATTATTTAGTGAGCAATAGAATGGACGTTTAACTGAGTCTGAATCATAAGGGATCACATTTTTAGAATATTTTTTTTTTCTTTCAAGCATAAGGAGATAGAGATAATTCTTACCTCTAAATTAAACTCGCGACTAGACTACTTCTACTATAGAAATTTTTTAATAGACACACATCCAAGTAGGAGCAATATGAATACAGATGACTATGGTCATTAGTTTCCTAATTGCATCTTGAAGTGAGTATAGTCATCGAATCTGGTCCGAGTGGGAGTAACATGTATATTGACGAGTCAATAGATCAATCTCAGCTACAATGAGCGTGTCATTTGTTTTCAATTGTCATTTTGAAATTGAAGGAGAAGTGTATTTATTGTTACTCCTGATGGAGATAAGCTGAAATTGTGTTTCTGAAGTTCTTAGATTTTTAGCTAAGAAAAAAATGATTAAAATAATAGAATGAGAAATGGAGTCAATAAAGAGTTGGTCAATATAATGTTGCAATTAGGACGTAAAGCCATTGTGAATTAGTGGATTCTCAAAGTGAAGCGTAAGGCTGACAGCAATATCAAGAGATACAAAACTCGTTTGATAGCTAAAGGGTATACATAATAGGTAGAAAAGAATTATAAAGATTTTTTGAATATGGTGTGAGGTTTACTTTGATAAGTTTTTTTTTTTAATTACAATAGTTACTAACTTGGATATTAAACTATATCAAATGGATATGAAGATTATTTTTTCTTAAACGGAGAATTAAAATTTACATGAAAAGTCCACAGGTTTTGGTGTAAATGGTTAAGAATACAAAGTGTGTAAATTCATGAAGTCAGTCTAAGGGCTTAAACAGTTTTTAAAACTATGGTATATTAAATTTCATAATACCATCGGATTTTATAATTTTACTATGATCAATCACTACAAGAAAGTTACGATTTACCAACGGATTTTCATTCATCAGTAATGTGTTCAAAAAATTACTAACGGATTTGAAAATTCTTTATTAAATTTTATTATTTAATTAGTAAGTAAAAAAAGTGTTGAATTTATCAACAGATTTAAAATCCGTTGGTAAATTTAAAATGACATACAGCATAATATTTTTGCGTTTTTTTTTAAAACCAACATTTTTTTGTTACCAACGGATTTATTAACGAATTTCAAATTTATTAGTAATTCTTGGAGAGAGAAAAACTCACTTTTTTTTTTCAAAATTTCTTTCATTTCACTTTCTTATCTCATTTTTTTCTTCTCATTTTTTTTCTATTATTTTCCTTTGATCTCTTATCCTTTTTTATTTCATTCTCTTCCCCCTTCTATTGTTTTCTTTATTTTCCTCCATAATTTTCCTTTCACTTTCTCTATTCTTTTCCCATTATTTTCTTTCCTTTCTTCTATTGTTCTTCATTTTCTCTATAATTATCATTCATATTATTTCCTTCTATCTATATTTTTTCTATTATTTTCTCTTCATTTATTTTCTTCTCTAATCATTTTCTTTTTTTTTTCTCATTTTTCTAATCATCTTTTTACTCTACTCTCATTTTTCCTTCTTTTTCATAATTTTTATTTTTCTATCATTTTTTTCTTTTTCTCTTTTTTCTTTTTTTTATCATTTTCTCTCATTTATTAGACATAAATTAAAAATTAATAACAACAATAATAATATAATTTTAAATCTTATTGAATTAATAAAAAATAATATTAATAATAAAATTTATTATTTAACCAAAATAATAATTATTTTAAAATTATTTAAATTTTTAATAGATTTACTAACGGATTTCAATCCGTTAATAATTTATTAACGAATTTAAAATTTGTTAGTAAATTATTTTTCTCTCAATTTACTAATGGATTTAAAATCCGTTAATAATAATAACGGAAATTCTATTAGTAAATCTGTTAGTATTACTAACGGACTTAAAAACCATTGGTAAAAATTTACCAATGATATTTTAATAACGAATCGTAATCTATTAGTAATCTGTTGATAATTCGTTTACCAACGAATTTTTACAGGATTACCAACGAAAAAATCCATTGGTAATCCAGAAGTGTTTTGTAGTGAATGAAGATCATGGAAATATACATAAAATATTCAAGAATAAATGTAATACCCGGCTAGACTCCGGTATCGGAATTCCTACCGTCCGGTGGAATCTCGGATGTCGGAAGCCTCTAGTAGGGTAGAAACATGTTTTCATAAAATGTTTTAAGGTATTTCATGGTTTTAAGTAAAATGGAAATGAGTTTTTGCATAAAAACAACCTTGGAGGAAAACTCAGGTTCGGCCGCCGAACATGCATGCCTTCGGGAGCACTTTTAGGCCCCCGAAAGCATAAGTGAGGGAAGTCCAGGTTCGGCCCCCGAACGTGGCCTGGCTAGCCACTATAAAAGGGTCCCTTAGCCGAAAACGGGCGAGCTTTTTCCCCATTTTCGGCCAAGGTGAGCTCTCCGCCGTCCCTCACCGATCTTGAGTTCTTTCCTTCCAATCCTACTCGATTTTCATGAGTTTTTACTTTGTTTTGAAGATTTTCAAGCTTTGAGCAAAGTTTTGGAGCTTTGAGGTTCAAGGGAACTCAACCCCTCCCATCTCCGAGTTTAGGTCGTCTCTCTCTCGATCTCCACGAGGTAAGAGCCGATCTTAAGCTCATTGCATGTTTTAAGTAAGTTTTAAGTGGATCTATGGGGTAGAATGCATGTTTAGCTCATGGTTAGGTTTATGGGTTTTATATGTGTTTTTGAACAATGTGAGTTGCTTGTTGTGTTGTAGTTGGGGTTCTTGTTAGTTTGATGCCCCTAGGAACTTGTATGCTTGTTTGTGTGTGATTGGGAATGTTGTAGAATAGGTTTATGCTTAATTAGTTAGTTTTGGAGGCAAATGTGGATAGAAGAGCTGAGTTTCTGCCACTAAGGGAGAAACCAGGTTCGGCAGCCGAAGGAACTTTCGGCCGCCGAACATGCTTGTGGAGGCAGCCTTCGGCTGCCGAAGTTTGCCCCCGAAAGGAGACTTTCGTCTCTGTCTGGGAGTTTCGGCCGCCGAAAGTGCTGCCGAACATGCATGAGTTTCGCCTCTGTCTGGGAGTTTCGGCCGCCGAAGGTGCCGCCGAACCTGACTGACTTTCAGCTCTGGAGGGACTTTCGGCCGCCGAACCTGCCGCCGAAAGTGCCCTGCCCAGCCCTCTCTTGCATGTTTTTTTATGATTGTTTCATGATGTTTTAGGGGGTTTTTAGGGAGTAGTTTAGAGTTATGTTCATGTTTGTTTGGTCCCTCATTTGAGTCCACCTGTGTAGGTTCGGACCCGAGGAACTGAGGACCCCAGCAGTGAATCAGCTGCTCCAGTGTCTGGTCAGAGCTACCCAGAGGTGAGTGGAATAACTCATTATGTTTTAAAGCAAATAATGGACTTTTTAGCATGTTTCACGCATCATGAATGCCATGAGATGTACTAGGTTGTTTGCATTAGAATTCACGAATATGTTGCATTGCATACTTTATTGTTGATTGATGTGGATGAACGTTGGATGATCCAAAGCCCTCGATCTATGATATGTCGATGTGATATGTACAGTACAGAATGTAAGACCAGTGGGACCCATTCTACATTCGCTGGCACCATGTAAGGGAAAGACCAGGACCCATTCTACGTTCTGGCACAGTTGGACTGTTATGTTATGCTATGTTATGTAAGAGAAAGACCAGGACCCATTCTACGTTCTGGCACAGATGGACTATGTAGAGGGCTATTGGTGATAAGTTCATCCTTGATGTGATTAGCTGTGATGTGATGCATTCCATGATGCCATATGATTAAATGTTTTTATTATTCTACTCACTGGGCTCTAGTAGCTCACCCCTCTCCCATTTTTCCCCAGGATTGCAGGTACATGGTAGACTAGGAGATCCGTAAGAGTAATGAAGTCTTATGTATGTAATAGATAGTGTGGACATGATAAATGTATTAATGTTATGTAAAAGTACAGTTTTAGTTATGTAATGACTTTGAGGATTAGAGGTTGTGCTTGACTATATGTATAAGATATCCCTTTTTAATACATGATCTTAGATATTTTATGGTGATTATGTAAACCAACTCAACTTATGATGTATCGCCCATTGGAGCATTGATGAGATCCCACAGAGGGGTCATGATTATGATTATGTTTTTGTACAGTGCATGCACAAGTTGAGTTTGGTATATGAACGAAAGAAAAGTTTTAAATTTTTATGTATTTTCTTGATCATGTATGGGATTAAACAGGTTTTCAGGTTGCATGTTAGGCTTGCTACGGGTCCCGGCGGCCTTAAGCCGACCTGGATCCTAGCGCCGGTAGCGGTCCGATTTTCGGGTCGTTACAATAAATTAGTAATATTATTATTGTATACGACATATTAACAGTTAGAAACGATAGTGAGTATATCGTAACCACTAAAGTTTGGTTATCATCTTTTGAGATGAAAGATATGAAGAAGTTACATATAATCTTAGAGTCAAGATTCTAAGGGGTCATTAAGAAAACTATTGTCTCTTTTTAAGAGCAATATATTATGAAAGTCTGTGATTGAATATGCAAGATTTCAAACCTATAGATACTCATTTTTTTAAAGAAAAAATTTTAAACCGTATATTATGTTCTAAGACTCCAAAAGAGAGAGCTCAAATATAAAGTGTACTAGACTTGATATGTTCCATGCTATGAGTATAATAAAACAATTTGGCCCTAGGCCAGCACACTGGATGTCGTGAATTAAATATAGAGATATCTCATATTTATATTAGATAATTCATGATGTTATCAAAGAAATAGTCTGCAAGTGGGAGACTATATGGATGCAAAAAGGTGAGAAAATTTAGATGAGTCTAAATCTATCTATAAGATATATCATCTTAAAAAGCAAGAAGTTAGAGTTTACTATATTAGGGACATAGATGCACATAACTTGAAAGTCTTTTCTACGTATGAAATTACTATAGATCTTCTAATGAAGACGAGTATAAAAGATATTTTGTATAACCTTGTAAAGTAATTAAGTTAGCATAGAGGATAAGATAATGAGTTAATGTATTTAAATTATTAATTGCAATTGTATAATTCATACATACTATTTTATATCAGGAATATAATTATGAGAAGTATGTCAAACAGATAACAAGTGCCTCCTCACACGGTGTTGATTTTATTATCTAGTGAGATAATAAAAAAATAAGACAATTATAAGTTTTATTTTATCCGTGGATAAAATTGTGAACTCAAAAAAACTTATAATATGAGATATCATCTCAAAAAGATTGAGAATAATAGTAGAAGATCATTGTATTTCACAATGATCTTATGTGAATAAATCACATAATCTGTCTTAACCGTCAGGTGTAGTTTTGTTTTAAACGAGTAGTTTTGAGAACTCAAATTTGAATATTAAATATGCTCAAATTATCATCTGTACGATATCTTAAATAGAGACATATGCTCCATTATGAATGGAAGGGATATCATAATATGTGATTCAGACCACATGTGCTTGTGACCAATGATGGAAGGACAAATGCTGCTCTCTACTTGTTAATGTGTGAGGTCTTAAAGATTATATGTAATTTTACTAATACCCTTAGAACTCTGATCTGTTACTAGACTTAATTTAATATTTGCTATCTTAGAATATTTATCAGATGATTATGAATGATGCAATCTGATGAGATATTCCTAGAAAAATAAATTAAATTAAGGTTGAGAGTATTAAGATGTGAGAAAGATCACATGAAGGTATCACATTAGTTTTTATGTTCATTGACCGGTCAGTTATATTTATCTATAGATAAACATAATTATGAACATAAAAGAAAATAATTGAGATTATACCGATATTCAATGTGAAAAATGATCTAGGGTATTGCATACTATAACTACTCTGAATTTCGCTATTCGAGTGGTTATATTGCCCTAACAGACATATAACATTTAAACTCTCGAAGTATGCACAGTTAACACATTCTATTTGTTAAATATGAAAATTATAGTGTACATATTATCGTGCCCTATCATGTGTGAGTGAGAGATGAAAAAAATTATATATCCAAGATAAAGTCGAAAATAAAAAGTCTAAACTGTATCTTATTTATAATAGCCTAATTTTATTTTATATAAATTAAATTTAAAAAAATGGATTTTAATTGGAAATCTTTAGCAGTTACATGGTTGGGTGAATGGTAGGGAGTTTCTCTTAACAACATCGTAAACCAATGAGCTCTCTCTTTTTCTAAGGAAAAATCTTCTCACTCTTTCTCTCTGTCTTCTGAAGAAAAAACTCTACGCTGTATTTTTCTCAATTTATTTTTCCTGTTCGACTATTTTTCTTTCGATGTCAGGTTACCTTCTAAATGTGTCGGATAACCTACTATATTCGTGTGGAACAAAAAGACATCCGTCTTTGAGAAGATATATGTATTTGAATTCTCAAGTAATTTTTAAATTGTGAATTATATGTATAATTCGTAGCAAATGCGTGATTATACGTTAGTTATGTAATATAAAATTAACAGTTATTTGTTATTTAATTATTTCGATTATGTAAAATTTATGAATTTTTCAAGTAGGTTTATAAAAATATACAAATAAATTACATATATTTATTAAGACTTAAAATTAAATTTAATTCTAAACTTTTATAATAAGTCATTTACTCATATCATGATAATGTTTAATAATTAAAATATTATTCGCATTTAAAAGTTTTATAAATGCATTCAAATTTTACAGCTTCACTTAGAATCATGATAAGTATTTAATTACAGAATTTATATTTTACTTTTATCAAAATTTATTTTTACAAATTTGTTAAAAAATTATTTTTTATTTTGTTCTAATATTTACATGTTTATTATTATATATATTGGTGGGAATAATTTTATTAAAATTGATAATACATATATATGCACAGTAATAAAATTAAAAAAAAAAAAAAAGAAAATTCTTCTTCATCTCCTCACCATGATTCTCCAAAGACAAGCTAACCAAACTTTCTTGCTTCATTTTTCTATATATACACATAAAATTTAATTAATTTTTAAATTTTTAAATTTAATAATTTATATAACAATTTAATAATTAAATAATATTATATATATATTATTATTATTGAATTAAAATAGGAATATGCACAACTGTTTGAATCAATTGATTTATTTATTAGCTAAAAATTAAGTGAAAAGTTTTCATAAACCACTATTTAATTAATATAGATAGTATCAAAATACTAATTACTATTTTAAGAATTATTACTGCACAGGCTAATTTACGCCGTAATCTCTCAATTGTAGTGTATTGTAAGTATTATTAAATCAGATTTTCTTACTATTACAACAGCTTTATAAAAATATTTCAATTAAAAAATAATTTATTTATTCTTAAATGCAATTTAAGTATCAACAACCGTTAATATAAAAAAAATTCACATAAAATCTATATATTAAAAAACTAGTGTTTATAATAATTAAAATATTAATTTGATTAAAAAAAATAATTAAAATATTAATGATAAATATTATTTTAGCTATATTCAACCATATTAACTATTTTGATATTTATTCGCTAAAAATTAATGGTGAGTTTTTTGCAAACACTATTTAATTAATTAAAATAGTATTTTGATGGGTATTGAATAAAAAAATTTAAATATTTTATCACTTTTCATATTTATACTATAATTAAAATATAATTTATTTTTTTGATTTTAAAATATCTGATATAAAAATTTCATATACAAGGCATGTGTTAAAAAATTAGTCTTTTGAAATAACTAAAATATTAAAAATAAATATTTTTTTTCAGCCCAATTTAGCTGTACCAGACATTTTGGTATTAGTTTAATAGGAGTTAATAAATATTTTTTCCAAAACTACTATCTAATCAATCTAAATAATATTGACTAATCAAAACACTATATACTATTTTAAAGGTGGTCGTCAATCAAGATTGAATGGCTCATTTTTGCCTGCTATTACTTTGATGTGTAAGTGTATTCTCATTATTGAATTATATTTTTTAAAAAAAATCTCTAGAAAGAAATTAAATATTATAATATATTCAAATGATGCAAATAAATAAATATATAACAATTGGTTTTAGAAGTGAACTCATCTCGGATAATACTCTTATTTATAAAAAAAAAATTAAGAAAAATTAATAAAAAAATATAAGTAATTTTAATTATTTTTATTTTTGAAACTGTGTTTTAATTTTTATCAAAATAATATCTCATACTATTATATGATTAATGAAAAATAATAATTTCTATACATTCAAATATATAAAATAAAATATTTTTTAAATATTTTTAAAGAAAAAATTTTAAAAATATCATATAATTTTATTAATTTTTTACTTTAAAATTTTTAATTTAATTTATATAAAAATAATATCTAATAATATGATTTTTGCATCAATATTTTTTAACCATAGCTACTATTTTTATAATTTACTAACTATCTCATTACGTAATATATTATTTTAATATAAATTGAATGATAATGATTAAGCAAAAACCCAATAAAATCATATTTGTATTTTTTATAAAATTTATTTATTTTTTAAATTAAATTTTAAAAATATACAAACAACTCAAAATTTTAAAATTATTCAATAGAAAATATTTTTAATATAAAAGACCAGTCTGATAATGCTTCTATCTCAAATAAAGTTAACAAATTACTTTAATCCCTAGTTTGGCATAAATAATTTTATAAAAAATAAATTTAAATAAATTTTTATAAAATTATTTATGATTTTTTATATATAATGAAAAATTTTTAAATTAAAAAATTTTAAATTCTTTTATTTTAAATAAAAATTTTAAAAATTTTAATTAAATTAAAATTTTAAAATATTTTTAATTTCAAATGAAGAGTAAATAAAATTGCTAAAATCAGACTAAATTGCAATATACTATAAGTAAATCCATGTCACAGTTATCAAGTTCATACTTATTTTTCTTAATAAAAATATTTTGAAAAATCGTGCTTGGAAAAGTAAGATGATATAGTTTAAGATAAAATAAAATAAAGTATAAGATAAAATTTAAAAAAATATATAAATAATTTTTTCATTTCATTTGAATATATAGGTTATCTGTCTAAGATAATAAAAAATATCTCTATCAAATGGAAAACTTCTTCCAAATCTGATAAAAAATATAATTAAGTTGAAAAGAATATTAATAATAAAAAATAAATTTTTGAAAAAAAAATAAAACCAAAATTTACTGGCATGATCTATTAAATTCAGAGCTCCTATAAAATTTCTGGTATTTGCAGAGTAACTAGTAGAGCAAGTAAAATTTCTGGAGCCATATATGCATGTGTTCCAATTTGGTAATGATGAGATAAAAAACTATTATTATTTTTATTGAGAAATATATAATTTTTTTAATATATTTAAAATTATATAACAGCAGTATCTTTGAAGTAAAATTCCCATGAGAGCCAATGGATACTTTAAAAAATCCAAAATCAATAATTTTTAGCCATCAAAATGTTGAAGGAAGTGAGGATATTAGATAGTTGTTCACTTCAAATACCAATTACGCTCTAATGGGTGAAAAAATTCCCCAATCACAAAATAAATGTAGTTCTAATATGAAGTTTGTTAATTTATTATTTATTCCTTAGTCCAAACACTACATCATAGTATAAAAAATGAAATGGGTTATATTTTATTAGTAAATAATAGAAAAAAGTTTTCTCCGTCCGGCTTTTATTTTCTAATATATTTACCTAATTAAAGAATTTTGAATTGCAAAATATCATAATAAAACTAAAACACTAAATCTCTATAGTGTCTCGCAATTGTCTTTTACTTTAAACTCATTTTGAACCAATTGATTTACAAACTAAATCAATTTATCTTCGTCCGCTTTGAAAATTTTTTTTTACTATGTGTAAGAAAGTTAATAGATTTTTTGGAATGAAATTGCTAAAAATAGACTAAATTGCAATATATCAAAAGTAAATATTTCCAAATTATCACGTTTGTTAGGGTGTTGACATAGTCTTTATCTAATTTAAGAAGATTACATAATTATAGCAATTGTCTTTTATTTTAAGTAATTATCTTTTATTTCAAACTCATTTTGAATTAATTGTTTTACAAAATAAATTAATTTATCTCTGTCCGCCCTGTTTTGGAGTAATTTTATGGATGTGGATAAGAGTTTTCAAAAAAAAACCACAAACAACTCAAAGTTTGACAATTTTTTTCCTGCGTATAAGAAAGTTAATAATTTTTTTTTGAATAAAATTACTAAATTGCAATACACCATAAATAATCATTCCCAAATTATGAGTTTATTAGAGTATGGATACATACTTATAGCATAATCAATAGGTAGATACAGACGGTTTAAGTTTATTTTTTTATAAAAATATTTTTAAAAATTCTACTTGATATTGTCTTTTATTTCAAGTGCATTTTGAACTAATTAGTATGCAAACTAAATCAATTTATCCCACCCGCCCCAATTTGGAGCAATTTTATAAATGTAGAGGAGAGTTGAAAAAAAAAACTCCATGTTTGACCATTGTTTTTCTACCTATAAGAAAGTTAATAGATTTTTTTGAATAAAATTATTAAAAATAGACTAAATTGCAATGTACCCTAAGTAAATATTCTCAAATTATCAAGTTTATTAAAATGTGAGCATAATTTGTATAATAATTAAAAGATATTACATAACTATATTCTAACTGATCCTATTGATTGATAAAGAATTTTTAAGAGTCGCTTTAATAAAAGTTTGTAATTTATATATAATCACAATTATTTCAATAAAAAAAAAACAAAAAAAATTGCAGAATTGTTATTTTTATAAAGTTTATGTTTGTTTTTTTTTATGAAAATATTTTTGAAAAATCCTATTGAAAGAGTAGGATAATAATTGAAAAACAAATTATGTACAAGAAAAAATTTAATCTCAACATTTAGAATTTTTTTTAAAAGAAAATTACAATCAGCTTGCAAAGAAAACGATAATAGGATATATTTTTACAAAAAAAAAAAAAAAACACTAAACTCCATTTATAAAACATGAACATAATATTAAGATTATATCTCTAACGAACAAACAAATAAATAATACTCTAGACATATATTTGCAAAAATATATTAAAATAAAATTTTTGAAACTATGTATGCGTATGTTCCAATTAAGTAAAGATTGAATGATAAGAAAATACATTATTATGTTGAATATATTTGAGATTGGATAACATTAATATATGTAGTAAAATTATTGTTAGAGCTAATAAATTCTCTAAAAAGTCCATAATCAATAATTATTAGCCCTTTATATTTACTATCAAATTATGGAACTTAAGATTTTTAAAGAGTAACAATATGCTATCCTACAAAAATTTAATTTAGAAAAAATTATAAAATAATTAAGACTAATAATCATTTATACTAGCATGTATTTAATTTTTATAAAATAAAATTTAATAAAAATCATTTACTCACTCTAATATTGACTAGTTGAACTAGAATATTGACTAGTTGTTGACTCACTTTAAAATAAATTCTTTTAGTGGATTAGAAAATACACCACAAGATAATTGTAACTCTTATTAGTTAGTTTATTATACATTCTTTATATTAGACACTATGTTGTAAAAAATTTAAGTTAATTATATTTTATTATCAAATAATAGTAGAATTCTTCATTTTTTTTCTCTTTGAGATTGTTATTATTGAGATTATTGATTTATACATTGATTCAATATTTCAATTTAAGAGTTTGTGAGAATTTTTAGTTTTATTGTAAATGAAAGATTTTTTATTTTTAGTGGATATATATCATTTACTTTATAAAATAAAAATTTTATTTCTAATCTATTTCCATAGATCTATCTTTCAATGAAAAAGGACTCTTTTTTTTCTTTCAATTATTCTTTTTCTTAGACTTTATACTTACAAATCCTGATATGACAATTTCATTCTCCTTCACATTCAATCAAACTCTACTCCAATTATGCCTTGATGTTAGTTCATTGCTTTCTTGTTAGTTCGTTGTCATGTGTTTTTTTATATTAAATGTGGTTGCCTGCTTTTCTATTTTCAGTGAAACTCTGGATGTTCTTCAAACGGGTCTATTTTGGCTTTTGAAATGCATGGTATACTGGGTATAGAAATGTATCTCCATATACTGGATGCCATCTATCCTACTTTGCACAAATCTTATGTATGGAAGGAGATTTTATTAGGCAGAATCCTTATAATCCATTACAATAATTATTTATTATTTATTAAATATATTATTTTAACAAATAATATTTATATTTTATATTAATAAATAAAAAATAAAAAAAATACGAGACCGATTTTTAATAGTCATTTACTATCAAAATATTGATAGCACATTATTTGCTTGAACAGTGTGACTATATTAAATAGTTGTTAACCTTTAATAGCAACATATGGTTAAAAAATTACTTAATCACCTAATAAGTGTTATTTTAATTATAAAGTAGGTTAATTTATTATTTATTTTTTAGTCTAACACTACCTCTAAGTATAAAAATGGAGTGAATTGTATTTTATGAGTAACAATAGTAGATTTTTATTTTTTCGACATGTTTGTATTTTGTTTTCTAACATATCTAAGTAATCAAAAAATTTAAATTTGCAAAATATCACAACAAAATTAAAGTACTAAATCTTTATAACGTCCCTCTATTGTCTTTTATCAAACTCATCTTAAACCAATTAATTTGTAAACTAAATTAATTTATCTCGTCCCGCCACATTTTGAGCAATTTTATGTACGGAGGAAAGTTTTAAAAAAAAATAAAAATAAAAACCTTAATATTTGATGATCTTTTCTGAATTTATAAGAAAGTTAATAAATTTGTTTTAATAAAATTACTAAAAATATATTAAATTGTAATATACTATAAGCAAATATTCCCAAATTATTGAGTGAATGTTTGTTTTTTTATAACAATATTTTGAAAAATCCTACTTAAGGAGTAGGATAATAATAGAGTTTAAGATGGAAAAAAATTGCTGTATAAGAAAAAAAAATTAATCTCAAACATTTGAAATTTCTTTTTGTGCGGGAAAAATAATAATAGAGATATATTTTTACAGAAGAAAAAAAAACCCAACAAAAACGCTACTCTAAATACATATCTGCAAAAATATATCAAAGTAAAATTTATGTGCCATGCATGTGTATGTTTCCAATTTGATAAAGATTGAATAATAAAATACTATATTATTATGTTAAATATATTTGAGATTAGATAACATTAATACCTGTGAAGTAAAATTATTATTAGATCTAGTAAATTCTTTACAAAATTCAAAATCAATAATTATTAGCCCTTTTGGTATTTATTATTAAATGATGAAACTTAATATTTCTAAAGAGTGACAATATGCTACCTGCAAAATTAATGTGGGATAAATTATAAAAAAGTAAGAGATCACTAATAATCAATTATATCAGCATGTATTTAATTTTTGTGAACAAAAATTTAATAAGAATTATTTACTTACTTTATTATTTACTGTTAATTTAATAAAAAATATATTTTTAATATGTTAGAAAAATACTTAATAACAAAGTAAGTGTAATTCTTATTACTAGTTTATTGTATATTCTTTATACTAGACACTATTAAGTGAGTTATATTTTATGATCGAATGATAGTATAATTTTTACTTTTTTCTCTTTTTTTTGTAAACCACCATATTACTACCGTATTTTACCTTGCACCAATTTTATGTATTGAGAGGAGAATTTATTTTGACGGAATCCTTGCAATGCACTACTATAATTATTTATTATTTTTTATTATAAATTAATCTAACACATCCTTTTTAAACAAATAATATTCATATTTTATATTAATAAATAAAAAAATAAAAAATCCTACAGAAAGATAGCCCGCCTTGTGGCAATAATTTCTTATATAAACTCCAATTTTCTATGTGAATGGTATAACTCCAATTTTCTATGTGAATGGTATTGGTAAGGATATCCGTCTCCTTCTGTGGTATCTAAGATTAAAAAAATAAAAAATAGTAGTTTTTTTAAGATCCAAACAACACCTTATCTTTTACTATAATATATTTATTATAAGTAACACTCTTAAATAATAAAAAAATATTTACTTATGCTAGCAGACTTCATTTCAATTTTTTTTATTTCATAATGAGACAAAATTAATATAAAATTTAAAATTAAATTAAAATTAATAAAAAAATCACTATCATTTAAACAAATTAAAGTTTAAGTTTTTTTTTTACTATTTGAACTAAATATTTTGTTAATATAATAAAGTATATTAGTGCATTTGACAATCAACAAAAATTTTTTAAAAATTTAATGTTAATAAAATAGCATGTTAATCTTGCCATGTAAAAATAAATGGCATATTAATAATAAAAATTATTTTTTACTTAACAAATAGTTTTAATATTAAAATAATTAATTATTAAAATTAGAATAAAACTAATAATAATAAAATAAAATAATTAATATTTATTATTAAATAAATTCTTTAATATTAAAACATAAAATTACTGCAATTTTTTTGAGCTGTCTCATCATTTTTATTCACTCTTTATCTATTCAAAATAATCTCTCAGTAAATGTAAGTTATAAATATGTTTTAGTATTTAATGAGAATTGATATATTTAATATAGATATAATTGAAAGACTAATAAAAAAATTATCTTTTTCAATATGTTTGAAATGATAAAAGTGAATAAAAATATAAGATGGGGAGAATGATATTTTATTAAAAATTAAAATTTACTATTTTAACATTTTTCCTACATAGGCTAATTTGTCCTTAAACTAAAATATTTGAATAAATTAAGAAAAAAATTAATTATAAATAAATTTGAACACCCTTACAAATTTTCAATTTAAGGCTAATTTTTTTAATTAAATTCTAATACATATAACTTACCATTGTAATAATATATATGAAATTTTGAAAAATTGAAACATTGAAATTGATTCAAAAGAAAGGTTTAAATATGACAAACATAAGTTATACTTTATTTTAATTGGTTAAAAATAACATATACTTTTTATTATTATTAATTTAATTAATTGTTTAGATTGATTTCATATTTAAAAGTATATTTTGTTGTATAAAAAAATAAAACACCTAAATTTCTTTAGAAATTGTTTATTATTTATGTTTGTCTTGTCTTTTAAATACTAATTTTTAGGAATCTTATAAATATCTCTTGCATTATCTTCTACGTAAAACCAAAACCATAACCACTCCCTTGAATGGCTGTTATATTACCAAAAAATTAAAAAATGATGCAAGTGAATTGATCTGTTTTCTAAAATTATGGTACAAGACAAAATTAAAAAATGCAAATAATTTCTATATTTACTCCATATGGTATTAAAAATGATCTCTATTCAATGAAAGTCTAAATCTCTCCATTTGAAAAATTCATTTTTCTTTTTCTGAAAAAAAAAATTATAATTAAGTTATGATAATAGAAAATAAATTTTTATAAAAAAAAAAATCAAACATTACTTGCCAAGCATGATCATAATATTAAGTTCAGATCTCTGTCAAACAAACACATCTCTAGACTCAGAAAAAACACATCTTTAGACAATGTATCTATAAAAATGTTAGAAAGCAAAATTTTGGATGCCATGTAAATGTATGTATGTTCCAATTTGGTAAAAGATGGTACAATAAAAAGTACTATTATTTTATTTAAGATATATATAATTTGTTAAATAAATTTGAAATTAGATAAGATCAATGCCATTAAATAAAATTACCATCAAAGTTAATGAATCTAGTAAAAAGCTTAAAATAAATAATTATAGTGATTTGTAATTTACTAAAGCTACCATGAAAAAGTAAGTTTAGAAAAAGTTACAAGAAAAATTAAGACATCACCATCAAAGAAAATTTAATAAGAGGTCAATTTACTTACTTTAATATTGAATATTTGTTCAACTTGCTTAGAGAATGTGTTAAAAATTTACTCAAATGGAGATTATTATAACTTCATTAGTACATTAGTTTATTATTCATTTTTTAGTCTAAATATTAAATTATATTATAAAAAAATAAAGTAAATTATATTTTATTAACAAATAATATGAAAATCTCTCTTTTTATATATATTCCTATTTATTTTGTTCTCTCACATTATTTGGTTAATCAAAGAATTTAAATTACAAAACGTTAAAGTATTTAATATCTACTATGTATAAAGATGAGAAGAAATGTAGAGTTTCTCATTAATGATCAAAGAATGGTGATTACAATTGTGAAAAAAAAATACAATGATCTAAGCTTCTACTTTTAATATTTATACAGCTCTTAAATTAACTTGAGAGAAATTAGTTGTAACCCCTTTGGAGAGAAGTTCACTTGAGAGAAGTATATTACAACTGTAAAATAACAGCAAAAGTAAGCTCTGGAAGTTCAGAAAAAAGCTCTGGGAGTTGCTGGAAACTACTGGAAGCTGTTGCTGGAAACTACTGGAAGCTGCTGTTAGTTGCTGGAAACTACTGGAAGCTGTTGCTGGAAACTACTGGAGGCTGCTGTAAAATAACAGCAAATAAGCTGCTGGAAGCTGCAGTTCATATGTTAACGTCCCCCCCTCAAGCTTGGGATGGGAAGACATGAACCATTCCTAGCTTGGAAACAAGAAATTTGAATGCAGCAGAAGGAAGAACCTTAGTAAACATATCTGCTATCTGAAATTTTGATGGAACATGAGAAGTAGTAATGAATCCAGCCTTTAATTTCTCTCTAACAATATGGCAGTCAATATCCAAGTGTTTTGTTCTCTCATGAAACACTGGATTTGCTGCAATATGCATAGCAGCAAGGTTATCACATTTCAAAGGAATTGGCAAATGTAAAGGGACTTGAAGATCCTGTAAAACATAACTAATCCACTGAAGTTCACAAACTGTTGTTGCCATTGATCTGTATTCTGCTTCAGCAGATGATTTGCTAACAGTTACTTGTTTCTTGGTTTTCCAAGAAACTAAGGAATTTCCAAGAAACACACAATAGCCTGTAACCGACTTCCGGGTTATGGTGCATGTGGCCCAATCTGCATCACAATATGCAGTTAACTGTAAACTTGATTCAACAGGATAATAGAGACCATGCGACAGTGTCCCTTTGAGGTACTTTAGTAAATGCAGTGTTGACTTCAAATGATCAGAACAAGGGCTCTGCATAAATTGTGTAAGCTGTTGAACACCTTAAGCTATGTCAGGCCTTGTTAAGCTCAAATAAATCAATCTCCCAACTAGCCTTCTATACATTTATGGATTATCAATTGGAGCCCCCATTTCAGGAACAAGTTTCAAGCCTTGTATTAAAGGTGTATAAACAGCTTTGCAATCTAACATATCAACCTCAGAAAGCATATCAGTAATGAATTTTTTCTGGGAGATCTTGCAATCTTAATCCCAAGAAAAAACTTTGCTAAACCAAGATCTTTTATGGTAAAAGTCTTGTCTAGAAACTGTTTGACATCATCAATTAATTGTTCATTTGGTCCTGTCAATAATATATCATCAACATAGACTAGTAAAGCCAGAAATTGATCTCCATTACCTTTAGTAAACAGGAAATTATCATGAGTGGACTGCACAAAGCCAATTTATGCTATAGTAGCAGTAAACATTTTGTTCCATTGCCTGCCTGCTTATTTCAAGCCATAAAGGGACTTATTAAGCTTACAATACTGACCCGGCAAAGCTTTAGCATAACCCTCCGGTGGTACCATATATATTTCTTCGTCAAGCTCACCATGAAGATAAGCATTGTTTACATCAAGTTGATGTAAATGCCAATTTAAGCTTGTACAAACAGCAAGTAATAGTCTAACAGTTACTAACTTTGCCACTGGAGAATAAGTTTCTGTGTAATCAAGTCCCAATAACTGTGTAAATCCTTTGGCCACTAACCTGGCTTTGAACTTATCAATTGATCCATCTGGCTTGTATTTAATTCTGTATACCCATTTGCTACCAATAGGCTTCTTGTTTTTAGGTAAGGCAGACATTGTCCAAGTTTTATTTTTCTCCAGGGCGTTAAGTTCCAGGTGCATGGCATTGATCCATTTAATTTCTTTTGCAGCTTGTTTGTAAGAACAAGGTTCCTGGAATTGAGACATTTGTGCTTGGAAAGCATTGTAAGAAGTGGAATAAATAATATGGGAAGGATAAGTGTTAGCAGAATTTGCAAAATTACAGATAGTAAAGGCAGTATTGCTGTTGGATATATTGGAAGGAATAATGAAATCAGTTAACCATTTTGGTGTTTGTTTTACTCTTGTGCTTCTCCTAACTGGTTGGGATAGTGAAGACTCAAGCATAGTAATTTTTGTAGGCAAAGGTTCTAACTCAATATTTGGTTCAAGAGGAGTTGAATTATGTATTGGTGATGACAAAGCCATGGATGGGGTTGGAGAAGACAAGGATATATCAGAGATGTTTGCATTGGGAATTTGATCAACAAGAGGTTTGACAGAAGGTTCAATAGGAATAGAGGAGGAATGTATAGACATGTCATCTGCTATACATTCAGGCAAACAGAAGTCTGTAACAGATGAAGGGTTAGTGAGATGAAAGGGAAACACATTTTCATGAAATTTAACATCTCTAGAAATGTAAATTTGTTTGGTATGAAGATTATACAGTTTGTATCCTTTCTGTTGTGGACCATAGCCCAATAAGACACTTGGTAGACCTCTGATGGAGAATTTTGTTTTGCCAGACAGATTTGTGGCAAAACATAAACTTCCTATAACTCTTAGATAATCAAGTTTGGGTTTATGACCATGAAGTAACTCATATGGACTTTGCCATTTTAAAATTTCCGATGGTAGTCTATTAACCAAGTGTGTGGCAGTTAAAAGAGTTTCTGACAAAAAATGTGAAGGAAACTTGGATTGAAACATTAAGGACCTTGCCACTTGTAGTAAATTCTTATGTTTCCTTTCAACAACTCCATTTTGCTGTGGAGTATATATGCATGTCCTTTGGTGTCTAATTCCTTTAGAACTAAACAAAGAAAAACAGTCATTGTTTAAGAATTCAGAACCATTATCTGTTCTGATAGCTTTGACATGAATTTCAAACTGATTTTCGATATGAGCGAGGAAATGGGTTAACACAGAAGGTACTTGAGTTTTGGAATTTAACATATAGGTCCAAGTGAACCTAGAATGATCATCAACAATGGTGAACATATAGTATGCACCTGTCACAGATTTAATTCTATATGGTCCCCATAGATCCATATGTAACAATTCAAAGATGGTGAGAGAATGTTCAACATTGGAGGGAAACACAAGTCTTTCTTGTTTAGCCATTGGGCAAACAGTACAAGGAAGTACATCACTGCTAATGATGGGTACAACAGATAAATGCTTCATTTTATTGGTAGAAGGATGTCCTAATCTGCTATGCCAAAGCTGAAACAAGTGAGGTTCATGTGCCGTACAAGCATTATTTACTTTTGTAATGGAAAAAGACCGTTTGTTGATATGATATAACCTACCAACAACTAATCCAACAACAATTTCTTCTTTACTCTGCAAATCCTGCAATACACAGTGGTCAGAATATTAAGTAACAAAGATTTTACAGGTAAAGGCAAGGTAATTCACAGATAAGAGATTGCAATGAAAATCTGTGATGTAAAGTGTATTGAACAAGGTAATTCTAGGTGAAAGTTGAATGGTTCCAGTGTGGGTAACAAGTTTTGTTCTTCCATCTGGTAGTCTAACATGTCTAGGTGTTTTTAGCTTGGAAATGGAATCAAAAAGGGCAAGGTCACCCGACATATGGTCTGTAGCACCTGAGTCAACAATCCAGGTTCCTTTATCCATACATTCAAAGTTGCTAGAGTAATTAATAGAAGCAATACCTGCAAAGCTTGAAGCATGATGTGCAGTGGCAACCTCTTCAACACTCGATTGAATAGATTTCCCTTTAAGAGCCTTTGATATCTCAAATTGCACTATTCTGGAGATACTATCTGTCATATTGTCAGTGACAGTGTGAGAAGCATTAGTAGTTTCAGTATCCAAAGGAGATTCAGCTATTACATTAAAGGCCACTGTATTGTTGGATTTTGCTCCATATTTCTGCTTCTTGAAGTCAGAAAACCAATCTGGATAGCCATAGAGTTTAAAGCATTTCTCCTTCAAGTGTCCAGAGGTCTGACAGAAATCACAGTACCTGTCTGCTTTGTTCTTAGAATTAAACTTACTGTCACCTGAAAATTGCCTTCTAGAGTTGTTGAATCTCTGAGCAGCCATAACAGTTGTGATATCAGAAGATTCAGGGAAGGTTACTTGAATTTCTTTCTGTTTTTCTACATTCTGTACCATTCCATATGCCTTACTTGCAGAAGGTAATGGATCAAGCAACAAAATTTGATTAGACACATGCTCATATTGATGATTCAGGCCCATGAGAAACTGTATCAATCTCTCCCTTTCTTCAAAAGCAGTTAATTCCTTAGCTGCATCACAAGCACATGGTGGCAAGGGACAAAGTACCGACAATTCATCCCAACATCTTTTCAATTTGTTATAATAAGCAGCAAGAGTCATAGATCATTGGCTTATATTAGCCAATTCTTTCTTGATTTGGAAAAATAAAGGACCATTACTTTCCTCAAATCTCTCAGCTATGTCATTCCATAGATCATGAGCAGATGGTGCATACAGAAATCCATCTGACAGATCTCTAAAAATTGAGTTTAAAATCCATGAAATGATCATAGAATCTACCGTTATCCATTTCTTATATTCAGGAGCATTAGAATCAGGTTTAGATATCTTGCCTGTGACAAATCCAAGCTTATCTTTGGCTCTTAAGGCAATTATCATGGATCTTGTCCAAGACAAGTAGTTTGGACCAGTGAGAAGATTACTAACCAGTTTTATGCTAGGATTATCTGAACTTGACAGTGTTAATGCTGATTCAAGTTCTGGATCAAGCGTTACATCTACAGCAGTACGGTTTGTAGTATTTGCCATCGTATACAATCAACAAAGATCACAAAGAAAGCTATCTCAGACACAATTCACAAGGATCAAGAATGATAAAAATATGAAGAAGAAACAGAGTTTCAGAGCAGAAGCTTAGATAGTCTGCTCTGATACCATGAGAAGAAATGTAGAGTTTCTCATTAATGATCAAAGAATGGTGATTACAATTGTGAGAAAAAAATACAATGATCTAAGCTTCTACTTTTAATATTTATACAGCTCTTAAATTAAATTGAGAGAAATTAGTTGTAACTCCTTTGGAGATAAGTTCACTTGAGAGAAGTATGTTACAACTGTAAAATAACAACAAAAGTAAGCTCTGAAAGTTCAGAAAAAAGCTCTGGGAGTTGCTGGAAACTACTGGAAGCTGTTGCTGGAAACTACTGGAGGCTGCTGTAAAATAACAGCAAATAAGCTGCTGGAAGCTGCAGTTCATATGTTAACAAAAGATGGCCTTTTATTTCAAACTTGTCATAAATCAAAATACATCAATTTATCTACCCTTACATGCCCGCCAATTTAATTTTTTTCCATGTCATAATTATTTATTATTATTTTATTAAAATTAATTTATATTATATTTTAACTCTTTATATATATATAATTATTTAACAAATAAAATTTATATTTTATATTAATAAATAAAAAAGTAAAAAAAAAAATCCCTGATGTAAACATTTCTGAAGTTAATATTTAAAATTACTTATCTAGACTCAATTCTCAATGGGGTATGAGGTATGGGGTATGGGGCGTGGGCAACTGATATCCTACCTTTCCTTTGTGATTATTCATAGCATTTTCTAATGGTTTGCCAAAAAAATGTTTTACAAAATAAGAAAGAAAGTAGTTTTTTTTTTTATTAATTTATCTACCTAGAGCTATTAAGCACCAAATAACTCATTATTTTTTACATTACTTATAAAAAGCACTCAAATAAAAAAAAAATGCTAACAGTCTTAATTTTTAATTTTATTATGAGCTAACATTAATACAAAATTTAAAATTTAATTAAGACTGATAAAAAAATCACTATCATTTAAGAAAATTAAAATTTTAATTTTTTTTACTATTTAACTAAATATTTTGTTAATATAAGAAAGTATATCAGTGCATTTGATGGCCAACAAGAATCTTTAAAAAATTTACTGATAATAAAATAGATGTTAATCTATTCATTCAAAAGTACACGACATATTAATTAACAAAAATTATGTTTTACTCATAATTAATTTAATAATTAATTATTAAAATTAAAATAAGAATAATAAAGTGAAAATAAAATAAATAATATTTTTGTTATTAAATAAATTTTATAATATTAAAATATAAAATTAATATTTTACTAACAATTAATATTTAAAAAAATAAAATAAAATATAAGACAATTAAAAAAATATAAATTATTTCTCCATTTCAATTTAAATATCTAGATTATTTATAAAACATATCTTTATCAAATGGAGAACTTAGTACAAATCTGTACTAAAAAAAATATAATCAAGTCGTAAAAAAAAATGTTTATAATAGAAAAACTTTAGTCTTACAAACAAATATTCTTCTCTAACACAATACCTGCCAAAATGTAAAGTTACCACTTGCAGATGTAGAGTAACGAATAGAACAAAATAAGATTTTCTGGGGCCACATATATGCATAAGTTCTAATTTGACATAAATATTGTGATAAAAAAAATTATTATTTTTATTAAGAAATATATAAATTTTTTAATATATTTGAAATTATATAACACCCGATTATAAATTTATTAATATATTTAAAATTATATAACACCTGTATTTTAAAGTAAAATTTCTATAATAACTATGAATTCTTTAAAAAGTCTAAAATTAATATTTTTAACAGGTGATTGTTAAACATAAATAACAATATTAGACCGTAGCTCAACTCAATTAGAGTGGATTAATTAATTACTCAAAATAAATATAGTTTTAATTATAAAGTTTGTTAAATAATACCTCAATTAGAATGAGTTTGTAAATTACTCAAAAATAAATGTAGTTTTAATTATAAAGGTTGTTAATTTATTATTTATTTCTTAGTCCAAACACTAAATTATAATATAAAAAATAAAATGGATTGTATTTTATTAGCAAATAATAATAGATTTTTTTTCCTATCTATCTTTTGTTTTCTAACACATTTAACTAATCAAATAATTTGAATTATAAAATAACAAATTAACATTAAAGTATCAAATCTTTATAATGTCTAGTAATTGTCTTTTATTTCAAACTAATCTTGAAACAATTGATTTACAAATTAAATCAATTTATTTCCACTGCCTGACCAAATAACTCAATGTTTGTCAATTTTTTTTTAACTTATACAAAAATTAATATATTTCTTTAAATAAAATTGCTAAAAATAAACTAAAGTGCATCCGCTCCCCCACCCCCTATTTCAAAAAAAAAAAAAAAAAAAAACTAAAGTGCATCCGCAAACATTTCTAAGTTATCAAGTTTCTATTCGTTGATCATCTAGCGATGATGTGGCCGGCTATTTGATAAGGGATATCGCCAACTAATAAGTCGGTGATCTCATGATTGACATAATGGTGATATACTGGACTGTGTTTGGGTAGCTTTGTGTTGAGACTCACCCTATCCAGGGGAGGGTGAGTCTTGATGATGAACTGGGTATTAGGGTATTCGGGTCTCTCTTTTCTTAGGTAGAATCGACCACGTGGACCTATTCAGTGTGACAACTCATGGCTTAAATTGGACAATCGTTATGCATTTAAATCCTACCACCAAAACTGTCTTTAAGAACATCTTCTTCCTGAAGTATCACTTTTGCACTCAACTGCAATCTTTGCCTTTAGGAAGACTCGATCGTTTTTTTTATATTAATACTCTCTTACTTTCACAATAATTTCTGTTTTATTTTTTCTCTTAGAATGAATAGAGATACCTCCTCTTCTTTTACCCCTAATAGAGATTCCGCCTTAAACTGATCCTCTTCCGATGACATCATTCGTTCTCTATCGTTCCATTGAGAGAGGCTTTAGAAAATAAAGATTGCTCGATTAATGACATCTCATTTGTCTTATCGGAACAAGAGGTTGACTGCCTTTATTATACCTACCAAATTTCTTGAGAGACTTTTCGTGTCTTTGCCCCCTTCTCCTCGCATTCATGTGAATGACTTGATTTCTGCAGAGAGATACTATTATAATTTTCGAAGAATAGTTGAAGGTAGATTTTTTATTCTCTATAAACCCATTTTTTATTGATATCCTTCGGTTTCATAAGCTTTTGATTACCTAGTTGTATTCTCTTAGTTGGAAAATCTTGGTGGATTTTCGATTTGTCTGTCTTATTAACCACATTGGTCTGTGTGTAACACTCTTCTCTCAATTTTATACTATATAAACTTGAGAATATAGAATATTGAGATTATCAATATACTTTTATTTTTTTATAATTATTTATAATAGATTTTAAATTTTAAAATAAAAAATAATTTTATTATTTCAATTAATAAAAATTTGAATTCTAGTTTAAATATAGATAGTAAAAGTAAAAATTTAAAGATAAGATTGCTAAAATGATACATTTAAATATTGAATAAGTTTAAAAAGAATATAAAAGAATAATTTTGATAATAAATTTTAAAGTGAATAATAATTTTATTATTTAAATTAATTTAAAATTAATAAGAGATATGCATAATATTAAAAATTCAAAATTTTAAGATCAGATTATTAAAATAACACATTTGTATATTAAATAATTTTTTAAAAAATATAAAATAATAAATTAGATATTATAAATTAATAAATAATAAGTGAATTTTCAATTTTAACAATTAAATTTATATTTTAATTCAAAAATTAAATAAATTTGAAAAATAATTTAAATAGTAATTTACAATAGTATTTAATTTTTAAAATAGTTGATAATTTTAAACTTAATAATAAATTTATTATTTAAATTAATTTTTAGAATTTATTAAAAAAGATTAAAATAATATATAAAAATACAATCAAGATTAAATTTTAAAATAAAGATTATTAAAATAGATGGTATATTTGTAACTATTTAGATAATGCTAGTATTTGAAACTTTTTTATTATTTATCTTATTGTCATATATGTAAATAAATACCTGAATATAGTCATGCAATGCAAACACATTGTAATTGTATAATATTAGAGCTACACAACATCATCTTAATAAGAAATTATTTGTTTCTACGTATACCATTCTTTTATAATATTTTTAATATTTTATTTTTTGTCTTTTTGATTGTTTTATATATTTAACTATTAAGTTATTAAATTTAAATTTATTATTATTGATATTATTCCCATCATAATTTTTCGAGTATGGACCTACAAAATAAAAAAAAAATATTGGGTGAGATGCTTTGGTAATCTCTCCGATACTTAAATTGTGTAATGAGTAAATTATAGAATGTATTGATAAAGAGAATAGTCTGCGAGGTTGTGAGCTAGTTATATAATGTATTAGATAGAGTTTAGATATGATATGGAATTATAGATAAGAAAGGATATGGAATCGTAAATAAGATAGAATATGAAATTTTATCAGATAAGAATAATATTCTGATATGGATAATGTCCTACTATGATTAGGATTCTACCACTCTATTAGGAGTTATAGGGTATCTAAATAGTTGACGTGTTTTAGATTATTGAGTCTCGGATTTAATATATTTTAATATTGATCTATATCAGTAGTCCCCCTATAGTGGTTGAATCTTTTAAGTTCGATACTAAATTATTCTCTTTGATGAACTTGTCGCCTTATGAAAATTTTAGTGAAAAATCACTTTGGTGATTACCTTTCTTTTCCCTTGACAAACTTGTCGTCTTGTATTTTGACTTGCTACTTATTTCGTGGTAATAGTATTTTATAGGTGCATTTTAATCCAGATGAGAGGACTAAAGTTACGAATATGTAACTAAAATATAAGTGTTTCAATAGATGAACTTGTATGATAATGTTACCTAACTTATATTCTCATATGCTTTGATAGCTTGATATTGATGAGATCTAGTACTACACTGCCATCATGAGAAGTTGCATGACATTAGTTGTTGATGAGGGTATGCAGATCGCTTAAGGGGGCAATTGGTTGCCTAAAAGGGTGCTCGTAGTCTAAGGGCGCTCTTACATTGCCTAAGTGGGCAATTGATTGCCTGAAAGGGCACTCTTACGTCGCTTAAGTGGGTAATTGATTACCTGAAATGGCCCTCTTACGTCATCTAAGTGGGTAATCAATTGCCTGAAGGGGCGTTCTTACATCGCCTAAGTGGGCAATTGATTGCCTAAAAGGGAGCTCTTACGTCATATAAGTGGGCAATTGATTACTTGAAAGGGTGCTCTTGTGTCACCTAGAAGCGCTCTTACATCGCCTAAGGCAGTTCTTACGTCATTTAAGTGAGCAATTAGTTACCTGAAAGGGTACTTCTACATCGCTAAGAGGCGCTCTTACGTCACCTAAGTGGACAATTGATTGCCTGAAAGGATACTCTTACGTCATCTAGGGGCGCTTTTACGTTGCCTATGTGGGCAATTAGTTGCCTGAAATGGCGCTCTTACGTCGTCTAAGTGAACAATTGATTGCTTGAAAGGGCACTCCTACATCACCTAAAGGCATTTTTACGTTGCCTAAGGGCGCCCTTATGTCGTCTAAGTGGAGAATTGATTGCCTGAAAGGGCGCTCTTACGTCGCTTAGAGGCATTCTTACGTCGCTTAGAGGCGTTCTTAGGTCGCTTAAGGGCGCTCTTATGTCACCTAAGTGGATAATTGATTGTCTGAAAGGACACTCTTATGCCGTCCAGGGGAGCAATAGGTCACTTGAATTTGAAGAAGAGTCTTTCAATACATGGAGCATACTATCACTTTAGAGTTGTAACTCTTTTATAGGTGACATAACCCGTTAAAACTATTTGCAAAATTAATTCTTGTGCAAGATGTAAAAGTATAAAAATTGAATTTGAATAAGATGGCCCATAATGATATGTGATCCTAAAGTTAATGTAGAATCTAAATAGAAAAGTAAATATAAAAGTAAAAAGTAATTATTATTTATCATTGGTTGTTAATCACATAATATTACTTGGTTGATGTGTGTAAGAATCACCATCTTGCAATAAGATAATTTGTAATATCTTTTTGTACACAATAAATGATTCTTTCTAAGTTATTAATATAATGGTAGATCTTGTAAAATAAACTTAATAAATGACTAATACTCATAGATTTTGATGATCTGAGATCCAATAGAATAGGGTTTTACAAGGGTTTATGTATTACAAAATAAGGCTTAAGTTTCCTGAGGAGGGGACTCCTCTTTTATACATTGTCTTGCTTGCTGGTGACGTGTAAAGGCCTCTCCAGGATTGGGCCACGCGTCTCTGCCATGCGGATTCAGAGGTACTAGGGTATCAGCCGCCTGCTCCATGCGTAACGGCCTCTGATTCTCCTCGTGCGTACGTTTAAGCGGATCTGCCAGGCTGTCTAGTGAATATTATTCTGGATCCTGGGTTGGGCCGAGAGTTGGGCTGGACGCTAGGCCTGAGAGGGGAGGGCCTGCTTCGTGTGGGCTGGGCCGTTATGAATGAAAAAGCTGGGCTGAGCCCGGTCTTGAAGGTTGAATGAGCCAGGCTTGTTGGGTATATCAGATACGTGGGCCTCTATGTTATGGGCCTTTAGCTGTGGTTAACCCTCTGGTCCGGGGTGAAGAAATCCATCGGTCATCAATTGCCCCTTCACCTTCTCGGGAGTTATTGCTCCAACTGCCGAGGGGGTGAATATCAAGAACCATTATGGCCGCGTCTGTTCGTGTCTAGGTGTCTTTATAATACCCTTTCCTCTTTTTATCGTTGCGCAGTTTCTGAATCCTATATGCTCTTTCCTCTTTCGGGCTTTTCTTTACTTTCCGCGTTCTCTGCTATCTTTGCTTTCTTGTCATCATTATCTGGACATGTCCTTTCTTTCCTTTCCCATGAATACCTTTTAAGGACTCTGACGGCATTAGTTGAGAATTCGGCTCCCCTGTCCTGCAAAATACAAACTCTCGGATATATATTAACATCACCTCCTTACCAGTCCCAGGCATTCTGTGGGAGCAAAGGGATTTTTCTTTCGAATTTGTCTGTCTGTTTCCTTCTTCCGGCGGGATTTTTATATTGCCCCAGGAATTTGCTTTAATCTCGCTTTTATTATCTCGGCGAAAGATTATCCTAACTTATCTCTGTTTTGGGACCCTTTTGCAGTACCTGAGATGAAGATGAGTCAATTCAAAATTTTTGAGGATTGAGGGTTACCTCTAAGGAGTTTGAACGTTGTTTCGGAGATCCTTCTGGTAGGGCGGTCGATGGGTGGGACCATTCGGCAAGTTGCTGAAACTACTTCGCCTAGGACTTCTGGTCGACCTCCCCCCCTGTTATCTTCTTTTGATATAAATGGAAGTGGCGCAAATGCTCAGCTTATTGTTCCTTTTGATGTGAAGTACCAGTATTATTGCTCCCTTCGATGTGAAGTACCAGTATTATGTGAGACTGAGATCTGCTGCACTCAGTCAAGTCTCCAGCGATTTCTTCGAAGACTTATGTTTTTCATGTGTGGTGCACGGCCGGCATTCAATATCTGAGCTTGTTCGAATGTACCGTGCATCACATTTGGGTAACCGAACGTTTGCCCAGGGGGACAGTGAGAAATGCTTATGGGAATCAACTTGTTCAGTTCCCCTATAATAGCGGGACAGATCTTGGCCTTTTCTGAAAAACTCACATTCCGAGCTGCGAGAAGTCCTCCGAACTGAAGACTAGAATAGTAGGGTAGGTGATAATCGTAGATGATGAAGTATCCGGATATGTAAATCCTTTAAGGGTGATTTTCCATTCTGTAATGTAGGCCTTTGTAACGTGCTGTAATGTACTTTTCCTTTAATGAAATGCTTGTTTTTCATACTTGAGCTTGCTCTTTTCTCTGTCATGGATGAAGTACTGCTACTGCTCTTCTTCGTAGCTTTAACCAACTAACTTTTGTTCCGTTTTTTCCGAGCTGAATTGACCGTATTTCGCGAACTTCTTCTTTTAGTCGATGAGCCGAGCCTCAGGCCTACTTAACCAATTGGACAGGCGGTTTACTCTTCCGAGCTTGACTAACCAACCTGTGAGCTCGGTCTTTTCTTGATGGAGTGAGCTTTGAGCCTCCTTTAGCCGACCGAGCTCTCAAGTTTATGCTTTCCGAGCTGGACTAATCCGACCTGTGAGCTCGGCCTTTTAATCCTTGAGTTAATTTCTGAGCTCTCAACTCTGTATGATCCCGAGGTGCTCTTGGCGTCTCTCTCCAATCTCACAGCCTTTGTTTAATAACGATAAATCAAATCTTATAACTTTTTAAGTGATGAGCAAGTCTGACCTTTATCATGCTCCCATTTGCTTGTACTTTTGAGTCTTTTCATGACTTGCCCCTCTGTTTCCTCGGCATTTACCATAGGGATGGTAAAGTAATAGGCTAAGTTGCTCTGACTGATGAGTTGGGCCTGTATTATGTGGATGGCGAATGGGCTTTTAAATGATGGGCTGTCATCGTGTACTTGGCCCTTGATAGATGTAGATAAGCCCAGCGATCCTTTTGCCCCTTTACCGTCTCGCCGGGTATTTACCTAACCGTTGAGAGGGTAAACTTCGAGAACAATTAATGATCGCGCCGCTCCAAGACAAAACTGTTCAGATCAACGCTTTGCCTCATAATTGCCTTTCTTTTCGAATTCCTTCTGTCTTTTGAAGAACTAGCTCTTGTCTGCTCTCTGTCTTCCTGCAACTCCTTCTACGGTTTTTCATCCCATCGTGTTCTCAGGTACGCTTCCTTGTTCTTCCATGGCAAGTTCAAAGCTTCCTGATGTTTTTGACCTTGAGTCACATATTACACCTTCCAACATAACTAAGCATATTTCCCGGAGGCTCTTAGATACTCCACTGTATCTTATTCGAGCGCCTCTTCCCAATGAGAGGATAGTTCTTCCTTACCCTCTCCCTCCTGGTTTGATCGATCCCCAAGAGAATCGCCGTATAGTGTTCTTTCTAAAGCAAAGGGAATTCGGTCTGCCATTTCCTTTTTCCCCTTTCTTTACTGAGGTCTTCGAATACTTCGGGGTAACTCCTCGGATGTTATCCCCAAACTCTATTTTATTCATGTCTTGTTTTGAGGGTATCTGTCTGGGTTGGGGTTTTACACCCACGGCCTGTCTGTTTGTCACCTTTTTCTGCCTGGTTAGGGCGAAGCAAAACTTCTATTATTTTTCCCCCCGTAATGGGTTATCTCTTCTCACGGGTTATAAGGATTCTATAAAGGGCTGGGTAGAGAATTTCCTTATGGCAGAGCTGAAATTAGGGTCCTGCCGATCATGGGAAGTAGATCTAACGTGGGGGGAGATCTTTCCGGGCTGTAACGATTTGCCCCAATTGAGTCTTATTGAGCAGGTGGGGCTGCTTCGACTGACTTCCGTTGAGAGGAAGTATGACGTCGAAAAGTGTATGTTTGCTTCCAACCTTAGGGATATCCGTGACACGGGTATAGTGCTTTGTCCAGTTATTCTGTTTCTTCTTTGCTCGTAATATCAGAAAATATGCTGACGCTTTATAATTTCTTGTTTTTTGCAGCTTCTGAGGTTAAAATGGATGGCATCAATTTCCCCAAGAACTTTGACCTGTCTCGGGAGAATATGCATGCAATTTTTGACGCCTTTGGGGATGGGCGTTCGGTAGCTGAGATTGCTGCGGAGCTGGCTCAGGCTGCTTCCTTCAAGAAGGTCAGCCGACCTCCCGTCAAAGCTTCGTCTCGAGCTTCCAAGCCGAGCTCTCGCAGCACCAAGTCAGCTCGGTCATCTAGCCGCGGTGGGTCGAGCTCAACTTTGACGCTTGCTGAAGGGTCTAGATCTGCTCCAGCCTCCTCTGAGGTCGTGAGGGAAACTTCCCTAGCTATTGTGGAGCAGACCCAAGTTCTTGAACAAGTGGAGCGGGGTGCTGCCCATTCTACTGAGGGGGTGTCAGGGGGAAAGTCTGAGTCCCCTGTTGAAGACAAGGAGACTTCTGGGATAGGGATGGAGATCATCGTCCTAGAGGATCAAAGCCCAGAGGTTTCTGCTAAAGGTGCCCCTGCCCCTGTGAGGACTGAGCCTGAGGGATCTGAGGGCGTCCCATCAAAGACCGGGGGCAAGCGTCCGACCCCTTCTGGAACGCCTGCCCCATCTCCTGCTCGGAAGAAATCTAGGACTGCTGCGGGTCCTTCCCCACCTCTTTCTCCCATTGGGAAAGGGAAGGATGTTTCTGCTGTTCCTTCGTCGTCCCCGACTGACAACGTTCTGAACCTGTCAGGCATTACCTCTGAGTCTCCGACCACTGCTGTTGCCGCGCTTCTCCGGGAGCAGATGTTCGGCGGAATAACAGAGGCTTCGGATCCTCATCTTCTGGCCCTGACTGGTCACTTGGCCAGTTATACCAAGGAGCAGGTGTCCTTCCAATCTCGCTCCCGTGAGGAGCTCGGATCCACGATTAGAGAAATGCTTCTGATGGTAAGTTATTTTTTTCACTTCTCTTTGAGTTTGCTTTGTTTCTTTTCTTGACAATTGTTCTTCCATACTAGGTGTCGGGCCTATTTATGGAGGTGGATGCCCGTGACCTCTCTCTCCGGGAGTCCGTGGACCACCGGATCGAAGAAGTGTGTCGCGATGAAAACCTGACTGCCACCAGTGACGCGAGGGGCCACCTGGCAGCCGCCCGGGAACAGATCCAGTCTCTCCAGGTGGAGTTGCATTCTGCGCTGGAGGCCTCTAAAAGAGCTGAGGACAGAGCGGCTGGGGCGGCAGAACATAGCAAATCCCTGGAATCAGAGCTGTCACATACTCGCAGGGTTCTCCAGGAGTCCGATGAGAGGGCAGCTGAGGTGGAAGCTCGTTGTGTAGAGGTTGTAAAGCAGCTGTCCTCTATGACAGCGGCCCTTCAGGAGAGGGATGAGGCTGTAAGCCAAAAAGCTGAGGTCCAGCGCCAATATGAGGCCTTAAAGGCCGATTTTGAAGGGCTTCAAGCTCACCTGAATGAGGTGAGGGCTCAGAGGGAAAGTGCCCTAGCCCGGGTGGAGGTCCTTGAGCAGGAATTGGGCACAAGTTCTGAACGTATCAAAGATCTGTCTTCATCGGCTGAAGAGTTCAACCTTCGCCAACAACAGCTAAAAAATGAAGTCAGGGCTTTGGAACGTAAATGTTTAGCCCTGCTCGAGGTGGTAAAGTATGCCGAAGGGAAGGCTCAGCTAAAGCGTGAACAGTGTATAGCGGAGTATCAGGAGTCTGATGAGCTGAAGGTTAAAATTGAACAGGCCTGTGAAGCTCATCTTCAGGACTACAAAGACTCTTCTGAGTTTAAGGAATTTGTAGCTGAGGCTTGTGAAGAACATCTTGATGAGTATAAAGCTTCTGGTGAAATGAAACAAGCTATCATTGATAAGGCCTTCCGCATGTATGTAACTGGCTACAATCGCGGTTTAAGAGAAGCTAGACAGGCTCCTGATATTCCTTTGGCCAAGCTTCGTAGGCGCGAAGTGGACTCAGATGGCGAGTCAGTGCTATATGGGGAGGATGATTTCCCTTTGCCCCTAGGAGATTCCCGGAGGAACATAGACCGGCCAGCTGAGTCTTCTTCAGGGGAATCCGAGCTAGGGTCGGAGGAAGATGACCCTGATTCTGAGAAAGAAAGCCTCCACCCTGGGTCAGAAGTTGCCCCTACTATTAATGTTGAGAGCTCTGGCCCAAGGGACACCGAGCTTCCTTCAGAGGTGGCTGTAAATAGAGATAATGCAGGCGAGGGTGTTCTTACTGATGTAAGTCCTTTAAGGACTATTTATCCTCCTGCCTCGCCGGAGAGATAAATTGTAATAGTCATTAATGAAATATCAGTTTCCTTCTTTTTTATTCTTGTTTTTCATATTTCTTGAAATTTATCTCTACTCTTCGTATTTGTGATGTAAACTACATATTTTCATTCATAAGCTCTGAATTAATCTTAAGGTGCGAGCTCGTAGCTGATAGTCTGAGAGATCAAATCTCGTACCTTTTTAATGGCGACTATCATGTTTGTTTTGTGCTTTTAGTCCTTCTTTCTTGGTTGTGACTTTGTATATTTGTGCCAGATAAACTGACTTAGGCTTTGATTATAGCCTTTTTATCCTCCTAAGGATTTCTTCATTTATGAGTCCTTTTGGAGAGAGCTCGGCCTCTTTTATTGGCCTTTTATACTTTCAGCTTTTGAGGATGTAAGTCTATCCGTGCTGGGAGCTCAGTCTCTTGCTTTGTAGCTAAACTTTTATTGTTAGCATCTAATTCGAGATCGGCGCTTTTTTAGCTATTAGGCCTGACTATCCGAGCTGGAAGTTCGGCCTCTTCCTTCGTACCTTGAGTTTTGAGAGGATAAGTCTATCCGAGCTGGGAGCTCGGTCCCTTTTTTTTTTTTTTTTTTTTTTTTTTTTTTTTGAGCTCTGGGCTCTTCTCTTTCTGAGGTCGGAATTGGATTTTATAAGTTGTCCCTGCATATGGTGTGGGGAAATTTTTCATTTCGGGAGGCTCTTAAGTCCTTCACCGACCTATTTTAGGTTCCAAGAGATCTTACGGGATCCTGGTTTTCTTTGAATTCCCGGGACGACCTCGGGGCCTCGCCGGTTGTTTTTTATTCCAGGAGATCTTACGGGATCCTGGTTTTCTTTGAATTTCTGGGACGACCTCGGGGCTTCGCCGGTTGTTTTTTGTTTCCAGGAGATCTTACGGGATCATGGTTTTCTTTGAATTTCCGGGACGACCTCGGGGCCTCGCCGGTTGTTTTTTGTCTCCAGGAGATCTTACGGGATCCTGTTTTTCTTTGAATTTCCGGGACGACCTCGGGGCCTCGCCGGTTGTTTTTTGTTTCCAGGAGATCTTATGGGATCCTGGTTTTCTTTGAATTTCCGGGACGACCTCGGGGCCTCGCCGGTTGTTTTTTGTCTCTAGGAGATCTTACGGGATCCTGTTTTTCTTTGAATTTCCGGGACGACCTCGGGGCCTCGCCGGTTGTTTTTTGTCTCCAGGAGATCTTACGGGATCCTGTTTTTCTTTGAATTTCCGGGACGACCTCGGGGCCTCGCCGGTTGTTTTTTATTTCCAGGAGATCTTACGGGATCCTATTTTTTTTTGAATTTCCGGGACGACCTCGGGGCCTCGCCGGTTGTTTTTTGTTTCCAGGAGATCTTACGGGATCCTGTTTTTCTTTGAATTTCCGGGACGACCTCGGGGCCTCGCCGGTTGTTTTTTGATTCCAGGAGATCTTACGGAATCCTGGTTTTCTTTGAATTTCCGGGACGACCTCGGGGCCTCACCGGTTGTCTTTGGTACTTACTTTGGGGTTTTGTACAAGATTCAGGCTCATTGGCCTTACTGTCGCTTCGTCATCTCAGCTGGTTTTGTGCCTAACTGAGGCCGTGTTTCAGGGGATCTTTTTATGTAGAACGTTATTCATAAAGATAATCACATTGTATAAACAATTTTGATTTACTCATGTCTGTCAAAATACAACGTTTTTTTTTTTACGAATATTTTAAGGAAAATACCTTTTTAGGTGCTGGATGTTCCAAGCGTGGGGCTCGGGGTTTCCTTGCATGTCTTCGATTCGGTATACCCCTGGCTTGACCACTTTTGTTACCTTGAAAGGTCCTTCCCAGGTTGGTGCTAGTTTGCCTGCGGCTGCTCTTTTTCCTGTAGCTTCCAGGTTTCTCAAGGCCAAGTCCCCTACCTTCAAGCTTCTTTCCCTGACCTTTTGGTTGTAATATCGTGCCGCTCGTTGTTGATAAGCAGCAGTCCGGACTTGAGCTTCTTCCCTGACTTCTTCAAGAGCATCCAGGTTGCTTCTTAACTTGTCCCCATTAGTGTCCTCACTAACAAATTGGACTCGATGAGTGGGGATCTGCAACTCAACTGGAACTACGGCCTCTGTGCCGTAAGCGAGTGCGAACGGTGTTTCTTTAGTGGGTGCTCTTGGAGTAGTTCGGAGTGCCCATAGGATGCTATTGAGTTCTTCTGCCCAATTCTCCTTTGCACCATCCAGCCGCTTCTTTAATCCTTGGAGGATTGCTCTGTTAGTGACTTCTGTTTGGCCATTAGTCTGAGGATGAGCCACGGAGGAGAACTTATGCCATATGCCCATATTCGTCGTGAAGGTTTTGAAGGTGCTGCAGTCAAATTGTCTGCCATTGTCTGAGATAAGCACTCTGGGTATGCCAAATCTGCAGATGATATGCCCCCATACAAAATCTATCATCTTTCTGGCTGTGATTATGGCAATTGCTTCTGCCTCTGGCCATTTCGAGAAGTATTCCACAGCCACTACCACAAATTTCCTTTGCCCCGTAGTCTTGGGGAAAGGTCCCAGGATGTCAATTCCCCATTGTGAGAAAGGCCATGGACTGGAAATGCTTGCTTGAGGAGTGGCAGGGGTTCTGATGGCGTTAGCAAATCTCTGACATACGTCGCACCGCCGGACAAATTCTTCTGCTTCTTTTTTAACAGTGGGCCAATAATATCCTTGCCTGAATATTTTGTTGGCTAATGTCCCTGCTCCCTCGTGAGCTCCACATAGGCCTCTATGTATCTCTTCCATTATCCTCGTAGCCTCTTCCGGACTCACACATCGGAGCCATGGGCTGGACTTCCCTTTTCTGTATAAGGTTCCCCTTATTACTTGGTAATTGGCAGCTCGAGCTGCTATCTTTCTGGCTTCGTCTTTATCTTCAGGGAGCTCACCGTTCTCTAAGTATTTTAGATAAGGACTTATCCATGTTAGGCTCTGTTCCACCTGCAGTGTCGTGTTTGCCTTTTCGAAAGCAGGTGTACGGACATGCTGTATATATACTTCATCGGGAAGCTGCTCTAGTTCTTCTCTAGACAACCGACTAAGCAGGTCTGCCTCCTCGTTTTCATCCCGAGGTATCCTCTGAAACCTGACGATAACTCCCCGACCCGTAAGCTCGGCCTCTATAGTTTTGACTTTATCAAGGTAGTTCTGCATGATAGGGTCCCTAGCCTGATATACTCCCGTCACCTGGTTGATCACCAACTGAGAGTCGCTATTTACTTCGAGGTCGGTTACCCCTACTTTCAAGGCTACCAACATCCCATTCACCAAGGCCTCATATTCGGCCATATTGTTGGAAGCCTTGAACTCCATTCGTAAAGCATAACATACTTTAAAGCCCTCCGGCCCTTTAAGCATTACTCCAGCGCCACTGCCCTCAGCGCCTGATGCTCTGTCTACATATAGCTTCCAGCTAAATTCTTGGGAAAGCTCTCCCTCTTTCTTCTTTCTTGATGTCTCCGAGGATGATCCTTCCTTCTCCTCATTGAATGAGCATTCTGCTATGAAGTCGGCCAGCGCTTGAGATTTTATGGCTGTCCGAGGTCGGTATTCCAAACAATAGGGGCTGATCTCTACGGACCAAGCCAACATTCGCCCTGAAGTTTCCGGCCTGCGTAAAATCTTCTTTAGGGGTTGATCTGTCATCACAACTCCTTGGTGGCCTTCTAGATAAACTTTGAATTTCCGGACTGCCAACAGCAGAGCATAAGCCGATTTTTCTATGTTTGAATACCTGACTTCGGTATCTCTGAGCACCTTGCTGACGTAGAAGACAGGCTTCTGCTCTCCTTCTTCCACCCTTACTAGTACTGCACTTCCTCCCGGGTGGCCTGCTGCTTCTCTCTTCCCACTACTCTCTTCTTTTGCTTTACTGGTCTGGCCTCGGGGAGGACATTCAATTGGTGTGTCATTACTTTGGGGTCAATTCCTGGCATGTCTGAGGGCTTCCATGCGAAGGTCGGCGCGTGACTTCGGATCAGGGCCTTGACTTCACCTTTTTGTTCTTTGGTGAGGCTGGCATTGAGACTGAAGACCTTACTCGCTTCTTCTTCTGATAGGGAGAAGGTCTCCAGCTTTCCAACGGGCTCTGTGCGGGCTTCCTTTGTCTCATCCCTGACCTCCAAAACTTTCGAGTCAAGCGCTTCTCCGGTTGAGCTCGGTTCTGTCACTGTGGCCAAGTATACTGCCCTTGCTTCTTCCTGGCTGCCCCGTACTATCCCCACTCCTTCCTCCGTTGGGAACTTGAGTGCCAAATATCTGATGCTAGTAACAGCTTCAAAGTTGAACAACGCCGGTCTCCCCAAAATCGCATTGTAACTCAGCGGGAGCTTGACCACCAAAAATACCTCATGATGGGTGCGAGCTCTGGGCGCTTCTCCCAAGGTAAGAACTAGCTTCACTTTTCCTTCTACAAGTACTGGTGCTCCTCCGATCCCCTTGATTGGCGACTGGTCCCGAACCAACTGTTCTTCTGGGATCCTCATCTGCTGGAAAACCCGATAGGGCAGCAAGTTGACCTTACTCCCGTCATCTACCAGAACCTTCTTTACTTGAAAATTATTAATGACAGCCTCAATGACAAGCGCGTCATCGTGGGGCATCTGAATGCCCTGAGCATCTTCTGGGGAGAAGGTGATGGTCAGGGGAGAAGGGTCAACGATCTGCATGACTTCCGCATTGCTGGTCTCTCCTTCCCGATTTCTTTTCTTGCCTCGACGGCTCATCCGTCCTCCCGTTCCTCCTACAATCATGTTGATGGTCCCACTGGACCCATCATTCACTGGACCACCTCCAATTCTTCTCGGCGTCTGAGCTGCCGGACCGGGCTGAGGCCTCTGCCCCTCCGATTTCTTCATAAAATTCTTTAGGTGCCACCTCTTTATCAACCTCTCGATTTCTGCTATCAACTGGAAGCAGCTTGTAATACCCGACTAGACTCCGGTATCGGAATTCCCACCGTCCGATGGAATTTGGGTGTCGGAAACCTCTAGAAGGGTAAAAGCATGTTTTTATAAAATGTTTTCCTGTTTTTAATGTTTTTAAGTATGATTTTAAATAAGTTTTAGCATGAAAATTCTTTAAGGAAAAACCCAGGTTCGGCCGCCGAAACTCACTTTTGGCCGCCGAACATACATGGACTTTGGGAGGCACGTTAGGCCCCCGAAAGTCTAAGTGAGGGAAGTGCAGGTTCGGCCGCCGAACCTTATGTTCGGCCGCCGAACATTGCATGGATGCGGAGGCACATTCGGCCCCCGAACGTGGCCTGGCCAGCCACTATAAAAGGGTCCCCTTGGTCCGCACGGGCGAGCTTTTTCTCTCCCATTGTCGGCCAAGGTGAGTCTCCACCGCTCCTCCCTCGATCTTGAGTGTTTCCTTTAGATCTTTCATGGTTTTAACAAGTCTTCATCTTGCTTTGAAATTTTTAAGCTTTTGAAACGAGTTTTGAGCAAGTTTTGAACTTGGAGACCCAAGGAGCTCAATCTCTCCCAACTCCAAGTTAGGTCGCCTCCACTCTCGATCTTCAAGAGGTAAGAGTCGATCTCTAGCTTACATTATGTTTTAAACAGGTTTTATGCAAGATCTATGGGGTAGAGATGCATGTTTAGGTTTGTTGATGAGTTTATGGTTTTGATGCTTTGATGAACAATGTAGCTTGATTGTGTATGAATGAAGTGTTGTAGATGGGGTATATGCATGTTTGAGGCCCCTAGGAACTTGTATGCATGCTTTGGTTGAAAAATATGCATGATTTATAGATTTGGAGGCGAAATGTGCAAAGGGAGCCAAGTTTCTGCCCTTTGGCAGAAACCAGGTTCGGCAGCCGAAGGTACTTTCGGCCGCCGAACATGGCTGGGGAGGCAGGCCTTTCGGCTGCCGAAGGTGCCGCCGAACCTAGCTGAGTTTCGTCTCTGTCTGGGACTTTCGGCCGCCGAAGGTGCCCTGTTCAGCCATTTCATGCATATTTTCTGTGATGTTTTAGGGGGTTTTTTGGGGGATACATTAGAGTTATGATTATATATGTTGGTCCCTCATTGGAGTCCACCTGTGTAGGTTCGGACCCGAGGAACCAAGGACCCCAGCAGTGAGCCAGCTGCTGAGAGTTTGACAGAGTCAGCCAGAGGTGAGTGGAACTAAACTTAACCTTTTAAATTGAGAAATGAAATGCTTTTATCATGCTTCATGCATCATGATCATATTATAGGTTGTTTGCATTAGAATTCACGACTATGCCGCATTGTATTGTTGTGATAGATGATAGTGGATGGACATTAGGATGATTCATTAGCCTTCTATATACGAAGTCCTGTGGTGCCCATAATAGGGCCGGGCAATACGAAGACCTGTGGTGCCCATAATAGGGCCGGGCAATAACTCCGAGTACGAAGTCCTGTGGTGCCCATAATAGGGCTGGGCAATACGAAGTCCTGTGGTGCCCATAATAGGGCCGGGCATGGAGTTGAGGGATTTTTGAATCAGTCCATCCGTGTTGTGATTTGATTGTGCAGTGACGCATTTCATGATAGCATGTTTTAAATATTTTTTTTTATATAGTTCTACTCACTGGGCATCTAGCTCACCCCTTTCCCTTAACCCCCAGGTTTGCAGGTACGGGATTGTTAGAGAAGAAAAGAAGAGAAAGGTCATATGTATGTAATAGCTAGAGTATGTGGACATGACAAATGATAAGAATGAAATGTAAAGTTTTGAACAGTTATGTTTATGTAATTATGTTATTGAGGATAGAGTTGTGCTTGACCATAGTATATGTTAATCCCTTGGTATGTACATGATCTTATTTTATGATGTATATGTGAACCAACTCAACACAGGATAAATATTGCCCATTGAGGCTTTGATGAAATCCCATAGAGGGATTAATGTTTATGTATATGATGAACATAGTGCATGCACAGGTTGAGTTTGGTGAATGAAGAAAAAGAAAAGTTTTTATTTCTTATGTATGTTTGTTGATCATGTATGGGATTAAACAGGTAAACAGGATGTATGTAGGCTTGCTACGGGTTCCGGCGGCTTTAAGCCGACCTGAATCCTAGCGCCGGTAGCGGTCCGGATTTCCGGGGCGTTACAGAGTGGTATCAGAGCCCTAGGTTCACATGGTCGGACCTAGCGTGTCGGGCTCATAGAAGTATTAGAGGGTCAAGCACAATAGGAAAGGTCATGTCCACTAGGATAGGATGTAGAGTCCTGTCTTACTATGATGATGTGATATGCCATGACTATATGCATGCGCATAAATGATATGCTATGTTTGCCATGTATGTGATGTAGGTTCATGTGACTCCACATGAACCATATGATGCTAATGCTTATGAGTTATGTGCTGTTTTTCAGAAACAGAATGAGAGGAACTCGTCGATCTGCACGATTGACAGGAGTCCCACCAGAGGATGAGGGCACAAGCGCCCGTCCTCCCACATTGCCTAGGGCAATGTCATGCAGAACAAACAGAGAAAGAGTATCAAGGGACCCTAGAAGGTCTTTTGATACTAGCAGAAGGGGGACAGAAAGAGGAGGAAGTTCTTCAGATGTGAGGGAGGTTATGGAAGAAGATCAGAGAAGGGATGGGAATCTGGATGTTGGCATGTCAGAAGAAGGGACAGGGGAGTCACAAGGAGGCACTCAGGCCTCGGGGTATGGTTTTCCACCCTATTACCCACCCTATGCACAGAGTCCCGGGTATCCGATGGGAAGTACGTCGGATTACTCCAGCTTTAATCCCTACCCTACTCACATGCCTTATCCACCTTTCTATCCACCGTACCCACAGTACCCAGCCTATCCACCCTCATCCTTCCATCCTCACCCAGCAAACCCCACCTCGGGGAATGCTGCATCCCCACCTCCACCTCCTACAGAACCAGTAGCCCCAGATACTCAACCTCCTAGACCTAGCTCAGCCAGTGGGAGTAAGGTGAAAATGACAGCTTACCTTAAGCTGGATGCTCCTAAATATAAGTCAGGGGATGATCCCTTTGAATACCTGAGAGCAGTGAAGACGATTACTGATGAGCTAGGGGCAGATGATAGAAGAGCCATTGAGATGGCAGGATTCACCCTGAAGTGCAAAAAGGCAAAGGAATGGTTCAAGTGCTATGTAGACCCGAGACTAGACAGTATGACATGGGAGGAATTTGCCAATGAGTTTGCTGGATGGGCATTTCCAGATAGTTCCAGAGAGTTGAAGATGATTGAGTTTGAACAACTGAGACAGACAGAAGACATGAGCATAGAGGAGTACACAGATAGATTTCTGGAGCTATTACCCTTCTCAGGGCAAGCTCTAGATACAGATGTGAAGAAGGCCAGGAGATATGTCATGAAATTACAGTCCAGGTACTCCTCATTGATTCAATCAGCTGAGAGGGAAAGTTTTCACACAGTGGTAGATATGGCTTGAAGAATGGAGGCCAGTGCCATAGTTGAGGGGTCAGTGAAGCAGTCAGTGACCCAGTCTTCAGGGGTTAAGACCCCAGGCAGAGGAGGGCCAGGACCCTCTACTCAGAGTTCAGGTAGTAAGAGATGGAGTAGCACTAAGAAGCCCAAGAAGAACAAGTTCTGGAACAAGCTGAAATCCGGTCTAGGATTTGGCGGTGGCTCGAGTTCAGGCTCAGATGGTGCAGAATGCCAAAGGTGTGGGAGGCCACACAAGGGAGCGTGTCGATGGGGGACCAATGCATGTTTCAGATGTGGCCAGGAGGGACACATAGCTCGGGATTGTCCTAGAGCACCTTTCATGGGCCAGCCCCAACAGACAGCTTCGGGTAGTGTGGCACAACCAGCAGCTCCAGCCACAACACAGGGCAGTGGCAGAGGTAGAGGGAGAGGGGCAGCCTCTTCTTCTGGTTCCCGAGGTGAAGGTCCATCAGCTCCAGCCAGGATCTTCACAATGACTCAGCAGGAGGCGAACACATCCAACACCGTGGTGTCAGGTAATCTCATCATTGGGTGTTCTGATGTGTATGCATTAATGGACCCGGGTGCATCTCATTCCTTTATTTCTCCGAGGGCAGTTGAGAGATTAGGGTTGATGGTCTCTGGGTTAGAGTGTCCCCTATGGGTCAGTGGACCCAAGTGTGACCCGACGGCGGCAGAGTCAGTCTGCCGGTACTGTCCAGTGTTTGTTGAGGGAAGATGCCTCTCCGCCGACCTTGTGGTTCTAGACTTGACAGACTTTGACGTCATTCTAGGGATGGATTGGCTATCTACCCATGGTGCTACCTTGGACTGCAGGGACAAGGTAGTCAGGTTCAGAGATCAGAACGGGTCAGAGGTTGTCTTCAGAGGAGACAAGAGGGGTACGCCTAGAGGTCTGATATCGGCCCTACAGGCTCGTAGGCTGCTTAGGAAGGGATGTCAGGGGTATGTAGCTCACGTGAGAGAGCTAGATAGTCAGGTCAGGGAGCCAGCCTCAGTGCCAGTTGTCAGGGAATTTCTGGATGTTTTTCCAGAAGAGCTTCCAGGACTACCACCTGCTAGGGAGATAGAGTTCGAGATTGAATTGATGCCTGGAACTAGACCGATCTCTATCCCTCCCTACAGGATGGCACCAGCAGAATTGAAGGAACTGAAAGAACAGTTGCAAGATCTGGTAGACAAGGGCTTCATCCGACCGAGTACCTCACCTTGGGGTGCTCCAGTGCTTTTTGTGAGAAAGAAGGATGGATCCCTCAGACTTTGTATCGACTACAGGCAGTTGAACAAGGTCACTACCAAGAACAAGTACCCATTGCCAAGGATCGATGATCTATTCGACCAGCTAGCAGGAGCGGGTTGCTTCTCCAAGATAGATCTGAGATCGGGGTACCATCAGCTGAGGATAAGGGAAGAAGACACACCAAAGACAGCTTTCAGGACCAGATATGGGCACTATGAGTTCCTTGTAATGCCGTTTGGGTTAACTAACGCCCCTGCAGCATTCATGGACCTCATGAACAGAGTATTCAGACCATACCTGGATCACTTCGTTATTGTCTTTATAGATGATATCCTAGTGTATTCCAGGAATGCAGAGGAGCATGCCCAGCATCTGAGGATTGTATTACAGACCTTGAGGGAACATGGCTTGTATGCCAAGTTCTCCAAGTGTGAGTTCTGGTTAAGGAGCATATCATTCTTGGGGCATATAGTGTCAGAGAATGGGATAGAAGTGGACCCCAAGAAGGTTGAAGCTGTGACTAACTGGCCAAGACCCACCTCAGTGACAGAGATCAGAAGCTTCTTGGGTTTGGCTGGCTACTACAGGAGGTTCGTTCAGGACTTCTCTAAGATTGCAGCTCCTTTAACCAGATTGACCAGAAAGAATCAGAGATTCGAGTGGACCGATCAGTGTGAAGAAAACTTTGAGGAGCTCAAGAAGAGGTTGACTTCAGCACCAGTGTTAGCTCTGCCAAACAGCAATGAGGATTTCACAGTGTTCTGTGATGCATCCAGAGTAGGCCTGGGTTGTGTGTTGATGCAGAATGGTAAGGTGATCGCTTATGCTTCTAGACAGCTGAAGAGGCATGAGTTGAATTACCCCACACACGACCTGGAAATGGCAGCAGTTATCTTTGCCCTCAAGATGTGGAGGCATTACCTCTATGGGGTAAAATGTGAGATCTTCACAGATCATAAGAGCCTGCAACACATCTTGAACCAGAGAGAGCTGAACTTGAGGCAGAGGAGATGGGTAGAACTGTTGAGTGACTATGATTGCAAGATCCAGTACCATCCGGGTAAGGCTAATGTAGTAGCTGATGCCTTAAGCCGGAAATCACTTGGCAGTCTATCCCACATCACGGCAGAGAGGAGACCGGTGGTGAAGGAATTTTATAAACTCATCAATGAGGGTCTACTGATGGAGTTGTCTGGTACAGGTGCTTTGATTGCGCAGATGAAAGTAACACCCGTGTTTCTGGAGCAGGTGGCTCAGAAACAGCATGAGGACCCAGAGTTAGTAAAGATTGCCAGGACTGTTCAGTCAGGCAAAAACAGTGAGTTCAGGTTCGATAGTAAGGGGATCCTCCGCTATGGGAATAGACTATGTGTACCAGATGACATCGGGCTAAAAGGAGACATTATGAGAGAGGCTCATAATGCAAGGTACAGTGTTCACCCTGGAGCCACCAAGATGTACCAGGATCTGAAGGGAGTGTATTGGTGGCCAGCCATGAAGAGGGAAGTGGCACAGTTCGTGTCAGCCTGCGAAATATGTCAGAGGGTGAAGCTGGAACATCAGAAGCCGGCTGGAATGCTTAACCCACTGCCGATTCCAGAGTGGAAATGGGAGAATATCGCTATGGATTTTGTAGTGGGGTTACCGGCAACATCCAACAGACTAGACTCCATATGGGTGATTGTGGACAGACTCACCAAATCTGCTCACTTCATCCCTGTTAGGAGCAACTACTCTGTGGATAAGTTAGCGCAGGTTTATGTGGATGAAGTTGTCAGGCTGCATGGGGTCCCAGTTTCTATAGTGTCAGATAGAGGGCCCCAGTTCACCTCCAGGTTTTGGCGGAGTCTGCAGAATGCTATGGGTACCAGGTTGGATTTCAGTACTGCCTTCCATCCCCAGACTGATGGACAATCAGAGAGGACCATCCAGACAATAGAGGATATGCTCAGGATGTGTGTGCTAGATTTTGGCGGTTCTTGGAGGCAACATCTACCCTTGGTAGAGTTTGCCTACAATAACAGCTATCATGCTAGCATCGGGATGGCTCCATATGAAGCTTTGTATGGGAGGAAGTGCAGGTCACCTGTTTGCTGGGAAGAGGTTGGAGAGAGGTCCTTAGCAGGGCCTGAGCTTGTAGAGATCACCAGCAGAGTGGTACCCATGATCAGAGAAAGAATCAAGACTGCTACAAGCAGGCAGAAGAGTTATGCAGACATCCGCAGGAGACAGGTAGAGTTTCAGGAGGGGGATCTAGTATTGCTCAAGGTGTCCCCAATGAAAGGGGTGGTTCGGTTCGGAAAGAAGGGTAAGCTAGCTCCGCGGTACATCGGACCCTTTGAGGTCTTGCAAAAAGTTGGGAACGTATCGTACAAGCTGGACTTGCCTGCTTCTATGGAGAGAATCCATCCGGTTTTCCATGTTTCCATGTTGAGGAAGTTCGTGTCAGATCCGGGCAAGGTTCTTAGTGAGCCTGATGTGGAGATCCAAGAGGATCTCACTTATGTTGAACAACCAGTGCGGATTCTTGACACTCAGATCAAAAAGCTAAGGAACAAGGAAATCCCGATGGTGAAAGTCCTTTGGAACCACCACAATATGGAAGAATGTACCTGGGAGACACGGGAGTCCATGCTCCAGCAATATCCCTATCTCTTTTAAGGTTAGTCTCTATGTGTTTTATATGTATGTTATGTTGTTTTGCTATGCATGTACTAGTTGAGGAACATTCGGGGACGAATGTTCTTAAGGGGGGGAGAATGTAATACCCGACTAGACTCCGGTATCGGAATTCCCACCGTCCGATGGAATTTGGGTGTCGGAAACCTCTAGAAGGGTAAAAGCATGTTTTTATAAAATGTTTTCCTGTTTTTAATGTTTTTAAGTATGATTTTAAATAAGTTTTAGCATGAAAATTCTTTAAGGAAAAACCCAGGTTCGGCCGCCGAAACTCACTTTTGGCCGCCGAACATGCATGGACTTTGGGAGGCACGTTAGGCCCCCGAAAGTCTAAGTGAGGGAAGTGCAGGTTCGGCCGCCGAACCTTATGTTCGGCCGCCGAACATTGCATGGATGCGGAGGCACATTCGGCCCCCGAACGTGGCCTGGCCAGCCACTATAAAAGGGTCCCCTTGGTCCGCACGGGCGAGCTTTTTCTCTCCCATTGTCGGCCAAGGTGAGTCTCCACCGCTCCTCCCTCGATCTTGAGTGTTTCCTTTAGATCTTTCATGGTTTTAACAAGTCTTCATCTTGCTTTGAAATTTTTAAGCTTTTGAAACGAGTTTTGAGCAAGTTTTGAACTTGGAGACCCAAGGAGCTCAATCTCTCCCAACTCCAAGTTAGGTCGCCTCCACTCTCGATCTTCAAGAGGTAAGAGTCGATCTCTAGCTTACATTATGTTTTAAACAGGTTTTATGCAAGATCTATGGGGTAGAGATGCATGTTTAGGTTTGTTGATGAGTTTATGGTTTTGATGCTTTGATGAACAATGTAGCTTGATTGTGTATGAATGAAGTGTTGTAGATGGGGTATATGCATGTTTGAGGCCCCTAGGAACTTGTATGCATGCTTTGGTTGAAAAATATGCATGATTTATAGATTTGGAGGCGAAATGTGCAAAGGGAGCCAAGTTTCTGCCCTTTGGCAGAAACCAGGTTCGGCAGCCGAAGGTACTTTCGGCCGCCGAACATGGCTGGGGAGGCAGGCCTTTCGGCTGCCGAAGGTGCCGCCGAACCTAGCTGAGTTTCGTCTCTGTCTGGGACTTTCGGCCGCCGAAGGTGCCCTGTTCAGCCATTTCATGCATATTTTCTGTGATGTTTTAGGGGGTTTTTTGGGGGATACATTAGAGTTATGATTATATATGTTGGTCCCTCATTGGAGTCCACCTGTGTAGGTTCGGACCCGAGGAACCAAGGACCCCAGCAGTGAGCCAGCTGCTGAGAGTTTGACAGAGTCAGCCAGAGGTGAGTGGAACTAAACTTAACCTTTTAAATTGAGAAATGAAATGCTTTTATCATGCTTCATGCATCATGATCATATTATAGGTTGTTTGCATTAGAATTCACGACTATGCCGCATTGTATTGTTGTGATAGATGATAGTGGATGGACATTAGGATGATTCATTAGCCTTCTATATACGAAGTCCTGTGGTGCCCATAATAGGGCCGGGCAATACGAAGACCTGTGGTGCCCATAATAGGGCCGGGCAATAACTCCGAGTACGAAGTCCTGTGGTGCCCATAATAGGGCCGGGCAATACGAAGTCCTGTGGTGCCCATAATAGGGCCGGGCATGGAGTTGAGGGATTTTTGAATCAGTCCATCCGTGTTGTGATTTGATTGTGCAGTGACGCATTTCATGATAGCATGTTTTAAATATTTTTTTTTTATATAGTTCTACTCACTGGGCATCTAGCTCACCCCTTTCCCTTAACCCCCAGGTTTGCAGGTACGGGATTGTTAGAGAAGAAAAGAAGAGAAAGGTCATATGTATGTAATAGCTAGAGTATGTGGACATGACAAATGATAAGAATGAAATGTAAAGTTTTGAACAGTTATGTTTATGTAATTATGTTATTGAGGATAGAGTTGTGCTTGACCATAGTATATGTTAATCCCTTGGTATGTACATGATCTTATTTTATGATGTATATGTGAACCAACTCAACACAGGATAAATATTGCCCATTGAGGCTTTGATGAAATCCCATAGAGGGATTAATGTTTATGTATATGATGAACATAGTGCATGCACAGGTTGAGTTTGGTGAATGAAGAAAAAGAAAAGTTTTTATTTCTTATGTATGTTTGTTGATCATGTATGGGATTAAACAGGTAAACAGGATGTATGTAGGCTTGCTACGGGTTCCGGCGGCCTTAAGCCGACCTGAATCCTAGCGCCGGTAGCGGTCCGGATTTCCGGGGCGTTACACAGCTGTTGGTATCGTGGCCATGCGTCCGATGATATTGACAATACTTGTCAGGATTCCGTTGGTCTGCTTCCGACTTCAAAGGTTTGGGCCACTGGAGAAACTTCTTATCCTGGACAGCCATGAGCACCTCGGCTCTGGACGCATTTAATGGAGTCGGTTTCTCCGGGACCCAAGGAGGGAGTACTCTTGGTTCAAGAACCCGAGGAGGAGGAGGCCTTTGATCCCTTCTTTCCCAGGCCTGCTTATACGGCTCAGGCCTCTTTCCATGCTTCTTCTCGTGTTTCTCCGGCCTCCCCTCCTCCGGGGCTTTCTCTTTTCCTGCCACCCCTTTGGCAAATCTACTCGTTACTAAGGCGTCATCCTGCCTTATATACTTTTCCGCCCTCTTCATCAACTCGGCCAGTGAGGTCGGAGGTTTCCTGCTCAGTGAACCAAAGAACTCGGCAGAGGTTGTTCCCTTTTGCATGGCCTCTACCGCCCTTCCTTCGTCGAGCTCGGGGATCTGCAGGGCCTCCGTATTGAAACGGGCGACATACTCTCTGAGGGATTCACCAGCTTTTTGTCTCACTGTTTCCAGATAGCTCGTCTTCCTATCTGTCGGCACCCCGGCTACGAACCGGCTGATGAAGCGGGTGGCCAGATCTCCGAAACTTTTAATGCTTCCGGCCTCCAGGCTGTTGAACCATGCCCTCGCTGGTCCCGAGAGCGTTGTTGGGAACACCTTGCACATCAGAGCATCTGACAGAGTTTGCAACTCCATGAAGGTCTTATAGTTCATGACATGCTCTCTCGGGTTACCAGCCCCATTATAGGCCGCCATCGGTGGCATCATGAACTTCTTGGGAACGGTCTCCTGCTGCATTAACTTTGAGAAGGGAGAAGAAGTAGGCAAGGAGGTTTGACTCTGATCTTTCTTACCGAGCTCGGCTAGGAGCTGCTCTTTCAACCTTTTCAGCTTTTGGTTCATCTTTTCATCTTCAGGGCTGGTGCTTTTGCCCAAGCTGCATTCCTCCTCCTCCGTTTCAGTTCCCGTTTCCCTGGTTGTTTCGGTGGAATAGTTGTCCACCTCCTCATTTTCTATCAATTCCCTTGCCCTCCTCCCATGGATTCGGGCCTCCGGTTCTTCTTCTTCCCTGGCGTCATGACTGTTAGTTTGGAGGCGGTCAGAGGTGGGTCGGGGCTCATTGGTTCTGGGTTCTTCCACTACTGGGAGTGTATTCATTGGGGTGCTAAGTCCCCTCTGTTGCATTATCTGCCCCAACCAGTGAGCAGTAGTCTGTAGCTGGAGAGCCATAGTTTGAATGTCCTGGTTGGACAGGATCATGGTGGGAGTATTCCCTGCCAAGCTTGGCGAGGGATTAAGAGGAATAGGCGTTTGGTTATTCAGCGTTGTAGGGCTAGAAAAGGAGAACTGCTGCCCGTCTTGGGCAGAGCTCAGGTCGTTTGGAATGTTAAGGTTACTTTCTTGGTGGTTTGCCATTGTGGATCTCAGTGGGTTTTGAAAGTGAAAACTCCGGTGATGAAAAGATCTCCTTCGTTTCCCCACAGACGGCGCCAATTGATGATCTGAGATCCAATAGAATAGGGTTTTACAAGGGTTTATGTATTACAGAATAAGGCTTAAGTTTCCTGAGGAGGGGACTCCTCTTTTATACATTGTCTTGCTTGCTGGTGACGTGTAAAGGCCTCTCCAGGATTGGGCCACGCGTCTCTGCCATGCGGATTCGGAGGTACTAGGGTATCAGCCGCCTGCTCCATGCGTAACGGCCTCTGATTCTCCTCGTGCGTATGTTTAAGCGGATCTGCCAGGCTGTCTGGTGAATATTATTCTGGATCCTGGGTTGGGCCGAGAGTTGGGCTGGACGCTAGGCCTGAGAGGGGAGGGCCTGCTTCTTGTGGGCTGGGCCGTTATGAATGAAAAAGTTGGGCCGAGCCCGGTCTTGAAGGTTGAATGAGCCAGGCTTGTTGGGTATATCAGATACGTGGGCCTCTATGTTATGGGCCTTTAGCTGTGGTTAAGCCTCTGGTCCGGGGTGAAGAAATCCATCGGTCATCAGATTTCATGGTTAATGAGAGCTTAAGCAATATTTAAAAATAACAAAATATTTATACAAGTCGATAATAAAATTTCATCGCTGATTTAGCAATGTCATCACAAAGTCCATCACTATAGTAGCGACAGATACAAATTCGATCGCAAAAAGTTTGCAATGAGGATACCAAACACATGATTAATTTCATCGCAAACTGTCACATTAGTTTGTGTGACAAAACATAACCCTTTAGCAATGGAAATTATTTATCACGAGAGCCTGAATTTATAATATAAATAATAATAAAAAAATGTATGTGAAATACATAACTTTTTGTATCGATTCCCATAAACGGTATCAATAATATTGTTCACATCATAATTTTTCAAATATGGATCTGTAGAATAAAAAGAAATACCGGGTGAGTTATTTTGGCGGTCTCTTTGATGCCATGAACATGTGTGATGAATAAGTTATAGAATTTAATAATAAAGAGAATAGAGCAGAGATTATGAGTTTGTGTGTTAGATAGATTTTAGATTTGCTACGAAATTCTAAATAAAATAGGATATGAAATGCTAAATATCATATAAAAATAATATTCTGGTACGGATAATATCCTATTATAATTAGAATTATACCACTTTATTAGGAATTATAAGTATCAGAATAGTTGATATAATTTGGATTATTGAGACCCGAATTTAATGTATTTTAATATTAATTTGTATTAGCTATATTATTATTATAATATACTTTTATTCTTTGTGAAATAATATTTATTTCTACTTTTTTTTTTCTTTTCACTTTAATTGATTTTTATAATAACTAAAAATATACCAGAGTCGCTTGATTTTTTTACTAATTTAATATTATCAATTAATTTTTAAATAATTTTATTTATATTTTAATTTTAAATTACTTAATTATTTATATGGTAATTCAAATTAACTTTTACCTTTTTTTAGTCACATTTTAGTTGTTTTAATTATTTAACTATTTAGTTATTAAATCTAAATTTATTTATTTATTACTAGTAGTAGTTTTGAAATGATTTTTTTAAAATGAATTTTAAATTTATACACCAACATTACATTTAATAAAATATAATCTCATAATAAAGAAAATATTATAATAATATTATAATAAAACTTTCTTTTTTTTTCTCATTATAAATAATGTTTTAGGATAGATATTATAATTTTATTATAATAATTTAATAATAAGTATAACTATTATTGTCTAAAATTTTTTATATTTTTTATAATACTTATTTAGAGTATTAATTTATTGAATATGCAAATTTAATTTATAACTAACCACAATTAAATTTAATTTGTATTAAATTTTGATGTAATTTGTTATATTTTAATTTATTTTAAATCATTAGATATATTTTGAGGAAACATAAATATACATAATTTATATTACTATTATTTTCTTCTATGACTATATTCTAAAGAAACAAAATATTATTTATATGAATAACATTAATAAATTGAAAGAAAATTATAATTTTAATATATTAAAATAAAATTATATGAAATATTAATTTAATTGATTTTGAAATTCCAAGGAAATTTTAAAGTTAGTTTCAAGTAAAATTAATTTAATTAATTAAACAATAACTTTAAATGACTAAAATATACATATATGAATTAAAAAATCAGAACTATATTAATAAATTTATTATGATAATATGATTAAATTTGATTGGTTAAAATTAATAATAAGGATATAATAATTTATATAAAAATAAATAAAAAATATATGAAAACATTATTATATATATAACGAATTTTAAAAAAAACATGAAGGGATGGGAATATTGAGATTATTAAAATTATTCATGGTTTTTCTAAAAATATATCCATGGTTTATTTTAATAATAATAAATTGGCCAATATTTTGATTGGTTAAAAATAAGATAAAAATTAATTTATAATATCATATTATACATTCAGATTTGATATACTTTAGAAATTTTTACTACTTCTTGTTAAACTTTAAACTTAATCAAGTCTTTTAAAGATTTAATCTGATGGTGGGTGTATCTGAATAAATTTAATATCTTCGTTTCAAAAAAAATTTAGTCAAATATTTTATTATTATTTAAAACAAAATTTAACTCAAGTTATAAAAATCAAGAATTAAAACACGGTTATCATCATTGAAGAAATTTGATTTTTTTTAATTCAAAAAAATAATATGAAATTTATTTTTAGTAATTATTATGCTTTAAAAATTGATCAATTTCTCACTGAAATTCAAAATATTTTATTATAGAAATTGAATAATATTTAAAAATTTCTAATTGCATGATTAGATAATTAAATTAATTTTTTATATTTAAATTTAAATTTTATCCATACAATAAAATGATCCGACTCAGATTTATCGATACAATATATAAAGTATCGTGAATTTATATAAGTATAAAATATTTTTTGATATAAATTATAAGTATTTTAAAATTTAAATATATGCTGATACTTTAAAATATATATCAACATTTAATTTTTTTCAGACATAATTCTTTCAATATAAAATATAAGTGTTAACTAATTATTAATATAAAAATATATAAGAGTTGAAAATTTTTAATTATACACTGACGTTTAAAAAAATTATATCACTATATTTTAAATAAATTAATTTAATTTGATTTTTTTATTTTTTTATTTTAATTTTTTAATTGATTTAATTTTTTATTAATTGTTCAATTTTTTATAAATTAATTTGATTTTGATTTATATTAAAAAACTTTATATTAGATTCGATTTACTTATAATTTTAATTTGTTTTATAAATATTGTAAACCAATTTTATTTTAAACTAAAATAATCGAATTTGGTTGAATTTAATTTAAAAATAAAAATAATTAATTTCAATTCAATTTAATTTGAAATCAAAATAATTGATTGTAATTTAATTCAATTAAAATCAAAAAATTCATTTTGATTTGAGTGAATTTAAAGTTAAAATCAGCTTATCAATATTTTAAAACGTGATCCGGTCATTAAATATATAAAGGTAATGGATTAAAAGTTTGAAATTCAATTGAGATAGATTCAGAATCCAATTAATATATTATTAAATTGTACATTTATTTAAATAAAAAATAAAATAAATCAATTTAATTAAAAAAGTTGTTTTTACCTATCTAAATTTTTTAATTTTTATAATCACTAGTTGTAGATTAATAGTTATTTATATAAATATAAATTAAAAATATATATAATTGACTGTAAGAATATAATAAATATTTAATGATGTATAAATCGTTAATTGTTCTATTAATCTAATTTTTTAATTGTTTTAGAGTAAATTAAAATATATTTAATTTTTTAAAAATACAACTATCAAGTCCCTGTTAATTGTTCTATTAATCAATCCGTAAAATAGTAAGTCAAATGAAAGAGGGTATTTGGAAATTACACAATTAGCCTTAGAACAACTCACTTATACCCGTCTACTTCTTTTAAGGAATTATGTTGCAAATCAACCTGCAGAAACTGGTATTTCACTTCACAAAACAAATGCCACGAGAAATAGAATAATAAATTCTCATCTCGTAATTTAGACTTTCTGTTTAAAGATATCTTAGTGGCGCTAAAGAGGAGAAAAAAAAAATTAAAGTTATATCCTGGAACAGAACATCCACGATTTTATCAAATAACTTCAACATTCATTCAATTTAATCCAACAATTACACCCCTTCTATATAGTTTCCCCTATAAAATATAACAAATAAACCAAAAACACACACACACAATTGAGCACATAATCAAATAAAGTTTCTTGTTTTATCTTCTCTGATTTCTTAAAGCTTTAAGCAGAATCCATATTGAATGGCTTCCTAGAGATGACACTAAGCCATGCGGGATCTCTAAAACTCAACGATTAACGGTTAAAACTCTCTATCCTGTCAAAAATTAGTGCAGCTTACTGCACGTGGTGAGAATAGTAAAATTGAGTTCTTTTATTTAGTTAATTTGTTTTATTTTTTACTAAGTCAATAAATTATTTATGTAAGACTTGTTCACATTAGTTTTATTAGTTTGTTTCTATTTTACTAGTGAGTGCAGTAAAGTAGTGGAGAGATTTGTGGAAAGTTGGTTTAAATTTATTTTATAAATAATTATTGTAATCAGAAGTTAAATAGAGTACATTATCAAAACTTTTTTATTTATAGAAGCTTCTTCCATCTCAGAAATTTCTGTGTTTTACAATTACATTAGAAAGTTTTTCTTTATTTTATGATATCAGAGTCAGGTTCCAGGTTCGGTCCTTTAAACTTTTATTGTTTGGGTGGGAAAGAAAAGTTTTATTGTTTGCAATAATGGAGATGGCAATGATAGGTTCCAATCAAAACTTGTAAAAGAAAAGAATTAAATTGAGAATAATTAGAGTAATTTTCATTGATGATCATAGCTGTTATACAAGCTTTCTTAAATAACAGTAGGACTTTAACAACTCAGTCCTATATACAGGCTACTAACAGAGATTATTCCCCAAAAATAGCTAAAAATATGCAAGTCAGTTAAGATATCAACTATGACTTGTTCTTACAAAGAATTATTAAAAAAAATAGAAAAAACTAGGAAAAATATTCAGCAGCAGCAAGACTTTATTCAGCAGCAATAGTCAACTCAAAACAAAATAATTAATCCAAATACTTCATATTTGGAACAACCATTTGATTAGTCCTCCGAGACTTATCATTACTTCCCCCATTTTCAAAAACCTTGTCCTCAAGGTTCGAAGGAGAAAATTGTAATACCCCGGCTAGTTTTAGGCATCGGAATTCCTACCGTCCGATGGAATTCGAGGATGTCGGAGCCTTCTAGAGGGGTAGAGAAAGGTTTTCTAAAAGGTTTTTTAAATGTTTTATGGTTTTGAATGCAAAGGATTTGAGTTTTGAAGAGAAAAAACCAAAGAGGCATTGGCCAGGTTTGGCCGCCGAAAGTGATGTTCGGCCGCCGAACGTTGCATGGTTTTGCTGCCTCCGAAGTCCATGTTCGGCCGCCGAACGTGGTGAAGGTTTGCATGCAGGTTTGGCTGCCGGAAATGGTTGACCAAGCTGCCTATAAAAGGCTCCTTGTCCGGAAAGTGGGGGAGTTTTCTCTCCATTCTTGGGCATAGGTGAGTTCATACTCTCCTTTGGTTGTTTTCATGGTTTCTCTTCAAATCCTTCAAGGTTTTCATGAGTTTTCTCCTTGTGTTGAAGAGTTGTGAGCTTGGAGCAAGGAGGTGGAGCTTGGAGACTTTTGGAGCTTGGATCTCCAGATCTTCAAGTTTGGGTCGCACCAACTCTTGATCTTCAAGAGGTAAGTGTAGATCCTTGGCTTTTATAGTGTTTTAAGTGAGTTTTATGAAGGGAAAAGGGTTAGGAATGCATGAGTTGCATGGTTATGCATGGTTTTGGCTTATGTTGATCATGAGCTATATGTATGCTTTATGTGGTTGTTTGTGGAGTTTAAGCTTGTTTTAAGCTCCTATGCATGGTTAAGAGGGCATATGCATGTTTTTAAGAGGTTGGATGCATGTTGAGAATGTTTGGTTTGATTTTGGAGGCTGAGTATGCATGTTTGACCCGAGTTCTGCCTTCTTGGCGAACTCAGGTTCGGCCGCCGAAGCAAGGTTCGGCCGCCGAACCCCTTGAGGAGGCTGTTTTGGCCGCCTAAACTCTCCCCCGAAAGTTTGGACTTTCGGCTCTGAAGGGGAGTTTCGGCCGCCGAACATGCCGCCGAAGGTGGGTGACTTTCGGCTCTGGAAAGTCTTTCAGCCCCTGAACCTTGCCCCCGAAAGTTTAGACTTTCAGATCTGGAAGGAACTTTCGGCCGCCGAAGGTGCCGCCGAAAGTGCCCTGTCCAGCCTTCCTTTGCCTGTTTTTCCATGCATGTTTATGATGTTTTAGAGGGGTTTTGGGGGAATGTTCAGAGCTATATTAGAGTGGTTTGATACCTCATTTGAGTCCTCCATTGTAGGATTGGACCCGAGGAACTGAGGAGGCCACAGAGTTAGCTGGTCCAGAGTTAGCCCAGCAGTTGCTAGAGGTGAGTGGAACTAACCTATGTTTTTAAGTAATGAATGTTTTAGCATGTTCCATGCATCACGAATGCCATGTTTATAGTAGGGTGTATTGCATTAGTGTTCATAAAGATGACGCATTGCATTGATTATTGTACATATGGATGGACAACAGGACGACTCATTAGCCCTCTAGTTTTATTGCATGTAACAGAAGTCCTGAGGAGCCCCTTGAAGGCCGGGCACAGAGGTATGTATGTAACAGAAGTCCTGAGGAGCTCCTTTGCGGGCCGGGCACAGAGTAGAGGAAGTTTTGAGTCAGTCCATCCTTGATGTGATTTACTGTAATGTGATGCATTCCATGATGGCATATGTTTTAAATGTTTTTATGTGTTCTGCTCACTGGGCTTTATAGCTCACCCCATTCCCTTAACCCCATGTTTTCAGGGCCAGAGTTAGCTATGGGAAAGTCAGAGTCAGCAAGAGTAAAGTTATGGCTATGGTTATGGTTATGTAAGTGTAGTGGACATGATGTAATGTATAGAGATGATGTAAAGTAACGTTGTACAGACATGTTATAGCATGTAATGTATTCAGAGTTATAGTATTGTGCTTGGCCCGAGTTGGATAATCCCTCTATACATGATGTTTTATGTTAATGTTTTATGATGAAATGTTATGGATCGAGCTTGATATAGTATGCTGACCCAACTAGAGCATTTGATAAGGGCTCTAGTAGAGGGGTTCTATGTTTTCAGACATAGGGCATACACAGGTCAAGCTTGGTAAATGAAAAGTTTAAAGTTTTATAGAAATGTTTGATCATGTATGGGATTATTCCAGCTGTATAGAGTGTATAGCAGGCTTGCTACGGGTCTCGGCGGCCTTAAGTCGATCTGGATCCTAGCGCCGATAGCGGTCCTGTTTTCGGGCTGTTACAGATTGGTATCAGAGCAGATCGGATTTCGGGCTGTTACAGATCTTACAAACAGAGCTTCTGTGTTTTCCCATGTAGCATCGTCAGTGGGCAAGCCCTTCCACTGAACAAGCCTCTCCTCCACCAAACGCGATCCCTGTTTAACCCATCTGGTATCCAGTAACGCTTGAGGCTCCAAGACAACATTACCATCATCATTGAATTGAGGCAAATCTGTTGATACTGGGGCAGTTGTACCAACATGTTCTTTAAGCAAAGAAATATGAAAAACAGGATGAACTTTGGAGCCTTTAGGTAACTGTAATTGATAAGCAACTTTTCCAAACTTAGCCAAAATCCTATAAGGCCCATAGTAACGGCAAGCCAACTTCTGGTAAGCTCTCTTGGCAACTGATTGTTGACGATAAGGCTGCAATTTTAGATAAACCCAATCACCAACTTGGAATTCGACATCCTTGCGTTTTGCATCTGCCGTTTGCTTCATTTGGTGAATAGAACGGGAAGGGTAGTTTTAAGTTGCTGAAAAATTTCATCACGACTTGTTAAAATATGATCTGCCTCATGAACAGGGGACAAACCCGCATCATATCGTGGAATGGATGGTGGAGGCCTGCCATATAATGCTAAGAAAGGGGTCATGCCAATAGAAACATGATATGAAGTGTTATACCAAAATTCAGCCCAAGGGAGATAAAAGCTCCATTTTCGTGGCTGTTAGGAAGCAAAACAGCGCAAATATTGTTCAAGACACCTGTTCACAACCTCCAATTGGCCGTCCGTCTCTGGGTGATAAGAAGAACTCATGGTCAGCTTGGTGTCGGACAATTTAAAGAATTCACGCCAAAAATGACTGACAAAAATAGGATCACGATCACTGATAATGGATTTCGGCATCCCATGGAGCTTGACAACACCTTCAACAAATTTCTCAGCAATTGATTTAGCAGTGAAAGGATGCGTTAAAGCTAAAAAATGAGCATATTTGCTTAAACGATCCACAACAACCAGGATTGCATTTTTTCCACTAGACAAAGGTAGACCTTCAATGAAGTCCATTGTTATATCATCCCAAACCTGATGAGGAATTGATAGAGGCTGTAATAAACCGGCCGGTGAAGATGTTGATGATTTGTTCTTTTGACAAATTGAACAAGCAGCAACATAGTCACGAACTGATTTGTTTAAAGAAGGCCAATAAAACTAGGCAGCAATCCGCTTACAAGTCCTTAAAACTCTAGAATATCCACCGCTTGGGGAGTCATGAAATTCCTGTAAAATCTGAGTAATTAAGTCAGAATCAGGGAGAATGACAACCCGATTCTTGTAAAGAATTAACCCAGCTCTCCACAAATATGGTTTTCTCGGATTACTGGTGGCCAATTTCCTAATTTGAATCATGTAGGGATGTGTAGTAATAGCTGCCCTTAAAGAATCCCATAAAGAGGTCTGTGGACTGAAGAGTGCATCAAGGCTAGGACTCCCTGCAATTCTTGATAGTGCATCGGCGGCGACATTTTCTTTACCCGGTTTATACCTGATTTCATAATCATAACCAAGCAGCTTAGAGACCCACTTTTATTGTTCCGGAGTCACAATCTGTTGTTCCAAAAGGTATTTAAGGCTTCTTTGATCAGTTTGAATCAAGAACCGCCGGCCGAGTAAGTAAGGTTGCCATGTTCGAATTGCGTGAACAATGGCAAACATTTCTTTAGCATAGGTGGACCAGGTTTGTTTAGAAACTCCCAAGGATTTGCTCATAAAAGCAATGGGTCTATCCTGCTAAGAAAGGACAGCCCCAATGCCTTCATTCGAAGCATCTGTTGTTATGACAAATTCCTCATTAAAGTTGGGCATAGCCAAAGTTGGTGTGGAGGACATTGCTTGCTTTAAATCTGTAAAGGATTGCTCTGCCTGTTCTGTCCAATCAAACCTTCCCTTCTTTAGCAAATCCGTCAAGGGTCGTGCAATCATGCCATAATTTCGAACAAATTTTCTGTAGTAACCTGTAAGGCCTAAAAAACCACGTAAATTAGAGACATTAGTAGGTTTTGACCAATCAATCATTGTTTTAATTTTTCCTTGATCCACCATTACTCCTTCATGAGACACAATATGACCCAAATATTCAATCTGTTGCTGCCCAAATGCACATTTATTGAGCTTAATAAAAAATTAGTGTTCTCGCAATATTTCAAAAGCCAATTTGACATGTTCAAGATGCATGGTCCAATTGGGGCTATAAATCAACACATCATCAAAAAATACTAGCACGAATTTGCGTAAATATGGACGGAATATTGAATTCATAAGGGCTTGAAAGGTGGAGGGGGCATTACATAACCCGAAGGGCATAACTAAATACTCATAGTGACCATTATGGGTACGAAAAGCTGTTTTATGAATGTCATCTGGATGAACTCTTACTTGATGAAACTCCGCCCTAAGGTCAAGTTTAGTGAAGTAGGCTGCCCCATGTAATTCATCTATCATATCATCAACAGTGGGAATCAGAAATCTGTCCTTAACAGTTACAGCATTTAGGGCTCTATAATCTGTACAGAATCGCCAAGATCTGTCTTTTTTCTTAACAAGCAAAACAGGAGAAGAAAAAGGACTTGTGCTAGTTCGAATAAGCCCCAATTTTAACATGTCATGAACTTGCTTTTCAATTTTGGCTTTTTGAAAATATGCGTACCTGTAGGGACGAACGTTAACAGGATCTGTCCCTTCCTTTAATAGGATGCGATGATTAATTTCCCTATTCGGAGGCAGCTCAGTCGGATGTTGATAAATATCAGACTACTGATGGAGTAATTGTTGCATATCTGGATGAATTCCGTTTGGAAGTACTTCTTATTGCATTTGGAAGCAGATTGCAAATATAGATCCCCCATGTCTTAACTCTTTCTCCATCTTCTTGGTGGAATATGGTTGAATGAGTTGGCTGTTAATTCCTTTAAGAAATTGGAGATGTCCATTCCAATGGAATTTCATAGTTAAGTTTTTCCAATTGCAATTCACATCCCCCAATTGTTGGAGCCACTGGATTCCTAGCACCATATCCAAACTCATTATAGGTAAAGAATATAATGTAATAGTAAAGGGTATACCTTGAACCAGGAGATTCACATCCTCAAACTTTCCACTGCACTGTAAGTGTCCCCCATTGGCGACTTTCACCTTATTTGGCTTAACCGTCGTTGCCGGTAATCTGAGGGATTATGCCATCTTGCCATTGATGAAGTTGTGAGTTGAGCCACTATCAATGAGGACAATCATCTCTGTGGATCCGATTTTGATCAGAACTCTCATGGTTTGTGAGTTAGACCACCCGGTAAGAGCATGGAGGGATATTTTTGGCTCATCTTCATCCTCATCCTCAGTGCCGCCATCTAACAAAAGCAATTGAGGTTTGGCACACCTATGCCCAGGAGTGAATTTTGCATCATAGTTGAAACAAAGCCCAGTAGTGCTGCGTTTTTGCATCTCTTCCCATGAAAGGCGTTTTACCGGAGTTGCAGTCTTTTCCTTTGTTGGCGATAGCGAGTTGGGTGGGGTAAATGTTCGAATGGCTTTCTTCTACCTCTGGAGTTGTTCATCCCGCATTCGAGCATAATTAATGGCTTCCTTGAGTGTCTTGGGTGTGAACATTCTAATTTCATCTGATATCTCTGTTTTAAGGCCGCCCATAAAGGTTCCCACTAGGGCTTTCTGGGTCCACCCCTTCACTTTGTTCCCCAGCCGTTCAAATTCCTGTTGATAGTCTCATAGAGGGCCCATTTGTCGAATTTTGGAAAGGGACTCATCAAAGTCTTCGCATTCGGTTGGTCCAAAACGGGACCATAATTCTTCGACAAATGTGTCCCAAGATACTTCCTTGCCTTCTTCTTCGTATGAACGCTTGAGCCATCTCCACCATTGATTTGCTTCACCCTGGAGGTGGTAAGAAGCCAAATACACCTTTTCAGAGGTATCTGTTTTTTGGTAATCGAAGAACTGCTCCACTCTAGTCATCCACTCAGTTGGGTCATCGCCTGAAAATTTAGGGAATTCAATCTTTACGAGTTTGGAAGCAAAAATAGGCTTTCCTCCCTCTCTTGAATCCTCTCGGCTAGATCGATTTTGACTTCGATCTCCGACGCTGCTGGATCCATCTTTGTTAGAGAAAGACATCTCAGAGAACTTTGAAATAGCTGTCTCAATCTGTTGTAACTTACTATTAATCCCATGATCCGTTTGGCTAACAGAACCTTGTAGCTGTCCAACAGTGTTTTGAAGCTGTCCAACTGCAGCTTCGAGATTTTCAATACATTCTTTGTTGGTTGCCATAAGAAAAGAGAAAAGAAAGGAAATAGAGAATGTTGGTAAGCTCTGATACCACTGATAGGTCCCAGTCAAAGCTTGTAAAAGAAAAGAATTAAATTGAGAATAATTTGAGTAATTTTCATTGATGATCATAGCTGCTATACAAGCTTTCTTAAATAACAGTAGGACTTTAACAACTCAGTCCTATATACAAGCTACTAATAGAGATTATTCCCCAAAAATAGCTAAAAATATGCAAGTTAGTTAAGATATCAACTATGACTTGTTCTTACAAAGAATTATTCAAAAAAAAGAAAAAACCAGCAAAAATATTCAGCAGCAGCAAGACTTTATTCAGCAGCAATAGTCAACTCAAAACAAAATAATTAATCCAAATACTTCCTATTTGGAACAACCATTCGATTAGTCCTCCAAGGCTTATCAGGCAAACAATGGTACTACACGGTACAGAGTGGAGAAACTTGCAGGCAACAATTATAAGTATTAGAGAATGTGTATGGAAGTATTTTTTCAAAGCCAAGATCTTTGGGAGTTAGTGGCTGGCGCTGATACCAAAATTCCTACAGAAGTTCCTGAGAATGTTGATTCACGAAAAAAGTGGAAGATCAAGTGTGGGAAGGCTCTCTCTGCATTAAGAACTTCTGTCAGAAAAGATTACATTGGTCATGTTCGTGATGTAAGCTCTCCAAAAGAAGTGTGTGAAATGATTGAAAGGCTGTTTGCCAAAAAGAATACTGCAAGGTTGCAATTTTTGGAGAATGAGTTGGCAATGTTAAAATAATGAGGTATGTCAATTTCAGAACATTTTTTACGAGTTAAAAATATTTGCACTGAGATTTCAGAAATAAATGCGGATGAGAAAATTAGCGAATCTCGTCTATGTCGCTTTCTTATTCATGACTTGAAGGAGTACGAGCCTTTTGTCACTTCTATTTAAGGGTGGTCACAACAACCTTCTATTAAAGAGTTAGAGAATTTGCTCTCTAACCAGAAAGCTTTGGCGAAATAAATGGCAAAGAATTATGAGTCCGATGCTGTTCTTTTTTAGAAAGGAAAGCACTCTAAAAAAAAATACATCTGGGAACAAGAACAACAAAGAGAAAGATTCTACTGTTGGAAAAAAATGAATCCAATGTAGAAAAAGGTGGCAATTCACAAGGAAAGAAATCCATTACATGTTACAGATGCGGAAAGCTTGGGCACATCAGAAAAAATTGTAGGGTGAAGCTTGTCAAGGCCAATGCTGCATCTACAAGTGAAAAAGATGATTAACTCAAATGTAAACAATGCTTTTCTATTAAGGCTATTGAACAAAAGCCAACTCAAACTTCTGTTAATTACACCAATAGACAGAAGGAAGAGTGGATTGTAGATTTTGGTTGTTCTAACTATGTTACAGGCAATGACACCTTATATGCATGAACACCATGGAGATCGGGTTATTGTCATGGCTGATGATTCTACTCATCGAATAGCAAATGAAGGGGCTGTGATAATTGATGTTACTGGTACAAAAGGTGTAAAGCTGGATGATGTTTATCATGTTCCAAGTTTAACTAAAAACTTGGTTTCTGTTATTCAAATTACTGATTCTGGAAAATGTGCCTTGTTTGGCCCAAAAGATGTAAAAGTTCTTGATAATATGAAAGAAATATTAGCTGATGTTATTTTTACTGGAGAAAAGAAAGAGCATTTGTTTGTCTTGACAGCAGGAGAAGCTTATGTGAAGAAGACAAGTCAAACTGATAATGCTACAATTTGGCACGCTCAGTTGAGTCATGTAGGCTATCAATTATTGTAGCAAATCTCTTCACACAGACTAATAGATGGTTTGCCAACTCTAAAGAATATTCGTGAAGATGTAATTTTTCAAGGTTGCTAATATGGCAAATCTCATCATCTTCCTTTCAAAAAGACAACAAATCAGAAATTCTCATTGTTTGAGCTTGTTCATACGGATTTGATGGGACCAACAAGAACATCAAGTTATAGTGGGTATCGTTATGTAATGGTGTTGATGGATGACCACTCAAGATTCACTTGGATAAAATTTTTGAAAGAGAAAAGTGAAGCTCTATCTAAGTTTATGGAGTTCAAAGAGGCTGTTGAAAAAGAGTTTGGGAAGAAAATAAAATGTCTTCAAAGTGACAATGGTGGGGAGTTCATATCCGATGATTTCTTTCAATATTGCCAGTACAACATTATTCTTTGGCAAATGACTTGTCCGGATAATCCTCAACAGAATGGAGTTGCCGAAAGGAAGCTTGTTTATCTTACTTAAATTTGTTTTTCATGGCTACATGACAAGAACCTTCCTCGAGAGCTATGGGTAGAAGCTATTCAATGTGCATGCCATGTAGCCAATAGGTTGCCTCCTTGGCTAGGTACACAAAAATCTCCCTTTGAGATTGTATATAGAGATAATCCAAATGTCAATTATTTTCGGTTAGTTCTATTTGCTATGTTCATGTTCTCAAATCTAATAGAACCAAACTTGACCCGAAAGCAAAGAAATGTGCATTTGTTGGCTATGACCCATGTAGAAAAGGATGGAGGTGTATGGATCCGCAAACAAAGAAATTTACTATTTCTAGAGATGTGGTGTTTAATGAACTATCATCTCTATTTTATGTTGAAAAGATTATTGTTCTTGATGATGATCAAGTTGATTTGGAGCCTCTATCTCCTGAAGCAATTGTACAAGCCCCTCTTAATGAAGAAACAGAGTTTGAATCCCAGTTCAAAATGTTACCGAAAGAGATGTTAATGAGGAACAACCAGTAAGAAGGTCAACAAGGGAGAAAAGGCAGCCGAACTACCTCAAAGATTATGAGGTGGAACTTAACAATTGTTCAGTTACTTCATGTTTCTTTGCAGGAGCATTAACTGCAGAAGAAGCAACAAGTTATGAAGAAGCAAAAGGTTGTCTTAATTGGCAAAAAGCAATACAAGAAGAGTTTGAGGCTTTACATAAGAATGAGACATGGGAGTTGGTTCCCAAACTAGAAAAATGAGAGTTGATTACTTGCAAATATGTTTTTCGCTTAAAGAAAAAATTAGATGGAGCCATTGATAAGTATAAAGCTCATTTAGTTGCTTGTGGACTTTCTCAAAATTATGGGTTAGATTATGAGGAGACTTTCAGCCTGGTAGCAAAGATGGTAACGATGAGGTCACTAATTTCACTTACTGCTTTAAAGGCTAGAAATTGTGGCAGCTTGACGTAAAGAATGCATTTCTTTATGGTGATTTGGATCGTGAAGTATTTATGGAGCAGCCCCTTGGTTTTGTTTCTAAATAATTTTCCAATTACGTGTTTCGTTTGAAGAAAACCGCTTTATGGTTTAAAGCAAGCTCCGCGAGCGTGATATGGTAAAATTTCTTAATATTTCATCTTCTGTGGTTTTAGAGTTTCTAATTTAGATTCTGGTTTATTCATTAAATTGGAATCAAAAGTGCATCTCCTAGTATTATTATACGTTGATGATATGATTATAAGTGGAGAAAGTGAGTTAGAAATCTCTAACTTGAGGAATGACTTATCTATTCATTTTGAGATAAAAAATCTGGGGGAAATTAGATGCTTTCTTGGTCTGAAAGTGGAAAAATCATATGTGGGTGATTTTATTTCTCAAAAAGCGTATTCAAAGTGCCTCTTGGAGCGTTTCGGCATAGGAGAGTCCAAAGCAATGAGTACTCCGATGGAACCCAATTTAAAGTTGCAAAAGGATGAAGGGAAGCTATTGAAAGATGCCAAGAAATTTCAGCAACTTATTGGGTGCTTAATTTATTTAACCATCACAAGGTCAGAAATCTCATATTCGGTCTCTGTTGTTTCTTAATTTATACAAAATCCAATAACTTCTCATTTTGATGCTGCAAAAAGGATATTGCTTTATGTGAAAGGATCTCTTAATCATGGGCTTTGGTACAAGAAATGTGATATTTTTGTATTAAATGGATTCATTGATGCAGATTGGGTAAGGGATGCAAATTATCGTCATTCAACCTCTGGATATCGTTTAACATTGGATCAACAATAATTTTTTGGAGCAATAAGAAGCAAGTTGTTGTGGCTCTATCTAGCACAGAGGCAAAATATATGGCAGCAACCATGGCTGCACAAGAATGCATTTGGTTGAAAAGGTTGATTGGAAATATGTCACACCAAGTTAATTATGCTATAAAAATTAAGTGTGATAATAAAAGTGCTGTCAAATTAGAATCAAATCTATTGTTCCACATACGAACAAAGGATATTGAAGTCCAACATCACTTTATTCATGAAAAAGTCTTGAGCAAAGAGATTGAGCTAACTAATGTTCATTCTAATGCTCAAGTTGCTGATATATTTACTAAGGCTCTAGTGAAGCCTAAGTTTCTATTCTTTCAAGATGCTATTGGAGTTGCTGATAGTAAACTTGCATTGAAGGGGAGTGTCAAAAATTAGTACAGCTTACTGCACTTGGTGAGAATAGTGGAATTGAGTCCTTTTATTTAATTAATTTGTTTTATCCTTTACCAAGTCAATAAACTATTTATGTAAGACTTGTTCACATTAGTTTTATTAGTTTGTTTCTATTTTACGGGTGAGTGCAGTAAAATAGTAAAGAGATTTGAGGAGAGTTGATTTAGATTTATTCTATAAATAATTCTTATAATCAGAAGCTAAATAGAACTCATTCTCAAAATTTTCTTATTTATAAATGTTTCTTCCATCTTAAAAATTTATATATTTTACAATTACATTATAAAACTTTTCTTTATTTTATATCCTTATACTTCTCAAGCTCCATTAAAATTCTACTTTATTTTTTAATTTCGTCTCTTCCATTTAGAGGAACGGACAATAATGAAAATTAAAAAAAAAAAAATTGAAAGAGACGAATGAGGGCAGAGAAAAAGAAAAAGAGGAGGAAGACAACGGGTTAGTGGGATGAAGATTGAGTACCATAGAAGAAGAATAAAAAGAAAATGAAGAATATGATTAGTGTGGATGCAGATTGAGGGAGAAAGAGATTCGAAGAGAAGGAACATGAAGAATCCAAAGAATGGAAAGATGAATTGAATTAAGTTAGTGGAAACTTTTGTATAATTTTTTTATTGAGATTTGTCCAGAGGGAAAAATAATAAAAAAAATATTTTATTTATTGCATAAATATCAATATAAATTAAAAATAAATTTAAGGGTGATAAATATTGAGATTGTGTATAATTATATAGCATTCTCTATCTCAGTCTCCTATAGAAGATGGCAACGGATCAGGTATTTTCGGGTTTCCGATCCGACCGAACCCTAATAAAACGGATTTGGATAGTTATAATCGGGTTTGGGACGGGTTCGGATTTTAAAAATAATATTCGTTGCGGGTTCGGATCGGATTCGAGTTTTATGTACAAGATACCCACCACCCGAACCCGTTTATATAAATAATTAATTTAATATAAAAAATATATTTTACAATAATATTTATAAATTTTTTTTATATATTTTTATTTAAAAATTTAAATTTAAATATTTTTTAGAAATATTAAATTTTTTAAATGAAAATTATTAATGAAAAATATTTTTTATATAAATTATTAATTAAAATATATAAGATTAAACGGGTTCGGGTTTTATTCGAGTAATAATAATCGGGTTTGGTACGGATTCAAATAATTTAAATTAATTTTTAATTGGGTTCAGAACGGATTCAGATATTACTAATATAAATCGGGTTTGGTTCGGATAGTTTAATTTTTGCGGGTACTCTACTCGTTTACATCCCTAGTCTCCTAGAAGTTTTATTTCAAGCAAAATATCTCACTTTAAATAGACTAATTGGTTAAAAGATTTATGGAATTAAAGTCTCATATAGTTTTGATTTAATAAAATGGAGTAGACATAGTATACATATATTTTATGATTTTTTATTTTTTATTTCATTATTTGGAAATATTGGCTAATTAAATAATATATAATAATTTCAAACTTTTTTATATACCGTAAATTCATTTGAAATCAATTAATATTGTTTATTAAGTAATTAAATAAATATAATTAAATAAATATTTATGAATGGTATATACATATATAAGTAGAAAAGAATAATAGGATAAACAAAAACTAATGATAATTTGATATTATGATGGAGAATAAACAAATTAATTTTTAATTTGTTATTAAAATAATATATCTTAATTAAAATATGAATATTCTTAAAATTAAAAAATAAATGCTAAATAAATGGTTTGAGTGGGATTACTTAAAAATTAAAAGTTAATTGACATTATTATCTAATAAACTACATTAATATTTTTTAAAAAATAAAATGGCTAGATTTATTATAATTAGAATAATATACATAAGAAATTGTATTAATTATTTATTGATTAATGGTACTTTTTTAAAAAATATTATAACTTTATTTAAGACTACTAAACTAAATAAATAAGAAATAAAAAATATAAACAAACTTTAATCAGAGTAAAGTATAATATTCATTTTAATATGATATTATAACATTAAATGGCTATTAAAAATCAATATATGACTATAAAATTTATATCATGTAATAAAAATAATATAAAATAATTATAAAATTAAATTTCGTGCATTAAAATAAAAAATAATAAATTTAAAAAATTATTATTTAATATTTATAATAAAAAAATTTATTAATCAATTTTTTTATTTTAAAAAATATATTAAAATGTTTTAAAAAATTTATTAATTAATTTTTTTTTAATTTTAACTTTTAAATATTATAAAAGATTTAAAATATTTTTAATATAAAAGATTAATTAGTAAATTTTTTAAATATTTAAGAGATTAATTATTAAATTTTTTAAAATTATAAAATTTAATAATAAAATTGATAAAAAGTATTAATTAATAATTTTTTAAAATATTAAAAATATTTTAATGTATATTTTAAAATTAAAAATTAATTAAAAAATTATTAAAAAATTAAATAGTAATTTTCTTTATGGAGAAGAGAACATTTGAAAAAGCGACAATTATTAATTATTACCCATCTCAGAGACCGCCAGCCTTTTTATCCAGAATTTGTTTGTCCAATAAAAATGGCGGGTCATCAGGTCAAATCTTTCAAACGAGGAAGGATCCTTTTTAGAGATGATTGAAGAAATGGTGTCGTTCGCTTCTCTCACGTGAAGACGTTGTGGCTTTGACACTAAAGGATATATTATAAATTAAGGGTGTATTTGTTATCGTTGTATTTTTTTTTTATTTATTATTTTATAAAAAATATAAAATTTATTCATGTAATAATATTATATGTTTATTTTTACTATTTATTAAAAAATATTTTTAAAATAAGAAATAAAAAATTAAAAACTATAAGCATAAATTTTCTTATTATATATCCTATTGAACCATTATTTTTATTTATAATTTTTATTAAATTATTATTAAAAATTTTAAAATTTTATCTCATTAATAAAATTTATATTTTTAAATATATATTTATTTAATTAATTTATAAATAAATTTTTATTTTATTATTATAAATAAATTTTTATTTTATTATTATAAATAAATTTTTATTTTATTATTATAAATAAATTTATTATTTAATACTTGTAAGATAGAAAAAATTTTTAATTAATTTTTTAATTTTAAAAAATAAATTAAAATATTCTTTAAATTTTAAAAAATATGCTAATTAGTTTTTTATTAATTTTAATTATTAAATATTTTATTATTTAATACCTCTAATATAAAAAATTTTTTAATTAATTTTTTAATTTTTTAAAAATATCTACTAATCCATCATTTCATATTAAAATTATTTTAGATTTTTTTTTAAAAAAAATTATTATTTAATTTTTATAATATGTAAAAATTTATTAATTGTTTTCTTTGTTTTAAAAAATATTTTAAAATATTAAAAATATATTAATTAATCTTTTTATTAATTTTAACTATTAAATATTTTATTATTTAATCTCTATATTAAGAGAAAATTCATTAATCGGTCTTTTAAATTTTTTAAAATATTTACTAATTAGTTTTTTCATATTAGGAATATTTAAAATTTTTTTGTATCACTTGACAACTAAAATTGATGGAAGAATTAATTAATAGATTTTTTTAAAATTTAAGAACGTTTTAATGTATTTTTTAAAATTAATGGATTAATTAGTGATTTTTTTTATATTTTAGAAATTAAATAATAATTTTTATTTTTATAATATTTAACCATTAAAATTAATAAAAAGACTAACCGGTATATTTTTAAAATTAAAGGTTAACTAATAAACTTTTATACACTATAAAAATTAAATAATAATTTTTTTATTATAATATCAATATAGGTGAAATTAGTTTATTATTTATTTTTATGTATAACTATTCATAAAATTATTTATATCTTTATTTTATTATTAAATATCATATTTTTAAAAAAATTATGTTTTAGTTTTATATAAAAATTTATAATTATTTTTATATAAACAGTTTTTAAAAAACTTTTTTAAAAAAATAAATAATAAAAATTAAAAAACTGTGTTTAATTTTGTGAAAATAAAAAACATAAATCTTGTAATAATATCGAATGCATTTTAATTTTTTTTTTAAAAATAAAAATTTATAAAATATTTTTTTCTTAATTTTGAATTTTTATAATTTTCATTATTTGAAAATAATGAAATATTTAAAGTATTTAAATATTTTAAAGAGAAATAAAGTATTTAAAGGTCACGAAATGATTGCGAAAAGCGTAAAATCATGGCCAACCCTTTAGCTAAAATTTTTTTAAAAAAATTTTAATGGTTTTTTTTTCTATAAAAATTGAATTACAAAACTCTTCAGGGAGAAATATATTAATACGATAGAGAATTAATACGAATGTTTACTTTCATGAGACATAACGTGAAGAAACTTTTCAAAAACAAAAGTTGATGCAATGAATTGCTTCTACTGTTGTTTTAATATCTCATGATAGCAAAGAATGAGAACGATTAATGGATTCACAAAAGACTAAAAAGTTTGTTTTAGCCTAAAGTCCCATTTAACTCTTAGCAGCAACAGAATTTCTTTTCTAAGAGTAAATAAACACCATATTTTTTTTAGTAATATTATGAATTATAACTCTTGTACTGTTGATATTAATTACTAAAATATTAATATGAGAAAACTGAACCTTTCAGACAACATCAAAGTTGATTTTAACAACTCGGACCACTAGAAGAAACCAAACATTATGAGAATAAGAGGAAGGTGCATGCATGTCTTTGAATCAGTAAAAATGACACTGTGCTAAAACTATCCTAGATTAGAAGAAAGACATTGTAAGATAGTTAAAATATTAGACTTTACATTGTCAAAAACACATCTATTACATTTTTTCTAAATATGCCACAAAATAAATACAACAATGAGTAAAAATAAAGAAGTATCAGAGTCAAGAGGCAACATATCCACCACACACTATTATGTATTTAACGTCGATTGTATTATAATGAAGAATAGTAAAAATGCTCCTCAATAATGTCATTATAAACAAGTTGATAATTGTATTTTTTTTTTCAAAAAAAAAAAAAACAACTCTATTGAAATTGGATAATCAAGATACAACGACAACCATGAAAACTGGAGTAGAAAACCATACAATAGTTTGGTCATATGAGTACCACTTGTAGCTAACAGATGAGTATATGTGCAAGGAATCTATCTCAAAGAAAAAGAAGGTTCTTAGTGAAAAACAAGGCATAGTCTTGCATAATCAATGCCCATTTTGACAAATGAATAATGAAGTTTTACAGTAACCACTTCAAGAAAATCACATCCAAAGAGAACTGAACGTAATAATGATCATGAACCCAATGGAAAGGTGAACGCAAAGCCTTAGCTTTTTCCACACAAGGACAAGCAATACCAAGAACCCAACCTATTATAATGAAGATGAATTGACCATAATAATCCCCAAAAATAAAACCAAAAGCCATGTCTTCGGCTCTCTAAAAAAGGATTAGCATCCATGTTGCATTTAATAAATTCTCATAAAGAACATACCCAAACAGCCTGATTCCTAACATGAAAAGAAAGAATACTATCATAAGCCTGAGAATAATAAGGTTTTAGCCATAATTTAACACATTGAAGACCATAATGTATCATAACTAAAGGGACATGCGTTCTACATAAATCTATTTTGACTAACTTTGGATACTCCAAGCAATAGCCATCCATTGCCTAAGCAGCATCTTATCACATAATCTAGCCTGCTAAAACATTATTTGCCAAAGCGTGAACTATAATAGCATTCACATTAACACCAACTAATTACCAACATGCCATAGTAATTGAATACTCTAATAACACATATATAGCATTCTCACACTCTTGACAGAAGCTGCACATTGTGTCTAATTGAATCCCTTTGTCAAAAAATCTTTCTCAAGTTGGCAAAATATCTCTATAAGCTCATCATAAAAAATCTTTTATCTTTGGAGAAATAGCCATGTTCCATAAAGATTTTCAATTCCCTTGATCGGTTGAGTGCCATCTCATAAGTCAAGCCATTGAGTAGTAGGATACCTAATTTAACACTATACACACTTTGTTCGTCATAATGTCGGATCCAAGCATCCTCTTTGCGCAATCTACTAAGAGGAGAAGAAGTAATCATATTAATATCTATTTGCTAAAAGAGACCGAAATTATATCCACATTCTATGCATGACCTGTTTTATCTAATAAATCAACAACTCTTAAATGAGCACTTCCTGAAAGCACCATAAAATCAATCCAAAAGTTATCGGAGTCATTCAAGCAAGGGTCATCTCACACCTAAATCATTTTCCCTTCATACCTTAAAGCAATTAAAGTTGTAAGATATTCTTCCAAACAAACTAGGTCACAATCCTTTACTAGCCTCCGATAAATTCCAATGTTGAAAGTACTTAGCTTTGAAACACCATAATGGAAGAGCTTTCTAATAAAAAATGAACTTTCAACCCTGCTTACCCAACATAGCTATATTAAAGCAATGTAAGTCATGGAAACCAAGACCATCAATATCCTTATGCATATATAATTGATCCCAAGACATCCAAGATATGTTACTATGATAGTTATGTTTCCATCCTCACTAGTAGGAGTTAATCATATATTGAAACTCTATTCTAATAGAAATTAGCAGTAGAAATATACTCGTACAATAAGTAGGGATTGCTTGCACCACATACTTAAGCAATACTTCCTTTCCTACTTAAGATAACAACCTTTCTTTTTAATCGTGCAAGTATTTTCAAACTTGATACTTTAAGAAATAAAAAAATATGTCATTGTTCTCCCTTTGCTCTTGATAGCAGTCTCTCTCTTGTTCACGTAATGAGTCTTCTGCGATGGAGTCCAACTTGGCGGCACTAACCATAAAAGACAAGGAGGAAGCGACGGCGTTGGTCCTGGGTCACGATGCAGGGTCACTGACAATTGAAACTTTTGCGTTTACCTTAGCTAGGTTGTAATACCCGGCTAGACTCCGGTATCGAAATTCCTACCGTCCGGTGGAATCTCGGATGTCGGAAGCCTCTAGTAGGGTAGAAACATGTTTTCATAAAATGTTTTAAAGTATTTCATGGTTTTAAGTATGAAAATTAAATGAGCTTTTGCATGAAAAGTCTTTGGAGGAAAACCCAGGTTCGGCCGCCGAAAGTCAAGTTCGGCCGCCGAACATGCATGCGTTTTGGAGGCACGTTAGGCCCTCGAAAGCATGAGTGAGGGAAGTCCAGGTTCGGCCGCCGAAAGTCAAGTTCGGCCGCCGAACATGGCATGCATGCGGAAGCACTTTCGGCCCCCGAACGTGGCCTGGCCAGCCACCTATAAAAGGGTCACTTAGCCGAAATGGGCGAGCTTTCTCCCATTTTCGGCCACAGCTAGCTTCCGACCTCCCTCTCCCCAGATCTTGTGTTCTTTCTCCAAATCTCCTCCATTTTTCTTGAGTTTTCACCTCTCATTGCAAGTTTTGAGCATTTAAGACAAGTTTTGGAGCCTTGGGAACTCAGGAGCTCATTTGTTTGGATCTCCGAGTTTAGGTCGTCTCTCTCTCGATCTTCAAGAGGTAAGAGCCGATCTTAATGTAACGCCCCGGAAATCCGGACCGCTACCGGCGCTAGGATCCGGGTCGACTTAAGGCCGCCGGGACCCGTAGCAAGCCTGACATATAACCTGTGAACCTGTATAATCCCATACATGATCAACAACATGCATAAAAATTAAAACTTTTCTTCATACAAACTGTCATCTACTAACTCAACCTGTGCATACTCTGAACATATACATAACATAGTCCCTCTGTGGGATCTCATCAAGCCTTAAAGGCAAAACAACCTGTGTTGAGTTAGTTTACATAAACATCATAACATAAGATCATGTATATACAAAAGGGATTAACAATACATTATGGTCAAGCACAACTCTATCCTCAATAACCTCATTACATAACATCCTGAATATTTTTACATTTCATCATAATACAATTGTCATGTCCACAAACTAACTATTACATACATATGACTTTTTCTCATCTTGCCTTCTCTATCTATCCCGTACCTGCAAACCTGGGGTTAGGGGAGAGGGGTGAGCTAGATGCCCAGTGAGTAGAACTATAAAAGAAAATATTTAAAACATGCTATCATGAAATGCGTCACTGCACAAACAAATCACACCACGGATGGACTGATTCAAAAATCCCTCAACTCCATGCCCGGCCCTATTATGGGCACCACAGGACTTCGTATTGCCCGGCCCTATTATGGGCACCACAGGACTTCGTATTCAGAAGGCTAATGAATCATCCTAATGTCCATCCACTGTCATCTATCACAACAATACAATGCGGCATAGTCGTGCATTCTAATGCAAACAACCTATAATATGATCATGATGCATGAAGCATGATAAAAGCATTTCATTTCTTAATTTAAAAAGGTTAAGTTTAGTTCCACTCACCTCTGGCTGACTCTGACAAACTTTGTAGCAGTTGGCTCACTGCTGGGGTCCTTGGTTCCTCGGATCCGAACCTACACAGGTGGACTCCAATGAGGGACCAAACATACATAAACATGACTCTAATATATTCCCCAAAAACCCCTAAAACATCCTGAAAATATCACATAGAGATATGCATGAAATGGCTGAACAGGGCACTTTCGGCGGCACCTTCGGCGGCCGAAAGTCCCAGACAGAGACGAAACTCAGGTAGGTTCGGCGGCACCTTCGGCGGCCGAAAGTCCCAGACAGAGACGAAAGTCTCTTTTCGGGGGCAACTTCGGCAGCCGAATGCTGCCTCCACAAAGGGGGTTCGGCGGCCGAAACTCCCTTTGGCGACCGAACCTGGTTTCTGCCAGAGGGGCAGAAACTTGGTTCAAATGAACCTCTTGCCTCCCAAAACTTCAAATCAAGCATAAACCTCAACTAAAACATGCATACAAGTTCCTAGGGGCCTCAAAACAAGCATATACCCCAACTACAACACTTCAAACATACTCAAACATGCCACATTGCTCAAAAATCACATAAAACCTAACATTTACTTAAAAACTCATACAACCCTATACATGCCATTCTACCCCATAAAATCACTCAAAACTTACTTAAAACACATAAGGAGCTTAAGATCGGCCCTTACCTCTTGGAGATCGAGAGGGAGACGACCTAAACTTGGAGATCCACGAAAATGAGCTCCTGAGTTCCCAAAGCTCCAAAACTTGGTTTAAATGTTCAAAACTTGCAAATGTGAATTTAAAACTTAAGAAAAATGGAAGAGATTTGGAGGAAGAGCACAAGAGTTGCAAAAGGAAGGTCGGAAGCTTGCTGTGGCCGAAAATGGGAGAAAGCTCGCCCATTTCGGCTAAGTGCCCCATTTATAGGCGGCTGGCCATGCCACGTTCGGGGGCCGAATGTGCCTCCGCATCCATGCAAATGTTCGGCGGCCGAACTTGAATTTCGGCGGCCGAACCTGAGCTTCCCTAACTCATGCTTTCGGGGGCCTAACGTGCCTCCAAAACGCATGCATGTTCGGCGGCCGAACCTGGGTTTCCCTCCAATGCTATTTTCATGCAAAAACTCATTTAGTTTCATACTTTAAAACCATTAAAAATATGAAAACATTTTATGAAAGCATGGTTCTACCCTTCTAGAGGTCTCCGACATCCGAGATTCCACCGGACGGTAAGAATTCCGATACCGGAGTCTAGCCGGGTATTACACTTAAGCTCAATGTATGTTTTAAGTAAGTTTTAAGTGGTTTTATGGGGTAGAATGGCATGTATAGGGTTGTATGAGTTTTTAAGCAAATGTTGTGTTTTTGAACAATGTGGCATGTTTGAAGTGTTGTAGTTGGGGTATTTGATAGTTTGAGACCCCTAGGTGTGATGTATGATGTGTATGCATGTTTTAGAACAAGTTTATGCATGATTTGAGGTTTTGGGAGGCAAGAGGTTCATTTGAGCCAAGTTTCTGCCCATTTGGGAGAAACCAGGTTCGGCAGCCGAAGGGACTTTCGGCCGCCGAACCCCCTTGTGGAGGCAGCATTCGGCTGCCGAAGCTTGCCCCCGAAAAGAGACTTTCGTCTCTGTCTGGGACTTTCGGCCGCCGAAGGTGCCGCCGAACCTGCCTGACTTTCGGCTCTGGAGGGACTTTCGGCCGCCGAACCTGCCGCCGAAAGTGCCCTGTCCAGCCATTTCTTGCATGTTTTTATGTAATTGTTTCATGATGTTTTAGAGGGTTTTTGGGGAGTATATTAGAGTTATGTTTATGTATGTTTGGTCCCTCATTGGAGTCCACCTGTGTAGGTTCGGACCCGAGGAACCGAGGACCCCAGCAGTGAGCCAGCTGCTACAGAGTTTGTCAGAGCTAGCCAGAGGTGAGTGGAATAAACCTTAAGTTTTAAAATAAATGAAATATGACTTTTGAGCATGATCCATGCATCATGAATGCCATGAGATATAGTAGGTTGTTTGCATTAGTATTCACGAATATGTTGCATTGCATTTATGATGTTGATGTGGATTGATTATTGGATGATCCTTTAGTCCTCATATGTATGATGATGTTACGGCATGATATGGTATGGAAGTCCAGGTTGTACCCATTCTACGTCCCTGGCACGATGTAAGAGAAAGTCCAGGTTGTACCCATTCTACGTCCCTGGCACATTGGTATGTTATGATATGTTATGTTAAGAGAAAGACCGGTTGTACCCATTCTACGTCCCGGCACAGTTGGACTATGTAGAGGACTATAGGTGACAATACCATCCGAGATGTGATTTGTTGTGATATGTTGCATTTCATGAAAGCATGAAATTTTATTATATGATTTCACTATTCTGCTCACTGGGCTTTGTAGCTCACCCCTCTCCCCTAACCCCAGATGTGCAGGTACAGGGTAGACCAGGAGGTTAGCCAGAGTTTTGAAGTATGTCTATGTAATAGTTAGATTGTGGACATGACAATTGTACTATGATGTAATGTAAGAGATTACAGTATGTTATGTAATGAGGTATATTGAGGTTATAGATGTGCTTGACCCTATGAGTATTGTAATCCCTTGTTGATGCATGATCTTAGATATTTGTTGATACAGACGTAAGCCAACTCATCTCATGTTGTATCGCCCGTTGGGGCATTGTTGAGATCCCACAGAGGGATCATGATTATGATTATGACTATGTACAGTATAGATTCAGGTTGAGTTGGATGTTTGAAAGAAAGGTTTTAAATTTTTATGTATTTTCTTGATCATGTATGGGATTAAACAGGTTTCCAGGATGTATGTTTGGCTTGCTACGGGTCCCGGCGGCCTTAAGTCGACCCGGATCCTAGCGCCGGTAGCGGTCCGATTTTCGGGTCGTTACAGAATGGTATCAGAGCCCTAGGTTCATAGGATCGGACCTAGAGTGTCGGACTCATAGATGTTATAGAAGGTCAAGCACAATAGGAAGATCATGTCCACTAGGATAGGATGTGGAGTCCTGTCTTGTATGATGATGTGAAATGCCATGATTATATACATATGCATTGATGCTATGATATGAATGATGTATATGTGATGAGGGTTCATGTGTGCCCACATGAACCATGTGATGCTAATGTTTGTATGATGTGTACTGTTTTTCAGAAAACAGGATGAGAGAAACTCGTCGATCTGCACGATTGACTGGAGTGCCACCTGAGGATGAGGGCACGAGCGCCCATCCTCCTACATTGCCTAGGGCAATGTCTTGTAGAGCCAACAGAGAAAGAGTGTCAAGGGACCCTAGAAGGTCTTTTGACGCTAGCAGAAGGGGGACAGATAGAGGAGGAAGTTCTTCAGATGTGAGGGAGGTTATGGAAGAGGATCAGAGGAGGGATGGGAACCTGGATGTGAGAATGGAGGAAGAAGGGACAGGGGAGTCTCAGGGAGGCGTTCAGGCCTTGGGGTATGGTTTTCCACCCCATTATCCACCTTTCCCACAGGGTTCAGGGTATCCGATGGGAGGTACATCGGATTACTCCAGCTTTAACCCCTACCCTACCTACATGCCTTATCCACCTTTCTATCCACCCTACACACAGTACCCAGCTTATCCACCCTCACCCTTCTATCCAAACCCGGCAAACCCCACCTCGGGGAATGCTGCACCTCCACCTCCACCACCTACAGAACCAGCAGCCCCAGTTACTCAACCTTCCAGACCTAGCTCAGCTGGTGGGAGCAAGGTAAAGATGACAGATTACCTCAAGCTGGATGCTCCCAAATACAAGTCAGGGGATGACCCCTTTGAGTATCTGAGAGTGGTGAAGACAATAACTGATGAGCTAGGGGCGGATGATAGCAGGGCCATTCAGATGGCAGGGTTCACTTTAAAGTGCAAAAAGGCACGGGAATGGTTCAAGTGTTATGTGGACCCGAGAATAGACGGTATGACATGGGAGGAATTTGCGAATTAGTTTGCTGGATGGGCTTTTCCAAACAGTTCCAGAGAACTGAAGATGATTGAGTTTGAGCAACTGAGGCAGTCAGAGCATATGGGTGTAGAGGAGTTCACGGATAAATTCTTGGAGCTATTGCCTTTTTCAGGGCAAGCTCTAGATATAGATACGAAGAAAGCCAAGAGGTATGTTATGAAGCTGCATTCCAGGTACTCCTCGTTGATTCAGTCAGCTGAGAGAGAAAGTTTTCACACTGTGGTGGATATGGCTCGAAGAATGGAGGCAAGTGCTATAGTTGAGGGGTCAGTGAAGCAGTCAGTGACCCAGTCTTCAGGGGTTAAGACCCCAAGCAGAGGAGGGCCAGGTCTCTCTTCTCAGAGCTCAGGTAAGAAGAGGTGGGATAACACCACCAGGAAGCCGAAGAAGAATAAGTTTTGGAACAAGTTGAAATCCGGTCTGGGATTTGGCGGTGGCTCGAGCTCAGGCTCAGATGGTACAGAATGCCAGAGATGTGGAAGACCGCACAGGGGAGTGTGTCGAGCTGGGACTAATAGATGTTTCAGATGTGGACAGGAGGGACACATAGCTCGGGAGTGTCCTAGAACGCCTTTTATGGGCCAGCCCCAGCAGACAGCTTCTGGTAGTGTGGCACAGCCAGCAGTTCCAGCCACAACTCAGGGCAGTGGCAGAGGTAGAGGGAGAGGGGCAGCCTCTTCTTCTGGTTCCCGAGGTGAAGGTCCATCAGCTCCAGCCAGGATCTTCACCATGACTCAGCAGGAGGCTAACACATCCAACACCGTGGTGTCAGGTAATCTCGTCATTGGGTGTTCTGATGTGTATGCATTAATGGACCCGGGTGCATCTCATTCATTTATTGCTCCGAGAGCCGTTGAGAGGTTGGGTCTGATAGTCTCTGGGTTAGAGTGTCCCCTATGGGTCAGTGGACCCAAGTGTGACCCGTCAGTGGCAGTGTCAGTCTGCCAGTACAGTCCAGTTTTTGTTGAGGGAAGATGCCTCTCCGCCGACCTTGTGGTTCTAGATTTGACAGACTTTGACGTCATTCTAGGGATGGATTGGCTATCTACCCATGGTGCTACCTTGGACTGCAGGGACAAGGTAGTCAGGTTCAGAGATCAGAACGGGTCAGAGGTCGTCTTCAAAGGAGACATGAGGGGCACACCTAGAGGTCTGATATCAGCTCTTCAGGCTCGTAAGTTGCTTAGGAAGGGATGTCAGGGGTACTTAGCTCACGTGAGAGAGCTAGACAGTCAGGTCAGGGAGCCGGCCTCGGTGCCAGTTGTCAGAGAGTTTCAGGATGTTTTTCCGGATGAGCTTCCAGGTTTACCACCTGCTAGGGAGATAGAGTTCGAGATAGAGTTGGTGCCTGGAACTAGACCGATCTCTATCCCTCCCTACAGGATGGCTCCAGCCGAGTTGAAGGAGTTGAAAGGACAGTTGCAAGAACTGGTAGAAAAGGGCTTCATCCGACAGAGTACCTCACCTTGGGGTGCTCCGGTCTTGTTTGTGAGGAAGAAGGATGGATCCTTTAGACTTTGTATCGACTACAGACAGTTGAACAAAGTCACTACCAAGAATAAGTACCCATTGCCAAGGATCGATGATCTATTCGACCAGCTAGCCGGAGCAGGTTGTTTCTCCAAAATAGATCTGAGATCGGGGTACCATCAGTTAAGGATAAGGGAGGAGGATGTGCCGAAGACAGCTTTCAGGACCAGATATGGGCATTTTGAGTTCCTTGTAATGTCGTTCGGGTTAACCAACGCCCCTGCAGCATTCATGGATCTCATGAACAGAATATTTAGCCAATACCTGGATCACTTTGTTATTGTCTTCATAGATGATATCTTAGTGTATTCTAGGAACGCAGAGGAGCATGCCCATCATCTGAGGTTGGTTCTGCAGACTTTGAGGGAACATGGCTTGTATGCCAAGTTCTCTAAGTATGAGTTCTGGCTAAGGAGCATTTCGTTCTTGGGGCATGTAGTGTCAGAGAATGGGATTGAGGTGGACCCCAAGAAGACAGAAACTGTGGCTAACTGGCCTAGACCCACTTCAGTGACAGAGATTAGAAGTTTCTTGGGTTTGGCAGGTTACTACAGGAGGTTCGTTCAGGACTTCTCAAAGATAGCGGCTCCTCTGACCAGACTAACCAGGAAGAATCAGAAGTTTCTGTGGACCGACCAGTGCGAAGAGAGTTTTGAAGAGCTTAAGAAGAGGTTGACTTCAGCACCAGTTTTAGCTCTGCCATCTCGTGATGAGGACTTTACAGTCTTTTGTGATGCGTCCCATGTGGGACTGGGTTGTGTACTGATGCAGAATGAGAGGGTGATTGCTTATGCTTCTAGGCAGTTGAAGAAGCATGAGTTGAATTACCCCACACATGATCTTGAGATGGCAGCAGTAATCTTTGCACTCAAGATGTGGAGGCACTACCTCTATGGGGTTAAATGTGAGATCTTTACAGATCATAAAAGCCTGCAGTACATCCTGAGTCAAAGAGATTTGAATTTGAGATAGAGGAGATGGGTGGAGCTGCTGAGTGACTATGATTGCAAGATTCAGTACCATCCGGGTAAGGCGAATGTTGTGGCAGACGCCTTAAGCCGGAAATCACTCGGTAGTTTATCCCACATATCGGCAGAGAGGAGGCCAGTGGTGAAGGAGTTCTACAAGCTCATTGAGGAAGGTCTACAGATGGAGTTGTCTGGTACAGGTGCCTTGGTGGCCCAGATGAGAGTGGCACCCGTGTTTCTAGAGCAGGTAGCTCAGAAACAGCATGAGGACCCGGAGTTAGTGAAGATTGCCAGGACTGTTCAGTTAGGCAATGATAGTGAGTTCAGATTCGACAGCAAGGGGATCCTCCGCTATGGGAGCAGACTATGTGTACCAGATGACATTGGGCTAAAAGGAGACATTATGAGAGAGGCTCATGATACAAGATACAGCATTCACCCCGGAGCCACCAAGATGTATCAAGATCTAAAGAAGGTTTATTGGTGGCCAGCTATGAAGAAAGAAGTGGCACAGTTTGTGTCAGCCTGCGAAGTGTGTCAGAGGGTGAAGCTGGAACATCAGAAGCCGGCTAGAATGCTTAACCCGCTACCTATTCCAGAGTGGAAATGGGAGAATATAGCTATGGACTTCGTAGTGGGGTTACCGGCGGCGTCTAACAGAGTGAACTCCATATGGGTGATTGTGGACAGACTCACCAAATCTGCTCACTTCATTCCTGTCAGGAGTGGCTATTCTGTGGACAAGTTGGCGCAGGTGTACGTAGATGAGATCGTCAGGCTGCATGGGGTTCCTGTTTCGATAGTGTCAGATAGAGGGCCCCAGTTCACCTCCAGGTTTTGGCAGAGTCTGCAGAATGCCATGGGTACTAGGTTGGATTTCAGCACTGCCTTCCACCCCCAGACGGACGGACAGTCCGAAAAGACCATCCAAACTATAGAGGATATGCTTAGAATGTGTGTGCTGGACTTTGGCAGTTCTTGGAGGCAGCATCTACCTTTGGTGGAGTTTGCCTACAATAACAGCCATCATGCTAGCATCGGGATGGCTCCATATGAAGCCTTGTACGGAAGGAAGTGCATATCACCTGTTTGCTGGGAGGAAGTAGGAGAAAAGGCCTTGGCAGGGCTTGAGCTAGTAGAGATCACCAGCAGGGTGGTACCCATAATCAGAGAGAGAATCAAGACTGCTGCCAGCAGACAGAAGAGTTATGCAGACATCCGCAGGCGGTAGTGATAAGCGGTTGTCGAAGCCGTAAAAAATAAACCTATTATTAATCAACAAATAAATTTGCAGATAGTGGTAATAGGGTCGAACCACAGGGAATTGACACTAAAGATCTTCCTAATAATGACTAAGGCAAGTAATAACAAGAAAGTAAAAGAGGGGGTTTTTATTTTGATGAGTTAAAATCTAAAAGCAAAGAGAACAATAATTTAATTGAAAAGGAATTTCAATGAGAAAGAGATTCTAGCTGAAGTGTGAGTCTAATTCAGTTTGTTCAGAATTGATCATTGATTATAAAAGAGTCCTATTTGATTTCAATAAATCAGTTTTGGTTGTGGAAGACGCTTCTCACAATCCAAATTCCTCCTTAGTTCTAGTTTGATTAGGAAACGTTCGCTAATCAAACACTGATCAACAAGTTGCCAAGGAACGTCCTTGGGGCATTTAGCATCGAACAACTGTTGATCGCATTAAGACTTAGAGAAACCCAATTCTATCCTTGCCAACCGCGTGGTCAAGGCTAGGTTATGCAACTAATTATATTTATGTTCAAACAATTTAAGCAATTACGGACCTAAATCATTCAAACAATTTATCACTTAAGCAATTTAAAAGCAATGGGCCCTTATTGATTCTAAAAGCAAAGTAATAATTATGGAAAAGATCAGATTGCATAAATATTGAAACAAGCAAGAGTTCAACAATGGAGTATTAAACCTCCCAATTCATCACAAATCTGAATATTCTCAACTTCAACTAGAAAATAATGAATTTAGCCACTCATGGTGACTAAAATACACAAAAAATAAAGAAGAAAAGAAAAGAAGGAGACAAGCTGCTGTGTTTTCTGCAGAATTGCTGAAGATGAGATGATCCTTTGCTGGTTTGGATGCTGCCCTTATATAGCTGGAGAATCCCAATTCCAATTTGATTAGGGTTTTGAAATCTCAATTTGATTTGGTCTTCTTTGTAGTCTTTGATTCCTCTTTGGATTTTGTATTTGATTGAGAATGGAACTCTCTAAGTGAAGGGCGTGGCTCTTGGGATTGATCTTGTGGTGTTTGAAGTGGACTTGGACTTCTTTTCTTTGAATTTGGATTTTCTGCTCTTTTCCCGCCTCTGCTGTCAACTTCTGCTGTCAAGGTGATTTGGGCAGTTTCTGCGAGTGATTTGGGCAAATCACTTGCCCAATTTGCCCCAATCGCTTTCTGGGATTCAGTCCAGTTTCTGTCTCTGTCTCTGCGAGTGATTTGGCCAGTTTCTGCGAGTGATTTGGCCAAATCACTCCGACCCAATCACTTTTCCAGCTTTTTCTTCACTTTTTCTCTAACTTCCCAATTTCTTCCTTTTCTGTAAAAACATAACAAAAACACAAATTAAGCTAGAAAAATGTGTAAATAAACAGTAATAAATATAATAAAAATGTGGCTAAATTATGCTTGATCAAATACCCCCACACCTAGCCTTTTGCTTGTCCTCAAGCAACAAACAACTTAGTCAATCAAGCTCCTTTTTCTTTTGAGCCTAAGTACCACTTAATCAGCCCCCCTAGACTCCTAAATTGAAACACTACAGTGTAGGATGCATGTACTAAGGTTGTCCCCTTCTTTCCTTGTTTCCTATCGCTCACTATGGCCAAGGGAAAGTTTTTTATTTGATCACGCTTATTAATTTATATTAGGTTTAATGCAATCCCTTAAGAGTGACTTGCCCTATTTTAAGCATTTTTAATTACCAGCACTTTTTATCCTTGCTTGAAAAAGTCACCAACCTTTTTACGCGATGGTGCATATGGGTGATACACCCCCGGTTACTCAGTTGGTCACTTGTCCAAGTGGCTACTAGCTCTGTTCATAATCTTAGACCATCGAAACTTTATTTTATGCTTGAAAAGTCACCAACCTTTTTACGCGACGGTGCACATGGGTAATACACCTCCGGTTACTCAGTTGGTCACTTGTCCAAGTGACTATCAGCTCAGTTCATAGCCTTAGATCATAGGAACAGGTTGTGCTTTTTGATTTGCTTAGTTTTTCTTTTTCTTTTTCCTTTTTATATCAATTTGGGCAAATCAACTCAAAGAGAATTACACTAACTTTTATTGCATGTATTTTATTTTCCTTTCCTATTGGCCACAGCAGTTTCAAGAACTCAATTCAAGAAGAAAAACTTCCTAAGTAAAGGCTACACACTGTGCATGGTTCAATTTAGGTTTAAAAGGTTGGATAATCAATGGGGTCATGAGATAGGAAGCTCTTTTAACCTTGTTATCTATGCTGAGTAGAGCAAAAGCTAAGTCAAAATTCTGTGTGTGTGTGTGTGAAAAAAAGAAAAAATTTTGGTGTGTGTTTATGGGGCAAAAAGATGCAAAATGAAACAAAAAAGAAAGCAAAAAGATAATGTAAACAATGCAAAAATATAATCTAGCAGTAAATACCCCCACACCTATCCCAAACATTATCCTCAATGTTTAAACATAAATATGAAAAAATTAATAAGGAGAAGGAAAGGGACTGCCTGAGATGTGGGTGATTAGAGCAGGTGATTTGGGCAAATCACCCGGCCAAATCACTGGCTGTCATGGTCTGTGGGCAGAAAAATGGTCCACCAGCAACTGCAACAAGTGCTCCATATGCTGCATTTTGTCCTTGATTCTGGTGAGATGAGCCTCCACCAAAGGGTCTTGAGGTGCCTTTTACGTCCTCCAAGGTCCACCCAATTGCTTTCTTATGTTTCCTTAACATATCAAGGAGCTTTTCTTCTTCCTCCTTGCTGAGTTGGTTGGAAATAATTACTGGAAGTGTATTTCCAGCCCCCAAGTAGGCATATTTGAGATGATCTGGCAGGGGCTTCAGATCTGGTGCACTTTCTGTCTTTGTCTCATCCTACTGTCTGCTGGTTGATTGGGGCAGATTTCCTGTTGATTTGGGCAAATCATCCGGTGATCTGGGCAAATCTCCTTCTGTCATTTCTGTCTGTTCACTGATTTGGGCAGATTGCCTTGGTGATTTGGGCAAATCACCTTCTGTCATTTCTGTCTGTTCACTGATTTGGGCAGATTGCCTGGGTGATTTGGGCAAATCACTCGCAGAATCTGCCCACATCACTATCTGGTCTGTCTCTGAGCAGTTTCTGTCCATCTCTTCATATCTGCACAAATCAGCATGGAGTGTTTCCTCTAGATCAAAATCAAAGACTTCTTGGCTCAAGTCATCAATGACATCAAGGCCATAAACAGGAGAAACATCTTTAGGGAATTTCATAGCTTCATAAACATTGAATTTGATAATCTCCCCTTCAAACTCCATGGTTAATGTGCCATCATGCACATCAATTTTGGTTCTTGCTGTGCTCAAGAATGGCCTTCCAAGTAGGATGTCAGAGGTGGTATTGCTCTTGTCTTCCTCCATGTCAATGATGTAAAAATCAGCTGGGAAGACTAGTTGGTCCACTTGCACCAACACATCTTCAAGCACTCCCTTGGGATAGACAATCGATCGGTCGGCCAATTGAATTACAATGCTGGTGCTTTTTAGTGAACCTGCATTCAATAAATTAAAAATAGAGAGAGGCATGACATTGATTGAAGCTCCAAGGTCACACATGGCTTTCTTTATCCCCACGTTGCCTATCTTGCATGAAACAGCGAACATCCCTCTATCCTTGCATTTGACTAGAATTTTTCTTTGAATAACAGCTGAGACACACTCCCCCACACTCACCTTTTCACGTTCAGCAAGTTTCCTTCGGTTGGTGCATAGCTCTTTGAGGAACTTAGCATACCTTGGAATTTGCTTTACAGCATCAAGTAGGGGAATGTTGATTTCCACCTTGCGAAAGGTCTCAAGTATTTCTTTCTCCTCTTTTTCTTTTTGAGACCTTGCAAATCTTTTGGGGAAGGGAGGAGGTACCTTGAATTTATCTGCTGGTTGCTGTTTCTGCCCTTGACTGGGTTCTGCCTGATCTGGTGATTTGGGCAAATCGTTTGGTGATTTGGGCAAATCACTTTCTGTTAAGTTTGTCTTCTCTGGCGATTGGGGCAGATTACCGCAGATGATTTGGGCAGATCGTCTGGGTGATTTGGGCAAATCACTGCCCTGATCACTTTCTGGCAGATTTTCTTCCATGGCCTGTTTCTTCAATTTTTCAACCTTGCTATCTTGCAACTCTTTTCCACTCCTCAATGTGATGGCACTAACATTTTGTCTTGGATTTATTTCAGTTTGGGAGGGTAGCTTCCCTTGAGACTCAAGCTTACTCAAGGATGAAGCCATTTGTCCCACTTGTTGCTTCTTTGCTGGCTGTTCAGGAGCTGTTTGAGTGGTGTATATTGCTGGTTCAGCGAGTGCAACAACTTCTGGTTCAGTGGTGTCAATTTCTGAGGTTGCTGGTGTTTGGACAGCAACAAGGGATGTAATGGTGGCAGATTCAGCACTTGCTGATTTTTGGACAGCAGGTTCAACAATTGCTGATGTAATTGTGGAATTTTTAGCAGGTGGACAGCAACTGCTGTCTCTATTTGCAGTAGGTTGGACAGCAGCAAAGTCTGAATTTTTGACAGTAGTTGTTGTCTCTTGGATGGCAGAAGCTTCAACAAGTGTTGTTTGGGCAGTAGCTGGTTCAGATTCAAGTGTAGTGGTGATTTGTGCAGCAGACTCAACAGCTCGGTCTGTTTCTTGAGAACCTTCGTCATCGTCCCATAGATCTTGAAGCTCTTCCTCTCTTCTTAATATGTATGCATCCACTGAGTTGACCGCTTGATCCACTTGCTGTTGGAGAATTTTCCCAGAAATTTCCAATTTCCTCACCATCTCTTCAAGTTCCATATTGGAGTTTTGAGGTGTTGCTTGGGCTTGATAGTTTTGGTAGTAGTCAGCCCTTGCATAGCCATAATTTGGATTGTCCCCCCAACATGGATTGTATTGCAGATCTCTTTGGTAGTTATGGTAGTGGTCTGTCCTTGTATAGCCATAGCTCAGATTGTCTCCCCAACCTGTATTGAATGTGTCAAGGTAGGGATTATGTCTTGGCTGTCCATAGAATCCTTCAAATGCATGTGCTTGTTGAAGTTGTTGGGCTTGACCTATACCATAATTTCTCACCATAGAGGTTAGTTCAGAAATTTGAGAAGAGAGAAAAGACATACTTACCGTAGCCATGCTTGTAAGGTCTTAGCAGTGCGTTCAATTTCTGGATCGTAAAGAATAGCTTCTTTACGATCAGCCCTGGTCATAAAAGGAAAATATGTTAGTTTAAATCAATTCCCCGGCAACGGCGCCAATTTTTGATAAGCGGTTGTCGAAGCCGTCAAAAATAAACCTATTATTAATCAACAAATAAATTTGCAGATAGTGGTAATAGGGTCGAACCACAGGGAATTGACACTAAAGATCTTCCTAATAATGACTAAGGCAAGTAATAACAAGAAAGTAAAAGAGGGGGTTTTTATTTTGATGAGTTAAAATCTAAAAGCAAAGAGAACAATAATTTAATTGAAAAGGAATTTCAATGAGAAAGAGATTCTAGCTGAAGTGTGAGTCTAATTCAGTTTGTTCAGAATTGATCATTGATTATAAAAGACTCCTATTTGATTTCAATAAATCAGTTTTGGTTGTGGAAGACGCTTCTCACAATCCAAATTCCTCCTTAGTTCTAGTTTGATTAGGAAACGTTCGCTAATCAAACACTGATCAACAAGTTGCCAAGGAACGTCCTTGGGGCATTTAGCATCGAACAACTGTTGATCGCATTAAGACTTAGAGAAACCCAATTCTATCCTTGCCAACCGCGTGGTCAAGGCTAGGTTATGCAACTGATTATATTTATGTTCAAACAATTTAAGCAATTACGGACCTAAATCATTCAAACAATTTATCACTTAAGCAATTTAAAAGCAATGGGCCCTTATTGATTCTAAAAGCAAAGTAATAATTATGGAAAAGATCAGATTGCATAAATATTGAAACAAGCAAGAGTTCAACAATGGAGTATTAAACCTCCCAATTCATCACAAATCTGAATATTCTCAACTTCAACTAGAAAATAATGAATTTAGCCACTCATGGTGACTAAAATACACAAAAAATAAAGAAGAAAAGAAAAGAAGGAGACAAGCTGCTGTGTTTTCTGCAGAATTGTTGAAGATGAGATGATCCTTTGCTGGTTTGGATGCTGCCCTTATATAGCTGGAGAATCCCAATTCCAATTTGATTAGGGTTTTGAAATCTCAATTTGATTTGGTATTCTTTGTAGTCTTTGATTTCTCTTTGGATTTTGTATTTGATTGAGAATGGAACTCTCTAAGTGAAGGGCGTGGCTCTTGGGATTGATCTTGTGGTGTTTGAAGTGGACTTGGACTTCTTTTCTTTGAATTTGGATTTTCTGCTCTTTTCCCGCCTCTGCTGTCAACTTCTGCTGTCAAGGTGATTTGGGCAGTTTCTGCGAGTGATTTGGGCAAATCACTTGCCCAATTTGCCCCAATCGCTTTCTGGGATTCAGTCCAGTTTCTGTCTCTGTCTCTGCGAGTGATTTGGCCAGTTTCTGCGAGTGATTTGGCCAAATCACTCCGACCCAATCACTTTTCCAGCTTTTTCTTCACTTTTTCTCTAACTTCCCAATTTCTTCCTTTTCTGTAAAAACATAACAAAAACACAAATTAAGCTAGAAAAATGTGTAAATAAACAGTAATAAATATAATAAAAATGTGGCTAAATTATGCTTGATCAGGTAGTTAGAGTTTCAGGAGGGGGATCTGGTATTGCTCAAGGTGTCTCCAATGAAAGGAGTGGTTCGCTTCGGGAAGAAAGGTAAATTAGCTCCACGGTACATCGGACCCTTTGAAATCTTGCAAAAGATTGGGAATGTGTCGTGCAAGCTGGATTTACCTGCTTCAATGGAAAGAATCCATCCGGTTTTCCATGTTTCAATGTTGAGGAAGTTTGTGTCAGATCCGAGCAAGGTTCTTAGTGAGCCTGATGTGGAGGTCCAAGAGGATCTCACCTATGTTGAACAGCCAGTACGGATCCTAGACACCCAGATCAGAAAGTTAAGAAACAAGGAAATCCCGATGGTGAAAGTCCTGTGGAACCACCACAATTTGGAGGAATGCACTTGGGAGACACGGGAGTCCATGCTCCAGCAATACCCTTATCTTTTCTGAGGTTAGTTCCCTGTGAGTTTTATGTGCTATATATGTATGTTATGTTTTATGCCATGCTATGTGTGCTAGTTGAGGTACATTCGGGGACGAATGTTCTTAAGGGGGGGAGAATGTAATACCCGGCTAGACTCCAGTATCGGAATTCCTACCGTCCGGTGGAATCTCGGATGTCGGAAGCCTCTAGTAGGGTAGAAACATGTTTTCATAAAATGTTTTAAAGTATTTCATGGTTTTAAGTATGAAAATTAAATGAGCTTTTGCATGAAAAGTCTTTGGAGGAAAACCCAGGTTCGGCCGCCGAAAGTCAAGTTCGGCCGCCGAACATGCATGCGTTTTGGAGGCACGTTAGGCCCCCGAAAGCATGAGTGAGGGAAGTCCAGGTTCGGCCGCCGAAAGTCAAGTTCGGCCGCCGAACATGGCATGCATGCGGAAGCACTTTCGGCCCCCGAACGTGGCCTGGCCAGCCACCTATAAAAGGGTCACTTAGCCGAAATGGGCGAGCTTTCTCCCATTTTCGGCCACAGCTAGCTTCCGACCTCCCTCTCCCCAGATCTTGTGTTCTTTCTCCAAATCTCCTCCATTTTTCTTGAGTTTTCACCTCTCATTGCAAGTTTTGAGCATTTAAGACAAGTTTTGGAGCCTTGGGAACTCAGGAGCTCATTTGCTTGGATCTCCGAGTTTAGGTCGTCTCTCTCTTGATCTTCAAGAGGTAAGAGCCGATCTTAAGCTCAATGTATGTTTTAAGTAAGTTTTAAGTGGTTTTATGGGGTAGAATGGCATGTATAGGGTTGTATGAGTTTTTAAGCAAATGTTGTGTTTTTGAACAATGTGGCATGTTTGAAGTGTTGTAGTTGGGGTATTTGATAGTTTGAGACCCCTAGGTGTGATGTATGATGTGTATGCATGTTTTAGAACAAGTTTATGCATGATTTGAGGTTTTGGGAGGCAAAAGGTTCATTTGAGCCAAGTTTCTGCCCATTTGGGAGAAACCAGGTTCGGCAGCCGAAGGGACTTTCGGCCGCCGAACCCCCTTGTGGAGGCAGCATTCAGCTGCCGAAGCTTGCCCCCAAAAAGAGACTTTCGTCTCTGTCTGGGACTTTCGGCCGCCGAAGGTGCCGCCGAACCTGCCTGACTTTCGGCTCTGGAGGGACTTTCGGCCGCCGAACCTGCCGCCGAAAGTGCCCTGTCCAGCCATTTCTTGCATGTTTTTATGTAATTGTTTCATGATGTTTTAGAGGGTTTTTGGGGAGTATATTAGAGTTATGTTTATGTATGTTTGGTCCCTCATTGGAGTCCACCTGTGTAGGTTCGGACCCGAGGAACCGAGGACCCCAGCAGTGAGCCAGCTGCTACAGAGTTTGTCAGAGCTAGCCAGAGGTGAGTGGAATAAACCTTAAGTTTTAAAATAAATGAAATATGACTTTTGAGCATGATCCATGCATCATGAATGCCATGAGATATAGTAGGTTGTTTGCATTAGTATTCACGAATATGTTGCATTGCATTTATGATGTTGATGTGGATTGATTATTGGATGATCCTTTAGTCCTCATATGTATGATGATGTTACGGCATGATATGGTATGGAAGTCCAGGTTGTACCCATTCTACGTCCCTGGCACGATGTAAGAGAAAGTCCAGGTTGTACCCATTCTACGTCCCTGGCACATTGGTATGTTATGATATGTTATGTTAAGAGAAAGACCGGTTGTACCCATTCTACGTCCCGGCACAGTTGGACTATGTAGAGGACTATAGGTGACAATACCATCCGAGATGTGATTTGTTGTGATATGTTGCATTTCATGAAAGCATGAAATTTTATTATATGATTTCACTATTCTGCTCACTGGGCTTTGTAGCTCACCCCTCTCCCCTAACCCCAGATGTGCAGGTACAGGGTAGACCAGGAGGTTAGCCAGAGTTTTGAAGTATGTCTATGTAATAGTTAGATTGTGGACATGACAATTGTACTATGATGTAATGTAAGAGATTACAGTATGTTATGTAATGAGGTATATTGAGGTTATATATGTGCTTGACCCTATGAGTATTGTAATCCCTTGTTGATGCATGATCTTAGATATTTGTTGATACAGACATAAGCCAACTCATCTCATGTTGTATCGCCCGTTGGGGCATTATTGAGATCCCACAGAGGGATCATGATTATGATTATGACTATGTACAGTATAGATTCAGGTTGAGTTGGATGTTTGAAAGAAAGGTTTTAAATTTTTATGTATTTTCTTGATCATGTATGGGATTAAACAGGTTTCCAGGATGTATGTTTGGCTTGCTACGGGTCCCGGTGGCCTTAAGTCGACCCGGATCCTAGCGTCGGTAGCGGTCCGATTTTCGGGTCGTTACATAGGCGCTTGCTGTCGGATAGAACAGTGAATTTTACCGCCTTTAAGAATATGATTTCGACAACATGGAGACCATGTCATGGTGTTTGTGTAACTGAGGTAGGTGAATGAATCTATCAATTTTGATTTTTTCACGTTGTAGACATGAATCGTGTCTTGGATGACAGACCATATTCCTTCAATAATCATCTTCTACTATTGCATCGTCTACAACATGGTGAGATTCCATTGACTGTACTTTTGTATTTGTCTCCCTTTTGGGTGCTAATGAATGGCATTTAGTAGGTTATATGAATGAATGTGTTGCTAGATTGTTGAGTGATTTTGTTGGGACTTTTATCTCATATGACTCTGTTAAAAATGCTGGAGGTTAGCAATCTTTTATGAGGGTGAAAGTAATAGTAGATGTAAGGAAACCTCTAAGGCATTCAAAGAAATTCATTATCAATGTCACCAATGGATTTTTTTTGCTAATTTCAAGTATGAAAGGCTGCCTATTTTCTATTTTTTATGTGATCGTTTAGGGCATAGTGAGGGATATAGCGAAAAACTATTTGATAGAGTGAACCCTATTGTAATACCCGGCTAGACTCCGGTATCGGAATTTCTACCGTCCGGTGGAATCTCGGATGTCGGAAGCCTCTAGTAGGATAGAAACATGTTTTCATAAAATGTTTTAATGTATTCCATGGTTTTAAGTAAAAAGGAAATGAGTTTTTGCATGAAAACAACTTTGGAGGAAAACCCAGGTTCGGCCGCCAAACCTCAAGTTCGGCCGCCGAACATGCATGCATTTCGGGTGTGCCTTAGGCCCCCGAAGGCATAAGTGAGGGAAGTCCAGGTTCGGCCGCCGAACCTCAAGTTCGGCCGCCGAACATGGCATGCATGCGGAGGCACGTTCGGCCCCCGAACGTGGCCTGGCCAGCCACTATAAAAGGGTCCCTTAGCCGAAAACGGGCAAGCTTTTCTCCCCATTGTCGGCCAAGGTGAGCTCTCCGCCGTCCCTCACCAATCTTTGAGTTCTTCCTTCAGATCTTTCAAGATTTTCATGAGTTTTTGCTTTGTTTTGAAGATTTTCAAGTTTTGAGCAAGTTTTGGAGCTTTGAGGTTCAAGGAAACTCAACCCCTCCCATCTCCGAGTTTAGGTCATCTCTCTCTCGATCTCCACGAGGTAAGAGCCGATCTTAAGCTCATTGCATGTTTTAAGTAAGTTTTAAGTAGATCTATGGGGTAGAATGCATGTTTAGCTCATGGTTAGGTTTATGGGTTTTATATGTGTTTTTTAGCAATGTGGATGCTTGATGTGTTGTAAATGGGGTTTAAGGTAGTTTGAAGCCCCTAGGAGCTTGTATGCTTGTGTATGTGTGTTGTAGAATAGGTTTATGCATGATTGGAAAGTTTTGGAGGCAAATGTGCATAGAAGAGCTGAGTTTCTGCCACTATAGGAGAAACCAGGTTCATGCTTGTGGAGGCAGCCTTCGGCTGCCGAAGCTTGCCCCCGAAAGAGGACTTTCGTCTCTGTCTGGGAGTTTCGGCCGCCGAAAGTGCCGCCGAACATGCATGAGTTTTGCCTCTGTCTGGGAGTTTCGGCCGCCGAACCTGCCTGACTTTCGGCTCTGGAGGGACTTTCGGCCGCCGAACCTGCCGCCGAAAGTGCCCTGTCTAGCCCTCTCTTGCATGTTTTTCTATGATTGTTTCATGATGTTTTAGGGGGCTTTTGGGGAATAGTTTAGAGTTATGTTCTAGTTGTTTGGTCCCTTATTTGAGTCCACCTGTGTAGGTTCGGACCCGAGGAACCGAGGACCTCAGCAGTGAGTCAGCTGCTCCAGTGTCTGGTCAGAGCTATCCAGAGGTGAGTAGAATAAACCTTTACGTTTTAAAGCAAATCAATTGTAAAGTTTGAGCATGTTCATGCATCATGAATGCCATGTGATGTTTTAGGTTGTTTGCATTAGAATTCACGAATATGTTGCATTGCACATTTTAATGTTGATGTGGATGAATGTTGGATGATCCATAGCCCTCGATCCATGATGTGACGATGTGATATGTACGGTACGGGATGTAAGACCAGTGGGACCCATTCTACGTTCGCTGGCACTATGTAAGAGAAAGACCAGGACCCATTCTACGTTCTGGCACAGTTGGACTGTTATGTTATGCTATGTAAGAGAAAGACCAGGACCCATTCTACGTTCTGGCACAGTTGGACTATGTAGAGGGCTATTGGTGACAAGTTCATCCTTGATGTGATTAGCTGTGATGTGATTAGCTGTGATGTGATGCATTCCATGCTATCATATGTTTTAAATGTTTTATTATTCTGCTCACTGAGCTCTAGTAGCTCACCCCTCTCCCTAATCCCCCAGGTTTGCAGGTACAGGGTAGACCAGGAGGTCCGTAAGAGTAATGAAGTCCTGTGTATGTAATAGATAGTGTGGACATGATAAATGTATTAATGTTATGTAAAAGTACAGTTTTAGACATGTAATGATATTGAGGATTAGAGATTGTGCTTGACTTTATGTATAAGGTATCCCTTTTAATACATGATCTTAGATGTTTTATGATGTTTATGTAAACCAACTCAACATATGTTGTATCGCCCATTGGGGCATTGATGAGATCCCACAGAGGGGTCATGGTTATGATTATGATTATGTATTGTGCATGCACAGGTTGAGTTTGGTGTATGAATGAAAGAAAAGTTTTTAAATTTTTATGTATGGTGTTGATCATGTATGGGATTAACCAGGTTTACAGGTTGTATGTCAGGCTTGCTACGGGTCCCGGCGGCTTTAAGCCGACCTAGATCCTAGCACCGGTAGTGGTCCGATTTTCGGGTCGTTACACCTATTGCTCTAAAAGGTTGGGGAGCATGACTGTGACCCGCTTCACATTCGGGTAATTTTGCTCATAATCAGTGGCTTCATGATGAGAATGGAACACTACCAGATGGTAGTTTAAATGCAAGTGGCGGACTTGTTAATTAACCTGTTTCCCATGGGCATGGACAGCCTCAGATTCATGTTTCACATATTGACTTGGATAGAATGGATGTACATGTAGAGGAAAACACATGTGTAGTTATACTTGAACTCAAAAAGCGTCAGCGGGTTGGTCGGGTTCCTTTAGGAACTCAATCATCTTTATTTTGTGAGTTTGTTCCTTTCTCCACTACTTCTGATTTTGGTATTAATGAAAAGGAAGGACTTGGCTTCCAGCCCCTACCAATAGACATGAGTTGCTTAAGTTGAAACTGTAGAGGTCTTCGCAATCGTCGTGCAGTTTAAGCTCTTAAGGAGATGGTTACGTTGTATAAGCTAGATATTATTTTATTATGTGAAACTTTGATTTTTTTGAATAAGATTGAGAAATTGTGAGTTCGTTTTGGTTTTGAAGGTTGTTTTAGTTTGGATAGATTAGATCGTGGAGGTGAGTTAGCAGTGTTATGACAACCGGTTGCTTTTGTTTCTATTAATGTGTTTTCACGAAATTTTATTAATATGATTATTACTAGCCTCAATTCTGGGCCATGGTGGCTCACTAGGTTCTATGGGGGTATTTTCTTTGCCATGAGTGTGTATTGTAGACTTTAATGACTTACTTTCTCAAAAGGATAAGGATGGGGGTCTACCTCACTCGGAGTATTTATTCAGGGGTTTTGGGAAGTGATGGATTTATGTCAGCTAATAGAGCTTCCGTTGCATGGTTTCTCATTTACATGGCAGCATGGGAATGAGTCAAGAAAATGGATTCGAGAGAGGCTTAACAGAGCTTTTGTGACTCATCTATGGTTGGAGCGCTTCCCAAACTATAACTTATCTAATCTATATGCCTCTATTTTTTATCATTTTCCCATTCTTCTACAGTGTAATAATAGTCGCTGAATGGGTAAAAGAAAGCGATTTAGATTAAAAAATTATTGGTTGACCAAACCTAATATTTATAATGTCATAAAAAATACTTGGAAGGGTTTTGAGGGCAGAAGAATTAATGAGTGAATTAGTCTATGTGCTAATAGTTTATTGTCTTGGAGTAAGAGCTTTGGTTGTAATTTTCGTAAAGAGACTAGTCGCATCCATAATGATATTGAAGCTGTTAGGGACAGTAATGACGATCTCTCTAGACTGATTGAGAATGGTTTGAAAAAGGATCTAAACAGGGTTCTTCTGGATGAGGAGTTATACTAGAAACAACATTCAAAAAACTTTTGGTTGCAAGAAGAAGATAAGAATGCCAAATACTTCCATGCTCAGGCATCTACACGAAAAAAAAAACTTTGTTAATTTTCTCACTAATAATACTGGAAAGCAGGTGTCAAATAAGGAAGGTATGGGCCTTATTGTTATGGATTATTTTAATAGCATGTTTTCTGAGTCTAATGATGATTATCTAGGTGTTATAAAGCTTATTGAACTGATGGTTAGTGATAATGATAATGATAGGCTTTCGTCACCTTTTTCAGCTGACGAGTTTCGTGAAGTAGTATTTTAGATGCACCCTGATAAGGCCTCGGGCCCAGATGATATGAATCTTATATTATATTAAAAGTTCTGGGATATTATTGGGAATCTATGGTAACTTCTTATCAAGAATGGCTGCGAGTTAAAAAATTTTCAAATACTCTAAATGACACTACTATTATTCTTATTCCCAAAAAGGAATCCTCGTTAGACTTGCGGGACCTAAGATCGACTTCAGTGTGTAATGTTCTATATAAAATTTTGGTAAAGGTTCTCGCTAATAGGTTTAAGGTGCTATTACTAGGTATTATTTCTTTATCTCAGTTTGCTTTTGTACTTGGCAAGTTGATTTCTGATAATGATATGGTAGCTTTCGAGTTTATTCATTTTATAAAGAGGAAAAAAAGGAGTAAAAAATGGGAAGTGGCTCTCAAAATTAATATAAATAAGGCTTATGATAGAGTAGACCAAAATTTTCTTAAGCTACTAATGCTGCGATTGGGATTCAATAGTAGGTGGGTTATATTGTGTGTCTCTACGGTTAAATATTTTTTGCTCTAAATGGTGAGGAATTTGGGCCTATTACATTAAAGAAAGGGTTGCAACAGGGTGATTCTTTGAGTCCTTTTTTATTTATTTTATATTCTGAAGGATTAACAGCTTTGTTTCATAATGCAGAACGGCTTATTCATGGTATAAGAATTTGTCGTTGGCCCTTGCTGTGTCCCATCTTCTTTTTGTTGATGATAGTTTCTTCTTTTTCAAAGTAGATGATAGGAAATCTAGGCACATTAAGAATATATTGGATACTTATAAACGTGCTTCAGGTCAAGCTATTAATTTCAATAAGTCAGGTATCTTTTTGAGTTCCGACTTCTCTAACCATATTAGAACACACATTTCTTTAATTCTGGGTTTTTTTTAATCCTCATGACTATGGAAGATATTTAGGATTACCTTTTCTTATTGGACATAATAAAAAGCATGTGTTCTCTTTCTTAAAAGATAGAGTATGGAAACGTGTGCGTACCTGGAATGAAAAGTTCTTATCTAGGGCTGGTAAAGAGGTTTTGCTTAAATAAGTAGCTCAGGCTATTCCCTCTTATGTGATTAGTGTTTTTGCCATCCCAGTTTCTTTGTGTGAGGAGTTAGAAAGGATAATTAATTCCTTTTGGTGGGGTTCTAATAGTACTGATAGAAGGAAAACTCATTGGTTATCATGGCACAAGATGAGTGTGAGTAAGGATAAAAGGGGGTTTGGGTTTTCTAAATCTAAGGTACTTTAATTTGGCTATGCTTGATAAGCAAGGTAGGAGATTGCTTTCCGCCCATGATTCTCTTTCTTTTCGTATCCACAAAGCTAGATATTTTTTAGAGTGGATTTTCTTGATGTTAATGAAGGGTCTAACTTGAGTTTTGTTTGGAAGAGTATTTTACAGGCCAAGGAGTTGCTGGATATTAATACTAGGTAGAGAGTAGGTAATGGTGAATTGATTAAAGTTTGGGGGGATCCTTGGCATAACCGAGATGTAATTTCTTTATTGAAATATATGGCATTACACACAGAACGAGTTATACTTTATAAAATAAGGGTATCACTTGTTGGTTATTATAGATGAAAATTTGTAGTAGTCAATTATGCTATGTTTATGGAAGAAACTTGGAAACTGTAGGTGCCAACAAAAGTGAAAAATTTTATGTGGCGGGTTAGTATAGGTATTCTACCTACTAATGTATCTCTGGCTCTAAAAGGAGTTAATATTACTACTGGGTGTAAAGTTTGTGGAATTAATGAGGATGATCTATATGTCCTTCTTCATTATTTTGTTGCAGTTGAGTATTGGAGGATTTTGGGTTTTTCTATTCTAGATCAAAATGTGCTAATAGTTATATTCTAATTCAAGTTATATTAGGTTTATCTAATATCTTTTTGCAGGGCAAGGCATATATGTTGTTATAGAATCTCTAGAATGGGAGAAATGCCCATCTATAGTGTGATCAATACTTGGTCCCTCATCAGATTGTTTGGGCAACGAAGGTCTATTTACCTTCTTGGTCAAGTCCTCAATTTCTTGTAGGTGGATCTAATGGTAACCCTCAACATGCCACGGGCAATTGTTGCAAGCACCTAGTGTTGGGAGATTTAAATGCAATATGGATGCTGGAGTAATTATCAAGTATGATGCTATCTTGCGTAATCCTTTTGGGTCATTTATTGCAGTATTTTTATGGTCATTTAAGAGGTAATGTTTAACCCAAAGTGGCTGAAGTTTATGCTTTGCGTGAATCTCTATTATGCCTTGAATCTCATAGCATTGATAGTGTGGATGTTGAGTTAGATTCGAAAGGTGTGGTTGATGTTGTGTTGTCTCAATAGGAGGATTTCTCCAAATTTGATCAACTTGTTTATGATTGTAAGATTCTTTTGATGCAATGATCCCATTGGACATTGACGTGGGTCAAAAGATAAGCAAATATTAAGGTTCATGTGCTAATTAGAGAGGTTGTTTCTTATGTTAGTCCTATTTATTGGCTTTTATGTCTAGATATTTTTGAATGATACTTTACACTCCGATATTGCTTTAGATTTTTTCATTTAATATTTTGAATTTTAGGTTGGGTATTCTGGGGAGACCTGCTGGTCTAGATTAGTATGAATCTTTTATGTTAAGTTTTTCCTAAATATGATTAATAAAATTTATGTTTAAAAAAATTAAAAATATGTTATTTACTATGCCCAATTAAAGATGAAAGATCAAATTGTGACCACGGTCTAGAGGTTGATAAACTTCTATATAATCAGAAATATACACCCATATAAGCTAAAAATGACACTAAAATATTGTTTCATTTAGAGTTATCAAAAGCTCACCCTTAGCAAGCCACTCCTTACAACAACAGATCACATATGCCCAAGGGACGAAAACCTATTAAGTTAGAAACTCATTCACTATCAGCCCCTTTTAAGTCTGGAAAACCCATTTTATTTCAAACTCAATAATTCACCAACAAACAAACTATCAACATAATTCAGACAACTATCAATTCTCGAACACAAATCCTACTTACGTTTGGACAAGAGAACCAAATCGCATCTGTCACAATCCCGTAAACCACAAGAATAGTGAGTTAGCTTACAGGTAACATCACAAACGATCCATATTTTCCAAAATTCATTAAAAAATCTTTACATTTTGATTTCACAAAATATTTTAAAAAAAATTAATTTTATAAATATAATATTATTTTAATTAAATGAATTTAAATAAAAATTAAACAATTAATTTTCATAAAGTATAAAAATCAATAGTAACTGTTCTATTACCCGCGTAGTATGCGGATTATTTAAATATTATTTTAATAATATAATATACTATTTTTTTTATATATTTTTAAATCTTAGTATTAGATTTTGTTAATCATAATCGTAATTTTTAGTTCTAATATCATTAAACTAATTTATTAGATAATTGATATAGTTTTATATTTTGATAAGGGTATAAAAATATAAACCATTTAATTATAAATTCTAAATTAAATTGTTTATTATATTATCTTTATTATTTTTTAAATTATTTAATATGTATAGACAAACATATAAATAATAAAAAAATGTGTAATGGAATTTTTACCTATAAAATATTTTAAAATTAAATTAAATTTTATAAAAAAATTAGTAGATATTAGTTTTAACTATTGCTAAAGGTTGTAGATAGTTTTTTTTTTTTTTAATTTTTTTAAATTATTTTTATATTAAATCTGAGTTTCTTACTGTGTGAGTTCTTTTTTAATCTAAGTTTTTAGTGGTGCTTATTTGGTGATTTTCTTTTTATATTTTGGTTGTTTTGCGTTGATCTATTTCTGTGCAGATTGAGGATGGTGGAATCCCTACTTTCTTTGACGTTTATAGCAGACGTAAGTCTAATTCTCACAGGTTCTGCCTTTCATTATGCTGGATACCTCAAAGAATGTTACAGGCCACCTTTCATCGGGCTCTCAGTCCTTTTGTACCTCTTTGAGATTGAGATGGTCGAGCTCCATCCAGCCGTCCGTAGAGATGTTTCTCTGCTATTTTCTTGCTTTCCTCTCTAGTTCTGTTTTACGTGGCCTTCTTCAGCGTCTGGTACTCCCGGTGGTTTTCGTATTTTGACACTCTCTATTCTAGCCTTGGATGGAAGCAGGTATAGAGGCATTTTGCCGATTTGGAGTTCTCCGATAGGGAAAGCCGGATTCACACCTAACCTTTAGAAAAAATTCAAAAAGGAAGGCTCTCTGGAATTCCCTATAATAAAAATTGATTCTAATTTTTTCTATGGATTGATGTATAATATAATATTATTTTTATATTTTATTGAAACATATTTAAAATTATCAAAAAAATAGTTTTAATATATATAAAATATAAATAATTTTATAATAAAATAATAATAGGCAAATTGCCTAATCATTTTTTCATAAAAATTCATTTTTATTCGTCAATTTTAATTTTATTCTATTTATTTTTTTAGTTTTTAGATAATAAAATAATTTAATTTATACAACTCACATGATATTTACGCGCTAGGATATTATAAAAATTAAATTATTTAAAAATTAAAAATTAAATAGGTAATATGAATATTTTCACTATAAAATGAAGTTAAGTTATTCAAAATTTAAAAGTTATAGAAGTAAACAGTATAAAAATAAAATTGAAGAGGAAAATAATTTTTTATAAAAAAAGGATAAATTATAATAATATATACTAATTATGTGAATTTGTAAACACTAAATCTATATGTATAATATAATATATACTATGCAGTGAGAATATATATATATATATATATAGTTGAATTTTAAATTTTAAAAATTTTATTAAAAATATTTTCTCATAATTTTTGCCATTAAGCAATTTTTTAAAAAATGCTCATAGGGAGTTAGGTGGTTTAATCTCTTAAACTTTAAATTTTAAATTTGGACATAAAATTACGAAAAAACTAAAAAAAAAAAATCCATGCGTAGTACATGAAATTAATATTTGTCATTTTTTATTTGTTGATATATATATATATATAATACAATACTTTTATCTTATTGAAATACATTTTAAAATTATTTCAAAATTTAATTGTTGTATGTGTAAATAAATCTAAATATCTATGATCATATATTAACAAATATAAATAATATTATGGTAAATTAATAATATTTACAATTTATTCGAATTTTAAACAAGAAATTTACATATCTAGAATATTTATTATGAATTTGAATTTTAATTTTCAAAATATTAATTAAAACCTTATTATTTTAATTTTGCTACTTAGTGATTTTTTAAAATACTTTTAAGAAATTAGTTGGCTTAATCTCATAACTTTAAACAATATTAATAAAAAATAGAACATAACATAATTTTTAATATCTTCAAAATTAGTTTAATAATCAAAAGTCCTATTTAATTTAAATGTATTATTTTTTAAAAAATCTCTTTAAAAAATAATCTCATTAAGTTGAAAAAAATAAATTAAATTTATTTTTTTATTAAAAATATAAAAACTCTTAATTTTATAAAAAATAAAAAACATTAATTAAATAAAAATAATTTTTATATTTAATTAAAAATTTTAAAATTTTTAATTAAATTACTCCCGTTAGTTTTGACTTGAATACAGTAATCGAATGCGTTTATCTTCAGGGAACAAAAAATAGTAACCGAGTGGCAAGTTTGTAATATTATCATGGGAAGAGTAGCTTTTATTTTTATTTATTTATTATTTTTTTTGTCAATAGAAGAGTAGCTTTTCATTCTCTGGTCAAGCCCTCTTTCTCTCTTTCTACTCACGCTGTCTCTCTTTCTCTCCTACTTTCTCTATTCTCTCTTCTTTTGCTTCTCTTCTTCTTCCTTAACCAGAACTGCGAACTTTTCCTTTTTGTTTCCTTCTTTTTCACGCCTCCACACCAATTATTTCCCTAATTCCGTTCATAGTTTCTCTGTTTTTATTAGCTTCAAAGTTAACTCCCTGCTAAAACAAAAACAACTCAAAATGCTGCTCTAATCATGGGGCTAAAATGCTCCTTTATCCAGAGAAAATCCTCCAAATTAGTGAAATTCAAATGTTCTTTCCTCATGTTCCAGAGATTACCCTTTTCAGTTAATTCTAAGCTTCAATGCTGGATCTGAAGATTACTTCATTTTCCCCTCCAGATTCATCTTCTCCCCTGTTTTCTCAGTTGTTGGGTTTTTTTTTTCGAAGATTCGGGTGTTAGTAGCTTAATGGAGCTTTATTAGATGAAGCCATTACTGGGTATTGAGAGAATCCTGCATGCTTCCAGGTTGTTAACTTTACCTTCTATTTTACTGTTTTTTAGGCTATTTAAACTTCTGGTGTATGCATTTTTTAAGCTGCATTCTAGATCTGTCTCATTTTTGGATAGTTATAAGTGTTTGTAGATTCTAACAAGGAAACTTTTAGCTTGATGGCTAATGTGAGGATTTCTCTTCTTTTTCCTTTTTCTTTTTGGGATTAAAATTTGGATTATTTATTGAGAATTATTCTTGTTTTTTTTTATGTTTGCTATGCTTTCAATTGGGTTTAGATCTCAGTCGTTGTCTAGACTTTTTAGGTGGTTTTCAAATTTCAATTTCTTTTCCTTTTTAATTAAATAATCCTTTAGTTGTTGAGCTGCCCCAGCTTTTTTTTTTTTTTTTTTTCTAAGTGTTTTTTAAATTAATCTTCTTTTTCAGGGATGAACTTTAACACTAGTAAAGTTTTTTCTGGTCGCTGTCTTTCTCACCGTCTCTTTTCAATTTTCGTAATTCAAGTAAATCTTATGATACGTTTTTTAAACGATACGTTAATGGGTTTCAACAGTCCAGATGTTTCATTTAAATTACAGCCAATACTGTTGCTACATGCTCTTGCTTTTCAAAAAGTCTTGGATTCTTCTTTGTTTTCTTTGAATTGATTGTTATGCAAGTGCGATTTGCTTTACTGGTGCCTTGCATAAGCTAAGTTATTTATTGGGTTCCTTGTCAGTCTGTCCCCTCTTTTGTTTTTTGTCCTCCTTTTCTTTATAAGCTCTTGTCGTTGAATCCTTTTCTTCTTTGTCCTTCTGCTACCATATGGGAAAGTAAGAATTTTCAGCAATTGAATGTGATACCAAGAATCATAATGCTTTTGTACCAATGGGCTCTAGCTCACTGGTACTGGAATCGTAAAGCCCATTATTACCGGATTCGTCTCCGAGCTCTTGAGTTTGAACCCAAATGGAGACAAAAAGTAAATAAATAAATAAATAAAGAATCATAATGCTTTTGTTTGCTTTGTTGCTGAGTGATTTATTTTGCTCTTGCTTTTGATGAGTGAATTCTTTTTCAAATTGTTCTCAAAATTTCTTTAGAAGCTGCATATAAATAACACTCGTCAGCAGTGACGGACCTAGGGGGAGGCAGGGGCATCCCTTGAAATTTTAATTTTTAAATGGCAATAGTTTAAATATGAGTTTGTTTGTAATATACTGTGATGTTTAGCTCCTCATTTTTCAAAAAAATAAAAAAAAAAGTTCAGAAAGTAGATTTTTCTTGTTAAATTATAATGATATTTTTGCTAAATCTAATTCTAGTTAATTTATAATTCGTTTAACATAATTTTGTTAAATTTAAACGTGTTAAACGTATACTTTGCTTCTACTAAGTATAAATACTTCGTCCATCACTGGCCGCCGGGGGTAGAGAGAATGAGTTTTAACATTTCTCGAAAGAAAAGTTGAAAGAATAGCCAGTAGAAAAGCAATTTTTCATATACATGTTGAAATCTACTGATGGTTGAAGCACTGCAAACAGTTAACCTGTTGTACATGCTGCATAAACAATGATTGTTAGAAAACCATGATTCTGCTGCCACTGCAAAATTTAGCTTCACAAATTGCAGTATTACCTACTTCTAAGAGCATAAATGGGTGGTGCTTTTATTCCACTGTGAATGAAAGCTACCGTCATTGACAGACCAAGGAGAGGCAGGGGCCGTTGTGCCCTGAAATTTTAATTTTTAAACGAGAGAAGGTTAAATGTAAGTTTATTTTTAATATACTCTTACGTTTAGCCTTCTCATTCTTAAAAAAATTTAGGATGTTAGATTTTTTTTATTGGTCTAGCTAAAGTTTAATAAGTTCAAATTTAACAAATTAAAATTATATTTTTACTAAATCTGTTTCTAGTTAAATTATAATTAGTTTAGCATAATTATATTGAATTGAAACTTGTTAAATGTATACTTTACTTCTGTTAGTGAATACTTTGACCCTCTAAATATAAATGCTGCATTTTCCCTTGTTAATTCTGCGTCCATCACTGGCTACAGTGACTTCTCCAGCTGCTAAAAATTGTTTTTATTTTCTTTATAATATGAGAAGCGTATTTGTTTGTCTTGCTGTCTTGTGGTGACTGAATTAGTTATTGATCGATGCCTATTGGTTGAGAATAGGAACTTCAGTTCTAATGCAATTATATTTACAATTCTCAACTTCAAACTCCTCAGCAGTAAATGATTAAGACTTGCATTTGACTAACAGAGAGCTGCAAATGCTCTTTTATTCGAGGTCGTTAGACACTCGATCTACTGTCACTATTACATGTGATGAATGTTACATTATTACTTGCATTACAACTGAGAACTATGGCTTTGGTTGTAGTTTTTGTTGCAATTTAGCTTGCGAGTGCATTCAAGTTTTCTGTGTACAAAGTGTTTGCTGGCTGACTAATATTGTTTCCTTGCCTCTACTGAATCAGAGGACAAGCAAGGCCTGCAGGCATTACATTGTCACATACTCGGTGCAATACAGCTCTCATGAAGTGCTTCCAGGCTTCAGTTTTTCAGTTCTTTGTGATAGTTATTCTTATTCCTCTAGCCAATGCTGCAGACCTGAATTCGGACAAACAGGCCCTTCTCAACTTTTCTGCTGCTGTACCCCACTTTCGGTTACTCAACTGGAACCCTGCATCATCAATATGCACCTCTTGGACAGGTATTATTTGCAATTCAAATGGCACTCGTGTGATTGAGCTCCGGTTACCTGGGGTCGGACTTTTTGGCCATATCCCAGCAGACACACTTGGTAAACTTGATGCACTTAGGGTTCTAAGCCTCCGATCCAATCTACTCAGTGGTAATCTTCCATTTGATATTACTTCTCTTCCATCACTCCACTCCCTTTACCTCCAACACAATAACTTTTCTGGTGCAATTCCTACCTCGTTTTCCTTGCAACTCAATGTGCTGGATCTCTCATTTAATTTTTTCTCCGGCAACATTCCTCAATCAATTTCAAATTTGACACAACTCACTGGTTTGAGCCTTCAGAACAACACCCTTTCTGGACCCATACCTGATCTTAGCCACAGTAAGCTCAGGCATTTGAATTTAAGCTACAATCACCTTAATGGCTCCATTCCTGTATTCCTTCAAAAGTTCTCCAATTCATCCTTCATCGGAAACTCTCTACTATGTGGACTTCCTCTTAGTCCTTGCTCCCCTGTTCTCCCTCCTCCTTCACCCCCTCCAGCTTTTTCTTCCCCACCAGCAATCCCTCATAAGCGAGGTTCAAAAGCAAAACTGACATTGGGAGCTATCATTGCCATTGCTGTTGGAGGGTCTGCAGTGCTGGTTCTTGTTGTTTTAATTATTTTGTGCTGCTGTTTGAAGAAAAAGGATAATGGAGGCAGTAGGGTGTTGAAAGGGAAGGCTGTTAGTGGTGGGATGGGTGAGAAGCCCAAAGAGGAGTTTGGGAGCGGAGTGCAAGAACCTGAGAAAAACAAGTTGGTGTTCTTTGAAGGCTGCTCTTACAATTTTGATCTTGAGGATTTGTTAAGGGCTTCTGCTGAAGTACTAGGAAAGGGTAGCTATGGAACTGCCTACAAGGCTGTCTTGGAGGAATCGACGACTGTGGTAGTGAAAAGGTTGAAGGAGGTAGTGGTCGGGAAGAGGGAATTTGAACAGCAGATGGAGACTGTGGGAAGAATTGGCCAGCACCCAAATGTTGCACCACTCCGTGCTTATTATTACTCAAAGGATGAGAAGCTTCTAGTGTACGACTACATCTCCGGTGGCAGCTTATCTACACTTTTGCACGGTAAGCTTTAAATGCAGTAACTATGTTATAAGTTTCCTTGCAAGAAAGTGAAGGATGCATTTGCTCATTTTTACATGGAATTCTGGAAAACTCAATTGTAGATAAGTAAACTTAACCTGTTTTCTGATGACAGGAAATAGGCAAGCCGGCAGAAGTTCACTAGGTTGGGAAAGTAGAGTAAAGATTGTTCTTGGAACCGCACGAGGCATCGCCCACCTGCATTCTGCAGGCGGTCCGAAATTCACTCATGGAAACATAAAGTCCTCAAATGTGCTACTCAACCAAGATCAAGATGGGTGCATCTCTGATTTTGGGCTGACCCCTCTAATGAATATTCCTGCAACTCCATCTCGGAATGCAGGCTATCGTGCTCCTGAAGTGATCGAAACCCGTAAATACACTCACAAATCAGATGTCTACAGCTTTGGTGTTGTCCTGCTAGAGATGCTGACTGGAAAGGCTCCACTTCAATCACCAGGACGAGACGACATGGTTGATCTCCCTCGGTGGGTTCAGTCGGTTATAAGGGAAGAATGGACAGCTGAGGTTTTTGATGTTGAGCTAATGAGATATCAAAATATTGAGGAAGAAATGGTTCAGATGCTGCAAATTGGGATAGCTTGTGTAGCAAGGGTTCCAGACATGCGACCAACTATGGATGAAGTTGTTCGAATGATCGAAGAAATAAGACAATCTGACTCGGAGAATAGACCATCTTCTGAAGAGAACAAATCTAAGGATTCAAATGTGCAGACTCCATGATTGCCCAAAAATTGCTGTTTGAGTTCAAGGTCAAGCACATGCCTAGTAAGGTTTCCCAGGCATTTTTCAAAGTCTTATGTGCATGTGTGGTTTCTTAGTGTGAATTTGTCCATTTTTTTTTTTCAAGTTCAATTTTTCTCAGATTTGTAGTCTTGTCATTATTTTTTGGGTTCATTTTGATTAGGGTTTAGAGTTTCTGCTGATTTTTTGTAATTGGTGATTCAACATTATGAATGAATTGATAACCTCGAATCAATAACTTTCAAATATTCCCCTTCTCTCTCTCTCTGTTTCTCTTTTCTGGAGCATAGGAAATAGCACTAATTGCCTGTCATATTCTAAAAAATCTGGTATTATTGTTAGCTTTGTTAAAAAAAGTATTTTTCTAAATATATTAATTAAAGAATGTTTAAATCAAATTAGATAATGTTTATTCTTAAGGACATTAAGATAATCTCCCTTGGATGGCCACCCCTGATTTTATTATAGTTGATAATATAATTTGAAATAATTAATATTATTTATTAAATTTAAATATAGGATTATTTTAAATTACAAATTATAATAGAGTTTTTGAAATAAGTTACATTATTATTTAAATAATATTAATTTTGTTTAAATTAGTTATAATAATATTGACAATTGATTTATTTTTACTAAAAGATAATTGAATTTGTTTACAAATTTTACTTATTGTATATATTTTATTAAAAATTATTAATAATAAATTGAATGTTTTTTCTTTGAAAATACAAACTGAACTCATATATTAACAGCAGTATATCAAAAATTAAATCTGAATAAGCTATAGCCCATTCTAAAGAGTTAGACATAAAAATTGCCGATTTCAGCTATAATATTGCCATTCCAGCTATAATATGAGTCGCACAATCTGCTGACCTTTTGACAAAATTAAAAACACAAGTTCTAAAGATAGAGCTTTGCAATATGCAATAATGGAACTAAAATATGATAAATCCACATTTGTACCTTTCAAAACTTGAATGATCATCAAAGCCTCAGTTTCAAACACAAACCTTTAATTCCAAACTTTACTCTTCATCCATAAACCAATCATCATCGATTTACCACCCTTACACAATCCAACCCAATCATCATCGATTTACCACCCTTACATAATCTAGCCTAATCGCGCACCATTCATGCCACACCACAATTTCTAGATTCACGGTCTCAAAAAACATCTACATTATATTGTAGAGTGCCCATAGAAGGTGAAGACTAAACAACAGGATGTGACAACGCTATATGGTTTGAGATGTGTTTACTTGCCTGAGCTTGCCGCCATTCATGATCAAATTATTTTGAAGCAAACATAATCTCAGTTACGGCTAAAAATTTCTGGCTCCAAACCACCTTATTTCGATGGAACCATAGTTTTCATAATAAACACATAATCACACTCCATTCACTTCTATCATAAGCTGTCCTAATATGATTACACAGCTCCAAAATGCTCTGAAAACCTCTCCACCTAATGCCTAGCAACTGCTACCAGCAACACGCAGCAAATAGGCACTCCATAAAATGGTGAAGAGTTATTTCTTGCGCCACATTACACACCAAACACAAGGTGTCAACATCAATATGCCTCCTCCTCAAGTTAGCAAGAACTGGAACAATATTAAAATACAAATACCAACTAAAGTTACTCATTTTGGGAGGAATGTCTAAACTCCAAAGCCATCTCCAAAAATATGCTGCAACTTCTCTACCAGTTTTATTAGTTTGCGTGAGCAGTCTATACCCACTTCTAATAGAATATACTCCTGTCGCCTCTCACCACCATAGCCACCCATCTTCTTCAAAATATATTGCATCTCATCCTCCGAAAACAAACTCTGCAATGCCTCCATATCCCAACACCTACCACCATCGACCAGTAAGTCCACCACCTTCACCCCTTCAATTCCAGTACTATTCATACTCAAAACCTGTGGAAACTGAGGATTTGGAAGCCAAGGGTCTTTGTAAATATTTATCATTTCACCATTGCCCACTCTTCATAGACAACCTTACTTTAATAATTCTTGACTTGCTAAAATACTAGACCAAATATAACTTGGATTTTGACTTTTTTCATCTTGCAAGAACTCATAGTGTGGGATATTTTGCCTTATACACTCGTGAAACAAGAGCTTGAGACTGATTCATAAATTTCTATCCCTACTTGGCTAACATCGCTATATTGTAATCTTTTAAAATTCAAAAACTAAGACCTACCACCTCCTTTGAAAATGCTAACCTCCCCCATTTTAGCAATTGAATTCTAGAATCACAATCCATAGATGATCGCATCAATAGAAATAGCCTGTGCAACAGTTTTCAGCAAAATTTCTTTTCCGGCACTTGACAACAAACCTTCCATCCTAACAATCTCTTCCATACCCGATCTTGATCATATACGAATACCTACTTATTTCTAGGTACAAAAGACGGAAGACCAATATAATTAGAAAATCTTGGAGCCTGCTGAACCTGAATTGCATTACACATCACTTCTCAATCACAGGAGCAGTATTTCTACTAAAACGAATCTCTGAATTTTTAAAGTTTGCAACCTGTTCCAATGCTCTTTCATACAAATTCAGGCAATGTTGAATAAAAAAAGATTTCATGACAAATATGGTATTTTAATGTAGATAATAAAGCTTTCATAGATAGTAAACAAATAAGGAGAGATTGGATCACCTTGTCCGAGCCCCCTATGCGGAATAATAGGAACATAGCTGCATCCTTCATGATAAATATGGTAGATTACTGTAGACATTAAGCTCATAAGTCTATCTACCCATGCAATATGAAAGCCCATTCGCACTATTAGTCTCTCCAAGAATCTCCATTCAATCCTATCGTAAGTCTTCGACATATCAGTTTTTAAAGCAACAATCCTCATTCTAACTTTTGTTTTTTTATTCAAACAATGCATTACCTCAAAGGCAATCATCACATTATCAGTTATAGAGCGGCCCAAAATAAACACACTTTGTTATTCAGATATTATAGAAGGCATCACCCGTTTTACCAGATTAACCACTGCCTTTTGTAACAAATTTATCAATAATGTTACAGAGAGAAATTAGCCTAAGTTTTGCCACTTTTTCTACTAGTTTCTTCTTTGGCAAAGAAATAATATTAGTATGATTTTTCCAAATAACTCTGCCCCCTCATTCAAACATTGTAAACATGCCCTATAAACATCATGCAAACCATGATAGGCATTTGTGGCATTTGATTTCGATTGCTCAGATTGTTGGCACCTTGTACATGACCTGCAAAATGAATAAGCATCACAAAATATGTTAGGCCAAAATAAACCACACTTAAGGATCTTCTGGGCTGTTTTGCGTGGACCAAAGTGTCCCCCACAACCGTATGGGCAGAAGGTCAAGACTAAAGCTATTTCTTGATCCGAGATATGTCTCCCGATTACTTGGTCAGAACAGTACTTCCATAGGTAAGGCTCATCCCTAACATAATACTTTGCATTGTTCTTAACTTTTTCCTTCATGAGTTTGGGAAAATTAGGAGGCAGATCACCAGTAACCAAGTAATTAACTATGTCAGCATATCACAGTGTGACAGATTGTACAGCAAACAATTGTTCATCAGAGAAAGATTCATTGATTGGAGATGGTTCCAAATCTAAAGGAAGACAGCTTTGGTGATCAGCTACAAGGTTTTCTTTCCCTTTCTTATCTCGGATCTCTAGATCAAACTTTTGCAAGAGTAATATCCAGTGGATGAGTCTCGGTTTGGCCTCATTTTTCTTGATCAAATACCGTAATGTTGCATGATCTGAATAAATTATTACTTTTGTCCTAAGAAGATATGACCGAAACTTCTCTAGTGCAAACACCACGACTAAGAGTTCCTTTTCTGTTGTTGAATAGTTGTATTATGCAGCATCTAAAGTCTGAGAAGCATAATGAATAACATGAGGAGTGTTACCAACCCGCTATCCCAACACTGCCCCTGTAGTATAGTTTCTGGCATCACACATTATCTCGAAGGACAAATCCCAATTAGGTGCCTGGATGATGAGGGCTATCACTAGCGGCTTTTTGATAAAATCAAATGCTGTCTTACAATATGCATCAAAATCAAATGTCACTTCCTGTTGGAGTAATCTGCATAATAGTTGTGTAATCTTGTAGAAATCCTTGATGAATCTTCGATAGAATCCTGCATGGCCAAGGAAAGAGAGGATTTCCCGTATGCTCGTGGGATAAGGTAGATTCTTTATTTATCAACTTTAGCTTTGTCCACTTCTATTTGTTTGTTTAGCTGAAACAATGTGGCCTAAAATCAAACCTTGGTTAACTATGAAGTGACACTTTTCATAGTTTAAAACCATATTTGAATCCAAGCACCTTTCAAGGATCTTTTCCAAATTAGCAAGGCATTCATCTAAAGAGTTACTGTACACCGTAAAGTCGTCCATAAAGAATTCAATGATTTTCTCCACATAGTCAGAAAATATGCTCATCATGCAGCGTTGAAAGGTGGCTAGTGCATAGCATAGGCCGAATGACATTCTTCTAAATGCAAAAGTACCAAAAGGGTAGGTGAATGTTGTCTTTTCTTAGGCTTTTAGGGCCACGGGAATTTGGTAAAATCTTGAATACCCATCCAAACAGCAGTAATGTGATTTGCCTGCAAGTCTTTTAAGCATCTGGTCAATGAAGGGCAAAGGAAAGTGGTCTTTCCTCGTATCTGCATTAAGCTTTTTGTAATCCATGCATACTCTCCGCCCATTTTGTACACGAGTGGGTACAAGTTTGCCTTCAGAATTTTGAACAGTGGTGATTCCAGTCTTCATTGGAACTACATGGACAGGGCTTACCCATTAGCTGTCAGAGATTGGGTAGATGACTCGGACGTCTAAAAGCTTGACTATTTCCTTCTTCACAACCTCCATCATAGGAGGGTTTAACCTCCTTTGAGCATCACAGATAGGTTTGCAATCCTCTTTCATAAGAATTCTATGCATACATGTTGATGGTGATATGCCTTTTATGTCTTCTATGGTCCAACCTATAGGTTTCTTGTGTTTTTTCAACACTTGTATGAGGCTTTCTTCTTTGTGGTGACTTAGCTAGTTTGACACTATGATATATAGTGTCTTTTCTGTCCCCAAGTATATGTACTTTAGATGCCCTAGTAGAGGCTTCAGTTCTGGTTCTGGGATTGTCTGAACTAATGGTTGATGTCTATCTGTTGATTTGGGTGAATCAGCTCTGGGCAAATCAGTCTGAACTTGATCCTGTGTAACCTCCAAGCTACATGCTGTCTCCCATGTTTCTGTCTCGTTTATGCTTATTCTGTCCTCCTAAATCTCTTGGTTGGTGTTCTTGCATAGATCAGCGTTTAGTAAGTCATCTTGATTTATTTCAAAGATTTATTGACTTAAGCAATCGATGACATCTAAACCATATAGAAGAGATACATCATTAGGGAATTTTATTGCATCATAAACATTAAACTTGAATACTTTCCCTTCAAATTCCATAGTCAATGTGCCATCGTGCACATTTATCTTTGTTCTAGCGTGCTCAGAAAGGTTTTTCCGAGTAGGATGTCCAATGTAGTATTGCCCTTGTCCTCCTCCATGTCAATTATATAAAAGTCTGCCTGAAAGACCAGCTGGTCCACCTGCACTAAGACATCTTCTAAGACGCCTTTGGGATAAATAATAGACCTATCAGCCAACTGAATAACAATGCTGGTGTTTTTTAGTGTGCCTGCATTTAATGAATAATAGATGGAGAGAGGCATAATATTGATTGATGCCCCGAGGTCACACATGACTTTCTTTATCCCTACATTATCTATCTTGCATGAAACTGCAAACATCCCTCTATCTTGCATGAAACTGCAAACATCCCTCTATCTTGCATGAAACTGCAAACATCCCTCTATCTTTATACTTGGCTATAAGCTTCCTTTGAATAACAGTCGAGACACATTCCCCTACACTTACCTTTTCATGCTTAGCAAGCTTTTTGCAGTGGGTGCACAACTCCTTCAAGAATTTTGCATATCGTGGTATTTGTTTGACAGCATCCAGCAAAGGTATATTAATTTCCACTTTGCGAAAGGTTTCAAGTATTTTTTTTTCTTCTTTTTTCTTTTTTAGATCTTGCTAACCTTTCTGGAAAGGGGGTGGAATTTTGAATTGGTCTGATGGTTTTCCTACTTTCTGTTGTCGTGATGCAGAATCTGTTGCTTTCTTTTTAGCTATTTTCCTAGTTTGTCTGTCGATTTGGGCAAATTGCAGTTCTAAGTCATTACTCTGCAATTCTTTTTCCACAGTCTACCCAAAAGTTTGGGAAAATCGAGGCTCCATTCTGTCAGTTTGCAACTCCTTCCCACTTCTCAAGGTTATGGCACTAGCATTCTATTTTGGATTGATCTCCGTTTAGGAAGGTAATTTTCCTTTTGATTCTAGCTTACTCCCGGAGGTGGCAACTTGGCTGATTTGCTGTTCTAGGTTCTGCACTGTGTTTACTAAAGACTTCACGATCTCTACAAAGAGCACGCTGGATTTTTTAGGTGCTGTTTGGGCTGAATTTCTTTATTGATAATTTTGATATTGATTTGCCGTAACGTAACTGAAATTTGAGTGCTCCCTCCAACCTGGATTATAGGTGTTAGAGTAGGGATCATATCTTCGTTGGCCATTAAACCCTCCAACCACATTGACTTGCTGGTCCTCTTCTTGAAGGGAAGGACATAGGTCAGTTGGATGACCAATGGTGGCACAGATTCCACATGGCCTTACTTGCTGATTTTGTTGAGCTTGCTGAGCCTGTCCTACAACAAGGCTATGGACAGCAAAGGTTAGATAAAAAAATTTTGCAGCTAAGGAAGAAGTACTTACCTCGTTTACTCTCTTTGGCAGTTGTCTTTGATCTCTATATTGCTTTGAGGTTGCTGCCATTATGGAAATCAGGTCACTTATGGCTTGAGGTGTTTTGTCTTCAATCTATCCTCCACACACTGCATCAATAAATTTTTTTTCCGAAGGTAACAAAACTCTGTAGAAGTATTTAATAAGGGATTTGTCCGAGATATCATGTTTAGGGCAACTTGTGCATAATCATTTAAATCTCTCCCAATATTCATATAGTTCTTCAGATCCCCTTTGTTTGATATCACTTATTTTCCTCCGGATGCCAATGACTTTTGAGGTGGAAAAGTATTTGCTCAAGAAGCCTCTTACCATTCTAGACCATGACGTGATGGATCCGGGTGGTAAATAGAATAGCCAATCCTTGGCAAAATCATCAAGGGAGAAGGGAAAAGCTTTGAGTTTAATATGTTCTTCAGAAATACTTTGAGATCTCATTGTTGAGCATGCAATGTGAAATTCTTTTAGGTGCTTATGTGGATTCTCATTTTCCAGACTTCTGAACTTTGGAAGAAGATTAATTAATCATGTTTTCAGTTCAAAAGGGGTTGTCAAAGGTGAATAGGTAATGCACAAAGGTGCTTAATCACCCACGAGTGTTGCTAGCTCTCGAATAGTCCTTTCTTGTGCCATTGGAACTCTTACTCTAGCGTTTTTAGCGTCAATTTCAGTGAAGACAGCAGGCGATTCAACTTTTGCAGGTGCTCAGTGGGGTGTTTCTGGTGCAGCAACTTGCATACTAGCTACTGTTGGTTCTGTCACTTGTCCAATGAGTTGTGTAGCAGATTGTGCAGTAATTTCTAGGTTTGTTGCTATCTCTCCACTTATTGCAGATGAAAACATTTTTTAGGCTTGGTTCCTCGGGTTTACTTGTCTTCTCAAGTTCTTTGTAGTACATTCAATTTTTGGATCGTAAAGTAGATTCTCTTTACGTCCAGCCCTAGTCATGAAAGGAAAATACATTAGTTTAAATCAATTCTCTGGCAATAACACCAATTTTTTATGATTATTGAAGCTATTAAAAATAACCTATTAAAATATCAACAATTAGGAATTGTATATAGTGGTAATAGGATTGAATCCACAGAGAATTGACACTATGACTTTCCAAACAATAACTTGGACAAATAAACAATAATAATAAAATAAGGGGGAGAATTTTGATGTTGAACTAAAACAAAGATTAAAGCAATATAAGAAAGCGATAATTAAAGAAGAACAAATCAATGAGAACAAGCTCTAGTTGAAGTGTAGGATCCATTTCAGTTTGGGAATTGATCATCGATACTAAGATACTTTTATGAATTTCAATAAATTAGTTATAGTTATGGAAGACGCTCCATATAACCAATCTCTCATTGGGTTTAAATTAATTAGGAAATGTTCGCTAATTAATTCCTAGCTAACAAATCGCCAATGGGAACATCTTTGGGATTTTAATTTATCAACTGCCTTAAGTATTAGAGAGACCTAATTTTAACTGACCAGCCGCATGGTAAGTTTGGTTTAGATTATGCAACTTTTTAGTTGTTACACTAATTGTTACTTGCATTTGAATAACCTAAGCAATTATGGACTTCAGACATTCAAGCTAACAATATACTACTTTAAAATTAAGAACAACGGGCCCTATTGATCCAATGACAAAGCAATAATAAGATGAAGAACAGAATTTGCATAAATATTGAAGAATAAAATATTAACAATGGAGTTTATATCTCCCAATTCATATAGAAACTGAAATTTCTTCTTAACTTCAACTAGAGATGGATTTTTTAGACACTCATTGTAACAGCCCGGAAACCGATACCCCTCTGTAACGACCCGAACCGCTACCGGCGCTAGGATCCAGATCGGCATAAGGCTGCCGGGATCCGTAGCAAGCCAAACATACATCCTATCACCTGGTCAAATCCCATACATGATCAAAACTTTAACATAAAAACTGTAACATCTGGTGTAAATATCGAGCTTGACCTGTATGCAACATAACTGGAAACATAAAGAACCCCCTACTAGAGCCCTTAGCAAAACTCTAGCTGGGTCAACATAACATACATCAAGCTGGGATCACATCCAAAGAACTAGAATCTAACCTGTGCATGCATCAAACCACATACATAAAACCTCCACTAGAGTCCTCAACAAACTCTAGCATGGTAAACAATACATGCCACAAGTTTGGCTCACACACAACTCAACATCTGACATAACATACATCATGTACTAAAAAGGGACTAACCAAGTCTTAGGGCCAAGCATAGTACTAATACATAAACATAACTTTACTTTACATTACATTACCTTACAATTCATTATCTCAATTTACAATACATGTCCACACTAACATACTAAGCTAATACAAAGCCACAACCTTAACTCTTGAGACTTCCCAATCTTCCTCAGACTTGCAACACTGGGGTTAGGGGAGAGGGGTGAGCTAAAAAGCCCAGTGAGTAGAAACAAAGAAAAATAGTTCATTAATTACATGTTTTCATGAAATGCGTCACAACACAAACAATTCACATCACGGATTAGACATGACCACCAAAACTCCCTCTATTTGTAACATAACATGGTGCCCGGCCCTTCGGGCTCCTCAAGACTTTATTATGCCCTACCCTTCGGGCTCCTCAGGACTTCATTATGCCCGGCCCTTCGGGCTCCTCAGGACTTCATTAACATAACATAGCTAGGGCTATTGGGGTCGCCTTGGTCCATCCACACCAACAGTAGATAATGCAATGCGTCATATTCGTGGAACTAGTGCAATCAACCTATTTCATATAAACATGATGCATGAACATGCTTTAGGCATTTGATTTCGTAAAATAAAGATTAAGTTTAGTTCTACTCACCTCTAGCAGACACTGAACTGACTCTGCAACAGCTAACACTGATGGCCTCCTCGGTCCCTCGGGTCCAATCCTACACAGGTGGACTCGAATGAGGTGCCAAACACACTCTAAACAACTCATAAACAACTACCCAAAAACCCCCTAAAACATCACTTAAACATGCATAGAAAACAACCTTGAAAGGGCTGGACAGGGCACTTTCGGCGGCACCTTCGGCAGCCGAAGGTCCCTTCAAGAGACGAAAGTCATGCAGGTTCGGCGGCAGGTTCGGCGGCCGAAGCCTCACTCCAGATCCGAAAGTCAGGCACCTTCGGCGGCCGAACATTACCTTCGGCGGCCGAAAGTCTGCTCCAGATCCGAAACACAACTTTCGGGGGCAAGGTTAGGCGGTCAATCCATGCATCCACAGGTAAGTTCGGCGGCCGAAACCACCTTCGGCGACCGAACCTGAGTTCATCCAGAACTCAGCCTCTTATGCATATAAGCCTCCCAAGCCTTCCAAACACCCCAAACAAGCACCCAACCTCTTAAAAAAAACATGCATAAACCCTTAACCATGCACAAAGGAGCTTAAACAAGCTTAAACTCCAACAAAGAACATCAAAAAGCATGCATCAATAGCTTATGACCCACATAAGCCAAAACCATCGAAATTATTCAAAACCTCACTTACTCTTTCCCAATCATGCATACACTCTCCCACATGCATAAAGGAGCATAAACTAACATAAACTCCTCAACACAACATCATTTAAACATACATAAACATACATTGGGCATAAAACCCACATAAACCTAAACATGCATATCTACTCATACTCAACCATTAAAACTCCATTAAACTTATTTAAAACTTCATTAAAACACAAGGAAAGCAAGGGTCTACACTTACCTCTTGAAGATCGAGGGGTGGTGCGATCCCTAACTCGGAGGTGTGGAGGATCCAAGCTCCAACAGTCTCCAAGTTCCCAAAACTCCTATTTAAGCTTCAAAACTTCAAAACAAGGGTAGAACTCATGAAAACTTGAGGGATGGGTAGAGAAAACATGAAAAACGACCAAAGGAGTACAAAAACTCACCTGAGCTCGAGAATGGGGAGAAAACTCGCCCATTTCCGATCTGAGGGCTCTTTATAGGTGGCCTGGTCAAAGACCTTTGGCAGCCTAACGTGCCCCCTAAACTCATGCATGCTCGGCGGCCGAACTTTGGTTAGTTTAAACAAAGTTTTCGGAGGCCAAAAGCGCTCCCGAAACCTTCCCATGTTCGGCGGCCGAACTTCACTTTCGGCGGCCGAACCTGGCAAATGCCTCCTTGGTCTTTTCTTTTCAAAACTCAATTCTTTTCCATTTAAAATCATGAAATCAGTAAAAAAAACATTTTTGAAAACACATTTTACCCCTCTAGAAGACTCTGGCATCATCAAAATTCCAGATTCCAACGGAGATTCCATCGGAAGGTAGGGATTCCGATGCCGGAATCTAGCTGGGTATTACACTCATGGCTTACAAAGAAGAAACAAAAGAGAAAGGAGATGAGAATGGTGATTTGATGCTGTCCAGAATCGGTTCTATGATGCCCCTAGGCTACATTCAATGTTGTGTTTAAATAGATGTTAAAACCCTAGCAGCAATCCTTTTTGGAATGTAATTCTTCTTTGATTTAATTTTGAATTCTCTTCTTAAATGTGTTTCTTTATGAATAGAAGTCCTTGATTTAAGGAAGTCTTCGTGCCACATGTTTGAGGAGATTCTGGTGTGGGTTTCGCGTTTTTAATGTGATGATCAGGTCTTTTAAATTTTCAAATATGAGTTTTCCCGCTAGCCGTTGATTCTGTGTAGTTTGTTGATTTGCCCAGTTTGATTTGGGCAAATTATTCTAGGAAAATTACTGTTTGCAGGTTTTGATCAGCTCTGGATTTCTGTGCAGTCTTCTGGCCAATCTGTGAAGTACACTGGATGGTTTTCTCAAATCATCCGGTCAAGTCAGTTTCCATGCTTTTAGGCCATTTTTCATCAATTTTTTTTATATATACTTTTCTGTAAAATATGATAAAAATCACAAAATTAGCTAGAAAATATTTAATTTAGTACTAATAATAGTAGGAAAATATGCCTAAATTATATTTAATCACCGGGTATTTTCCAGGCCGATGACCGGGGGTTAGTCCCATTAACTAAGGCATTTTATACCTAAGCCACATGGCGGGTATCCGCCAAGTTCATGATCAGGTGTTAGTCCCATTAACTAAGGCATTTTATGTCAAGCCACAAGATGGGTATCCGCCAGGCTCATGATTGGGTGTTAGTCCTGTTAACTAAGACATTTTATGTTATGACCACAAGGCGGGTATCCGCCAAACCCACGACTAGGTGTTAGTCCTGTTAATCAAATTCTCTAAGGCATTTATGCTAAGGCCCTAAGGCAGTTATCTGCCAAGCCCATGACTAGGTATTAGTTCAGTTAATCAAATTCTCTAAGGCATTTTATACCAAGATCACAAGGTGGATATCCACTAGGTTTATGACCGGGTGTTAGTCCTGTTAATCAAATTCTCTAAGGCATTTTATACCACAAGGCGGATATCTGCCAGGCCCAAGACCGGGTGTTGGTTCGTTAATCAACTTTCTTAAGGCATTTTATATTAAGGCCATAAGGCAGATAACCGCTAGGCAAGTCTTTGGGTATTAGTCTCAAAAGACAAAGGCAAGTTTCTGCCAAAAAGCGCCATAAGGTGGGCAACCGCCAAACGAGTTTTTGGGTGTTAGTCCCAAAAAATAAAGGCAAGTTTCTACTGAAAAGCGCCACAAGGTGGGTAACCGCTAGGTGAGTCTTTGAGTATTAGCCCCAAAAGATAAATGCAAGTTTTGGCTGAAAAGCGCTACAAGGTGGGTAGCCACTAGGCGAGTCTTTGGGTGTTAGTCCCAAAAAACAAAGGTAAGTTTCTGCCAAAAAGTGCCACAAGATGGGTAACCGTCAGGCGAGTTTTTGGATGCTAGTCCTAAAAGACAAAGACAAGTTTCTACCAAAAAGCACCACAAGACGGGTAACTGCTAGATGAGTCTTTGGGTGTTAGTCCCAAAAGACAAAGGCAAGTTTCTGCCAAAAAGCATCACGAGACGGATAACTGCTAGGTGAGTCTTTGGGTGTTAGTCCCAAAAGACAAAGTCAAGTTTCAGCCGAAAAGCACCACAAGATAGATAATCTCTAGGTGAGTCTTCAGGTGTTAGTCCCAAAAGATAAATGCAAGTTTTAGCCAAAAAGCGCCATAAGGCGGGTAACCGCCAGGCGAGTTTTCGGGTGTTAGTCCCAAAAGACAAAGGCAAGCTTCAATCGAAAAGCGCCACAAGATGGGTAACTGTCCAGAGAGTCTTCAGGTGTTAGTTCCAAAAGACAAAGATAATTTTTTTTCCAAAAAGCCCCAAGAGGCAAATAACCCCTAGGCACATGACCGAGTGTTAGTCCCAAAATCATAGAAAATAGTTGTAAGCTTTGAATTTGAAGAATCAAAGACAGATGGGGGACTTTTGATGCGACATAATAATCGCCCAAAGTAAGCCATGAGCTGTCACCATAAGACAGGGTCACGTGACAAGGTTTTGAATAAGCTGACACTCGGTCACAGAGATCTGGCCAACAGAAAGGAAGATTAGGACACCGTGACACTCGGTGTATCACCAAGACTCGCCCTCTCCTGAGCAGGTCGAATCTTCATCGAAAGTTACCATTAGCATATACAATCCAGCAGATCCCCATTACACCTGTAATCGCGAGATCCCCTATCCACTAGTTGGTACCAGTCGAATTTTCAAGAGATGTGATAACTAACTCCATCTTTTTATAGTAAAAAAACTAAAGATCACAGAGATTAAAATACGATTGTTACACAACTACTCTTGAATTTAAAGTAGTTCATTACACTCGTCCTTTTCTTCAGGTTACTGATTTATGCGTCGGAGTGGCTACCATAGGCGTTAATCACCTTGCTTTCTTTTTTTTTTTTTTTTGCAAATTGACCAATCGCAATATAATTTTATTTTAGCCACATCAATTAATAGTAGATTTTATATAAATTTCAAAATTTTCACTTTTTTTTGCTGTTTACATTCATGTAGTTATTTTTGTTATTATCTACAATCTTTTAAAAACGTGATTTTAACCAATTAAAATTATAATGGTTTATAGAAAAGATTTTTTCCCTTTTAATTAAGCCGATTTTGTAAAAAATTTTAAAATATTTGTAATAATACTATAGTTAAATAAAAAATAAATTTTTTTTTCATTTAATTAAACAAGTTTTGTAAATATTAAAATATTTATACTAATCTATACAATATATATACAAAAGTGGTGTGAGGGGAGAATATAGGGATTGTCTAAAATATCCTTAGATTTTTTACTTATTTATAAGTAAATTTTGATGTGATTAAAATGGAGTTGAGTTGTGATTAGAAAATCTGCAAAAAGAAAATGTAAGGTGGTTGGCATCTATAGCAGCCACTCTGACGCTCAAGTCAGCAATTTGGCAAAATGGGTGAATATAATAAATTGCTTAGAACTCAAGAATTGTTTTGTAAAAATGTGTATCTTGATCTCTATGTTCATTAATTTCTATAAAATAAGAAGGTGAAGTTAATTATCGAATCTCTTAAAAATTCGATTGGTATCAGCTAGTAGATAAGAAGGTGGAGTTATTTATAAGTACATTTTGATGTGACTGAAATGGAGCTGAGTTGTAATTAGACAATCTGCAAGAAAGAAAATGCGAGGTAGTTAGCATCTATAGCAGCCACTCTGACGCTCAAGTCAGTAATTTGGCAAAATAAGTGAATATAATAAATTGTTTAAAACTCAATAATTAATGTGTAAGAATGTGTACCTTAATCTTTGTATTCATTGACGGTTATACCGTAAGAAGTTAATTATCGAATCTCCTAAAAATTCAATTAGTATCGATTAGTAGATAAGAGATTTTGTATAGGTGTAATGAGATCAATGGGGATCTATCAGATTGTATCTATTAACAATAACTTTTCATGAAGTCTCATTATGCTCAAAAGAGCGAATTTTAACGAGTAATCGAGTGCTCCGGTGTCTAAACCTTTCTTTCTATCGTGAAACCGTATATCAGTTTATATTTGAATTTAAGCCTGTCTTATGGTAACCCTGTTTTACAGTGACAACTTAAAATTTTATTTGGTCAATTATTATATTGCGTCATATTTAAATTTAAGAATGAATAATAATATTATTATTTAAATTAATTTTAAGAGCTAATTAAATAAATTTTAAAATATATAAAATTAATTTGTATTTAAAAACTTTAAATTGAATATATTGGTTTGTATTTGAATAGAAATTTTATTTTATTTTTTTATTCAAATTTAATGTTATATATATTAAAATTATATTATTAATCGTAAAAGAAGTTTATATAAGTTTAACATTGTTAATTGAATTTTGTAAAATAAATTAATAATTTTTTTAAAATTAATTAATTCTTACGTATAAAGTAATGTAAAAATAAATACTTATAATATCATTAAATTTAGTATTATTTATTGAGAATTAAACTTTCACGATATATAAATTGAAAGATAAATTATTTAATTAAATACTAATTCACAATCTATAATTCTGTAATATAATTAAATGTGTGAAGAGAAATACACTCAAATTTATATAAATATTTTTATTAGTTTTTTATTAGATAGATAGATAATTTTATTTTTTTAATTTAATTATTATTTTTATTTAAATTATTAAAAAATACAATAAAATTTATCAACGTAATATTTATAATCTCTAAATTATATTAGATTAATCGTATTTTAAAATCAGATAAGTTCTATCATTATCTTAATAAATCGTACCAGTATACAAATATCCTAAATTTAACATAAATTGAAACTATACTGTTGTGGGATTGCTATGTGATCTCATTATTTTGGACTTAGAAGTGAATTATAAAGGAGAAACTATACTAGAGTGATCTATTGGCATAAAATTATTATTATTATTTAACCATTTTTATGAACATTAGTTTGAATATAAAAAAAAATTACTTATTAGTATCTGAAATACAACGTAATTAATGAATTTGTCTCTCTATGTTTAGAACTCTAATACCTTCGTTTCTGATATTTAATTCCGTCAAAATTAGATGTTTCTCCATCAAAAATATCATTAGTGACAGAAAAAATAACCGAATTACCTTTTTAGAATCCAACATTTTAATCTCTAAAATTTAATTTTTACAAATTTATAGGTCCATATTTCAAAGAATTGAAGAAAAAAATATATTTTTATCCTTAAACTATTGTATAATTAACAGATTTATCCCTCTATTTTTCAAATTCAACACTTTAATCTTTAAAATTTAATTTCGTCAAAATTCAAGAGAGAAAAATTTAAACTCAATCTCCATAAATAAATAAAAATTTTAATAAATTTAAGATTCAAATTCAATAAAAATAATAAAAATTAAAATATGTAAAATTTAAATTATTAAAAATAAAAAATTAAAATTTAATAAAAATTATTTTTATGATATTATTTGCGATCGATCGCAGCTATCCATTTAAAATATTTATTAAAATATCTCTCTAATTTTAAAAGATCAATTATTTAATTTTTATGTTAATGTAGAAATATTTCTTAGTAAATAAGGAAAGGAGAACTGCTACTATTACTGCACAGTATTTTGTACGCCATAAGACACGGAATATTTCTTAGTGGATAAGAAGAATATGGATTTTATAAGAGAATAAATTTAGAAAAGTAGTTCTCGATATCAAAAATAATTCGAATAAAAAAAAAGATTTATATATTGTGAATCAAACTAAACTTGAGGTTGAATACGAATTAAATTTTTGTAAGACTGTGATTATAAATATAATTTTATTTAAAAAGAATTAGCTCTTTTTTGGTTATTCATTTAATATAATATATGTTATTATAAAAATATTATTAATACTATACATAATAACAGCATCAATAATAATAACTCTATAAAAATTATGTCATTTAATAATTTTATTTTAATTTATTTAATAAAACACCGAAAAATTATTCTTAAATAAGAAACATATGCTAAAATAATTAAATATAGTTAATATGTTTTTCAACGGTAAATAAGAAAAATTTTATTTAATTTAATTACTCTGTCTTAATTAAAAGAGTGAATACTAAAGAACAATTCACTAGCTTAGTATAGGACAGTGATAAGTAGAGGTGAATAGTATTTGATTCAAACTGAAAAAATTAACCGAATCGAATTAATTTAAAAATTTAGTTTAATTTTTTATTTATTTGAAAATTTCGTTCAGTTTTTAATTTTAAAAATTTGGTTATTTTAGTTTGGTTAGGTTTTAATCAGAAAAAATTAAAAAAATTAAACCGAACCGATTAGTAATAATAATAGGTTATTTTCAATAATATAGAGAAATTAAATATATTAAAATTAAAATATTTTAATTAAATTTTAAAATACTAAAAATAAAGTGTAAAAAATAAAAAATTTATCAAAAATCAAAATCAATCAAACCGAACCGAATCAAATTGAATTAGACCGGTTCAGTTCGATTTAATTTCTAATAAAATCAATTCGATTTGATTTTTATAAATACTAAATTTTTAATTTTCGATTTATTCAATTCAGTTTGATTTTAAATCGAACCGACCGAATATTTACCTTAATGATGAGAGTCTGATATTCTTCTTTACTTATTCTTTATAATAGAACCGACTAATAATATATAATATTTATCAGCTCCTCATAAAAATTAAATTAAATTATTTATATTATTTATTATTTAAAATTGAAAAGTAAAGTAGATTAGTATAAATTGTCTTACTTTATATGAAAACGTGTAAATTTTTAAATAATATAATGAGAGATTTTAATTGATATTGTTCTAAAATAATTTTTTTCTTATTTAAAATAATGGAGAAAATATATTAAAAAAAAATCTACTTTCACTTTAGGGTATGTATTTCACTTTGTGATTGAAATAGTACAGTACTATGTCATTAATAAATGGCAGTAACTCACCGTCAAAAATTACTGAGGTGCTAAAAAATATTTAATTTTGCACTCACAGACTTAGTCTGATGATAAGTGTATCCGAGTAAATCTGAGAGATCTCAGTTTCGAATCCCCCACTCCCCATTTCAAAAAAAAAAATATTTAATTTTTAATTAAGAAAAATAAAAAAATAAATTAAAAAATTTTTTTAAAAAAAATTCTATCTAAGGTATTTTTTTACCGCGTGAAGAAGGAAAAATTAGATTTTTAAATTTTCCAATTCCTAAATTGATCTTCATTTTTGTTGAATTCTTCCATCAAATTGAGGCAAAACATCTTAGTTCACATTCTCACTCTCTCATTCTCTCAGTTAAGCTGCAGATTCAAAATATTTTCATTCAATTAGCATTGCAACACTCTAATATCACTGTTTTTGGGTAGCTTTGTGGAAAGATAAACTCATTTATACATTTCATGCATTCCCAGTCATGTAAAATTTCTCTTCTAACCCTATGTGATAATCTATTTTCGTGCATTATAGGCATGAAAGATTTATGAGATATTGGTTATAAATAGGGTATTTTGTACTTCGGGAGTAAATTTTTTTTTTATTGTGATGATTTAAATCACTGAAAATTGATTATGCATTTGCATGTTATTGCTCTATTTTGTGTTATCCAGTATGTGCTCATAATTTGTGATGTGATATTTGTGTTTTTTTACAACAGGTTAGTGAATTTGTTTTTCTCTTTGTATTATGGAGGAACATGGGTATATGAATCTCATATAATTTACAGTGGGGTCTATTACATTAGTGAGAAACAAAGATATTGATTTCTTTCTCGGTTTGAGTTGATTGATTATGGAGAAGATGATTTTGGGTACAAAGAGGAGTGTAGAATTTGGTTAGAATTCATGGTCTAAATAGTGACGAGACTTATGAAGAAATTATTAATGATCAAAGTGTGAGTAATATGCTTGACTATAAAGGGACAATCTCATATAGATATTTACTTTGTGAGCAATCTGCCACCATTAGCTGTTGACTTAGATGATGGAATTGTGCATCAACAAGAAATAGAACAAAGTATTGGGGATTATAGTGATCATGATGAATCAATTGCATCACAGGTTGAAGTTAATGTTAATAAAAGCCCATCTACTGAATGTCATAAAATTAGCTGTGATAGTGGTAATATTGAATACGCTGGTAGTGAGAAAGATAGTGATGATTCTCTTAAGGATGATTTAACTGCTAGTGATGTGATTGAAATGTATGCAAACTTTAAGGAAAGTGATGATGACATATTTAGAGGTAATGTTGAGAAAAAAAAGCTGAAAATGAGAGGGATATTGGTAAGGAAGTTAAAAGAGAGAGTGTTGAAGAGAATGTAAATGAAAGTTATATGGGTGAATTTAATGAGATGCCAGTTAGAAATGATGATTTAAATAGTCTAGTGGATTCAGATAGTGAGAAAGAAAGGTTTGGACTTGACTTCAATGGAGAAGTTGGAATGAATAATCCTCCTCTCTGTAAAGGGATGAAATTGTCAAATGGACATATTTTCAAGAAGGCTTTACGGGAATGGGCTATTAAAAGAGGTTATAGCTACATTTTGACAAAGAGTAATAGGTTAATTATTACAGTAATGGGTTCATAATACATGCGAGTAAATTAAGAGATTGTGATATATTCCAAATCAAAACCTCTAAGGCAGAACATCGATATCCTAGAGTGTTTCATAATCACATTGTGAACTCTAAATCCTTGGCATGCAAATATCTTGAAGAGTTTAGGAAAAACCCTAATTGAGATGTGAAAGGTATACAAAAAATATTGTAAAGGGAATTAGGTACTGAGATTTCATTGGTAAATTCTATGGAGCAAAGAGGAGAGCTAAATCTATAATTGATGGTGATGTAAAAGAATAATACATAAGAATAAGAGATTATACTCTAACCAGAATGAAGACAAATTCTAGAAGTTTAGTGAAGGTTTCAATATATCTACACACCTCTTATTCACAGCCTAGCCTAGTATAGACCAATTATCTTCTATTCCTAAAGAGATAACTTTCTTTCAATATATGTATGTAAAATTTGGAGCATAAAAGCAATGTTATTTCAGTGGAATTAGGCCTATAATTGGCCTTGATGGATGCTATTTAAAAACATCATTGGGAGTGTAATTGTTATGTGCAATTGGTAGGGATGAAAATATTTAATATGTTTCCAATTGCTATGCAAGTGATTGATATTGAGAATAAGGAATCACGAGTTTGATTTTTATAGTTTATCATTGATGATTTTGGATATCTAAGAGGAAACAAGTTGGGTGTTTATATCTGATCAATAAAAAGTATGTCTTGCCTACTTTTAATTTAATTTTTATCTTTCCTAAGTTGATCTATATGCTTAGTATATAAATATTGTATTTTATATTTACAAGGATTGATGGAGGCTTTTAAATTTTTTATGCCAAGGAGTGAACATTGATTTTTGTGTAAGCACATGTATGAAAACCACAAATTGGTTTTTAGAGGACTTGAGTACAAGAAGAAATTATGGGCAGCAACTAAGACAACAGCCAAAAGGACTTAGGAGTACCACATGAATTAATTAAGACAACAACCAAAAGGACTTAGGAGTACCACATTCAAAGGCATAGATTGGGTGATGAAACATAATCCACAAACTTGGTATTGGGCCCACTTCTTTGATCATCCCAAGTCAGATGCTTTACAGAATAATATAAGTGAGTCACTCAACTCATACATCAAGCAAGCAAGAGATCTTCCCATCCTGAGTATGGTTGAGTGGATAAGAAGGAAAATTATGAGGAGATTCCATACAAAATATAATGCTATGAAGAATTACAAAGGTGATATCACTTCAAATGCATAAGAGGAACTTGAAGTGAGGAAAATTGAAAGTAGAAATTGCTTATCTACACCAGCGGGGAACAATAGGTATGATATTGATTTTTATGACACATAAAATATAGGTAATTTAAATGACCAGAATTGTAGTAGTAGAGTTTGGGATTTGATAGGGTTATCTTGTAAACATGCAATATCATGTATATTCAAAAGTAAAGAAATGCACATTTCACAGCAAGCCATCTAAGTACATTTTTACAGAATTCAGCCAACCACCTAAGTACATTTATACAAAATTCTTCATATCATCATTTTGTAGTACATAAACAACTAATATAATCCGTAAACAACACATTCCCATCAACACTAATTTTACATTATTAAGACAAATACAAATTGCCTTTTTTCTAATAATTTCTCAACAAACTAAACATAATTACTAATATTAATTCAAATACAATTACTAATACAACAACAAATTATTTACAAATACATTTCATAACACCATTAGACAACTTAGCAGATGATTGCAATTTCTTCATATCTATAATTTCATTTGCATAAAGCAGTAATGTACTCTCCAATTTGTTCATCTCAATCATTTTCCTTAATTCACACAGAATCTCAACTTCCCGTACACGAGCTTCTACAACTTCATCTTCTGCTTCTTGTAATCTCAACATCATTCTTAGCAATGCAACTTGACAGCTTCTACAATTTTCACTATCAATCCATCGAAAGAAATTGCACCTTCTAGGTTGTCCAAATCGACCACACCCATAAAAACCTTCTACCTTAATTTCCATTTATCATGTTTTTCTTCATTGGTGCTGGAAGCTTAAATCGACGCCGAACAATATTTTCACTCCATCGTCTGCTATTCTCCATTGATTGATTTGAGGATTCAAATTGAAAGGTCATTGTAAATGAAAATTAGAGAAATAGGATTCTGCTAGAGATGTTAGAGATTTAGGGATTTAAAACATTGATTTGGGGCTTAGTTTATAAATCATTTTCTTTTTTTTTAATTTATTTTCTTATTTTTTAATAAAAAATAAATATTTTTTGCCACGTCAGTGAGTTGCGTTGCGTCATTTGTTAATGGCGTGGTATCATAAAGTGCTACTTTATAGTAAAGTGAAATACAGATCCTGAAATAAAAAACAGGTGAAAGCAAAAGGTTTTTATTTTTTACTTTTTCATAAAATAATTTATTTATTTTAATTTTTTATTTAAGATTAATATATCAATTATCAATATAAAAGAATCATCTCAAATTATTGTAACAAATATATTTTGAAAAAATTGGATTATTGGTATTTCAAGAAGTTACATAAAAATTATATACCAAATGATAGTAAAAAAAATAATTTTAACTGATAATAAAATATAAAAATACAAAATTTATTATGTGAAAATTATAATCCATATATTTATAGAATAAAAATATTTTTAATTTTAAAAAACTATTCATATAATCATATTTATTTTATTTTTTAAAAAAAATTAACAATAATGTTTGTTGTTGCGGTAAATAAATTTAAATATTTTTTTGAGAAAATCTATATTATTACTAATAGTGTAGTGAAATTATTTAATACTTAAATATATTAATATTTATAAAAAAAATTTAATTTGATATTAACACAATATATTATTGTTAAATAAAATAAAATTATTATATATCAAAAAATATATTGTATTATAATTTTACACTATTAAAATATGTAAATATGTTTACTAAGAGCAATAAACTAAAAACTACATATAGTTTAAATATTTTTATATTTAATTTTATTTTAAGTTAATTTTACAATAATTAAATTTTAATATCAATATCTTTAAAATATTTTAATTGTAATTATCCATGTGAAATCAACATATACAATAAAAATATATAAAAGAAAAATCATAATTACACATGCAAAATAAATACAATAATTGGATTATTTTATCAAATATAATATTAATTTATATATGAATGTTATTATTTAATTATTTAAGTAGCTTATTATTTTTAATATAAATCAACAAAATAGTATTAGTTTAATTTATAAAGAGATTCAGCGGACAAAAATTATGAAATTTTTAACTTTTTACTTAATAAATAGATAAAAAAAAATCAACACAGTAATATTATAACTGCATTTTTGATAGCGGTTGTCGAAACCGTAAAAAATAAACTTATTATCAATCAACAAAATAATTTATAAATAGTGGCAATAGGGTCGAATCATAGGGATTTGACACTACGGATTTTCCTAATAATAATTTAGACAAGTAAATAACAAATAAATAAAAGAGGGGGTTTGATTTGATGATAATGAATTAAAACTAAATAGCAAGAGAAATCAATAATTTAAATAGTTGAGAATTTCAATGGGAGAAGAATTCTAGTTGAAGCATGGAACTAATTCAGTTGTTTAGAATTGATCATTGATTTTTTTGATATTCCTATTTAATTTAATAAATAAGTTTAGGTTGCGGAAGACGCTTCTCACAGCCAAATTTTTCCTTAGTTTTAGTTCGATTAGAAGACGTTCACTAATCAAACACTAGTTAACAAGTTGTCAAGGAACGTCTTTGGGGTTTTTTACTTTTCAACTGTTAACTGCATTAAGACTTAGAGAAACCTAATTCTAATCTTGCCAACCGCGTGGTCAAGTTTAGATTATGCAACCAAGTGTGCTCGTGTTCAAACAATCTAAGCAATTACGGACCTAAATTATTTAAACTAACAATTTATCACTTATGTCATTAAAAGCAACAAGCCTTAATTGATTCTAATAGCAAAGCAATAATAGCATTGTAATGACCCGAAAATCGGACCGCTACCGGCGCTAGGATCCAGATCGGCTTAAGGCCGCCGGGACCCGTAGCAAGCCTGACATAACCTGTAAACCTGTATAATCCCATACATGATCAACAACATGCATAAAAATTTAAACTTTTCTTTCATCATCCAACTCAACCTGAACATACATGAACATAGTCATAATCATGACCCCTCTGTGGGATCTCAACAATGCCCCCAAAGAGCACTATAACATGAGATGAGTTGGCTTACATCTGTATCATCAAATATCTAAGATCATGCATCAACAAGGGATTACAATACTCATAGGGTCAAGCACATCTATAACCTCAATATACCTCATTACATAACATACTGAATCTCTTACATTACATCATAATACAATAGTCATGTCCACAATCTAACTATTACATCAACATACTTCAAAAACTCTGGCTAACCTTCTGGTCTACCCTGTACCTGCACACCTGGGGTTAGGGGAGAGGGGTGAGCTACAAAGCCCAGTGAGCGGAATAGTGAAATCATACATTAAAATTTCATGCTTTCATGGAATGCAACACATCACAACAAATCACATCTCGGATGGTATTGTCACCAATAGTCCTCTACATAGTCCAACTGTGCCGGGACGTTGAATGGGTACAATCGGTCTTTCCCTTAACATAACATATCATACAGTCCAACTGTGCCAGGGACGTAGAATGGGTACAACCTGGACTTTCTCTTACATCGTGCCAGGGACGTAGAATGGGTACAACCTGGACTTCCATACCATATCATGCCATAACATCATCATATCATATGAGGACTAAAGGATCATCCAATAACCAATCCACATCAACATCAATATCATAAATGCAATGCAACATATTCGTGAATACTAATGCAAACAACCTACTATAGCTCATGGCCTTTATGATGCATGGATCATGCTCAAAATTTATATTTCATTTATTTTAAAACTTAAGGTTTATTCCACTCACCTCTGGCTAGCTCTGACAAACTCTGTAGCAGCTGGCTCACTGCTGGGGTCCTCGGTTCCTCGGGTCCGAACCTACATAGGTGGACTCCAATGAGGGACCAAACGTACATAAACATAACTCTAATATACTCCCCAAAAACCCCCTAAAACATCGTAAAACAACTACATAAAAACATGCAAGAAATGGCTGGACAGGGCACTTTCGGCGGCAGGTTCGGCGGCCGAAAGTCCCTCCAGAGCCGAAAGTCAGGCAGGTTCGGCGGCACCTTCGGCGGTCGAAACTCCCAGACAGAGGCGAAACTCATGCATGTTCGGCGGCACCTTCGGCGGCCGAAAGTCCCAGACAGAGACGAAAGTCTCTTTTCGGGGGCAACTTCGGCAGCCGAAAGGCCTGCCTCACCAGCCATGTTCGGCAGCCGTTCCCAAAGTCCCTATACATGCCATTCTACCCCATAAAATCACTTAAAACTTACTTAAAACATGCATTGAGCTTAAGATCAGCTCTTACCTCTTGAAGATCGAGAGAGAGACGACCTAAGCTTGGAGATCCAAGAAAATGAGCTCCTGAGTTCCCAAAGCTCCAAAACTTGTTTCAAAAGTTCAAAACCTTCAATGCAAGCTTAAAACTCAAGAAAAATGGTGGGGATTTGGAGGAAAAACACTAGATTTGGAAGAGGGAGGTTGGAAGCTAGCTGTGGCCAAAAATGGAAGAAAACTCGTCCATTTCGGCTAAGTGACCCTTTTATAGTGGCTGGCCAGGCCACGTTCGGGGGCCGAAAGCGCTCCTGCATGCATGCCATGTTCGGCGGCCGAACTTGGGTTTCGGCGGCCGAACCTGAACTTCTGTAACGCCCCGGAAATCCGGACCGCTACCGGCGCTAGGATTTAGGTCGGCTTAAGGCCGCCGGAACCCGTAGCAAGCCTACATACATCCTGTTTACCTGTTTAATCCCATACATGATCAACAAACATACATAAGAATTAAAAACTTTTCTTTTTCTTCATATACCAAACTCAACCTGTGCATGCACTGTATTCATCATATACATAAACATTAATCCCTCTGTGGGATTTCATCAAAGCCTCTATGGCAATATACATTCTGTGTTGAGTTGGTTCACATATACATCATAAAATAAGATCATGTACATACCAAGGGATTAACATATACTATGGTCAAGCACAACTCTATCCTCAATAACATAGTTACATAAACATAACTGTTTCAAAACTTTACATTACATTCTTATCATTTGTCATGTCCACATACTCTAGCTATTACATACATATGACTTTTCTCTTCTTTTCTTCTCTAACAATCCCGTACCTGCAAACCTGGGGGTTAGGGGAGAGGGGTGAGCTAGATGCCCAGTGAGTAGAACTATATAAAAAAAATATTTAAAACATGCTATAATGGAATGCATCATTGCACAAACATTTCACATCATGGAAGGACCGACCCAAAAATCCCTCAGCTCCATGCCCGGCCCTATTATGGGCACCACAGGACTTCGTATTGCCCGGCCCTATTATGGGCACCACAGGACTTCGTAAATCGGAGCTATTGCCCGGCCCTATTATGGGCACCACAGGACTTCGTACACAGGACTAGTGAGTCGTGCAATGTCCCTCCTCATCAACCACAATATAATAATGCAATGTAGCATATTCGTGATTCTAATGCAAACATCCTATATTATAGTCATGATGCATGAAACATGATAAAATATTCACTTTCTTAATTTAAAAGATTAAGTATAGTTCCACTCACCTCTGGCTGACTCTGTCAAACTCTCAGCAGCTGGCTCACTGCTGGGGTCCTTGGTTCCTCGGGTCCGAACCTACACAGGTGGACTCCAATGAGGGACCAACATATATAATCATAACTCTAATGTATCCCCCTAAAACATCCTGAAATCAACACATGAAAATATGCATGGAGTGGCTGAACAGGGCACTTTCGGCGGCACCTTCGGCGGCCGAAGTCCTGGACAGAGACGAAACTCGGGTAGGTTCGGCGGCACCTTCGGCGGCCGAAAGTGCCAGACAGAGACGAAAGTCTCTTTTCGGGGGCAACTTCGGCAGCCGAAAGGCCTGCCTCCCCAGCCATGTTCGGCGGCCGAAAGTACCTTCGGCTGCCGAACCTGGTTTCTGCCAAAGGGCAGAAACTTGGCTCCCTTTGCACATTTCGCCTCCAAATCTATAAATCATGCATATTTTTCCAACCAAAGCATGCATACAAGTTCCTAGGGGCCTCAAACATGCATATACCCCATCTACAACACTTCATTCATACACAATCAAGCTACATTGTTCATCAAAGCATCAAAACCATAAACTCATCAACAAACCTAAACATGCATCTCTACCCCATAGATCTTGCATAAAACTTGTTTAAAACATAATGTAAGCTAGAGATCGACTCTTACCTCTTGAAGATCGAGAGTGGAGGCGATCTAACTTGGAGTTGGGAGAGATTGAGCTCCTTGGGTCTCCAAGTTCAAAACTTGCTCAAAACTCGTTTCAAAAGCTTAAAAACTTCAAAGCAAGATGAAGACTTGTTAAAACCATGAAAGATCTAAAGGAAACACTCAAGATCGAGGGAGGAGCGGTGGAGACTCACCTTGGCCGACAATGGGAGAGAAAAAGCTCGCCCGTGCGGACCAAGGGGACCCTTTTATAGTGGCTGGCCAGACCACGTTCGGGGGCCGAATGTGCCTCCGCATCCATGCAATGTTCGGCGGCCGAACATAAGGTTCGGCGGCCGAACCTGCACTTCCCTCACTTAGACTTTCGGGGGCCTAACGTGCCTCCCAAAGTCCGTGCATGTTCGGCGGCCGAAAGTGAGTTTCGGCGGCCGAACCTGGGTTTTTCCTTAAAGAATTTTCATGCTAAAACTCATTTAAAAACATATTTAAAACCATTAAAATCATAAAAACATTTCATAAAAACATGATTTTACCCCTTCTAGAGGCTTCCGACATCCGAGATTCCACCGGACGGTAGGAATTCCGATACCGGAGTCTAGCCGGGTATTACAACTTCCCTCACCTATGCTTTCGGGGGCCTAACGGGCCTCCAAAACACATGCATGTTCGGCGGCCGAACTTGAGCTTCGGCGGCCGAACCTGGGTTTTCCTCCAAGGACTTTTCATGCAAAAACTCATTAAATCTTCATACTTAAAACCATGAAATACCTTAAAACATTTTATGAAAACATGATTCTACCCTACTAGAGGCTTCCGACATCTGAGATTCCACTGGACGGTAGGAATTCCGATACCGGAGTCTAGCCGGGTATTACATTCTCCCCCCCTTAAGAACATTCGTCCCCGAATGTACCTCAACTAGTATACAAAGCATGGCATAAAGCATAACACACATGCAAAACACATAAACACATAGGGATCTAACCTCAGAAAAGATAAGGGTATTGCTGAAGCATGGACTCCCGTGTCTCCCAAGTGCATTCTTCCAAGTTGTGGTGGTTCCACAGGACTTTCACCATCGGGATTTCCTTGTTTCTTAACTTTCTGATCTGGGTGTCTATGATCCGCACTGGCTGCTCAACATAGGTGAGATCCTCTTGGATCTCCACATTAGGCTCATTAAGAACCTTGCTCGGATCTGACACAAACTTCCTCAACATTGAAACATGGAAAACCGGATGGATTCTTTCCATTGAAACAGGTAAATCCAGCTTGTACGACACATTCCCAATCTTTTGCAAGACTTCAAAGGGTCCGATGTATCGTGGGGCTAGTTTACCTTTCTTCCCGAAGCGAACCACTCCCTTCATTGGAGACACCTTGAGCAATACCAGATCCCCCTCCTGAAACTCTAACTGTCTCCTGCGGACGTCTGCATAGCTCTTCTGTCTGCTGGCAGCAGTCTTGATTCTCTCTCTGATTATGAGTACCACCCTGCTGGTGATCTCTATTAGCTCAGGCCCTGCCAAGGCCTTTTCTCCAACTTCCTCCCAGCAAACAGGTGATCTGCACTTCCTTCCGTACAAAGCTTCATATGGAGCCATCCGGATGCTAGCATGATGGCTGTTGTTGTAAGCAAACTCCACCAAAGGTAGATGCTGCCTCCAAGAACCGCCAAAGTCCAGCACACACATTCTGAGCATATCCTCGATAGTCTGGATGGTCCTTTCTGACTGTCCGTCAGTCTGGGGGTGGAAGGCAGTACTGAAATCCAACCTAGTACCCATGGCATTCTGCAGACTCCGCCAAAATCTGGAGGTGAACTGGGGTCCTCTATCTGACACTATCGAAACAGGAACCCCATGCAGCCTGACAATCTCATCCACATACACCTGCACCAACTTGTCCACAGAGTAGCCACTCCTGACAGGAATGAAGTGAGCAGATTTGGTGAGTCTGTCCACAATCACCCATATGGAGTCCACTCTGTTGGACGCCGCCGGTAACCCCACTACGAAGTCCATAGCTATATTCTCCCATTTCCACTCTGGAATAGGTAGCGGGTTAAGCATTCCAGCCGGCTTCTGATGTTCCAGCTTCACCCTCTAACATACTTCGCAGGCTGACACAAACTGTGCCACTTCTTTCTTCATCGCTGGCCACCAATAAACCTTCTTCAAATCTTGATACATCTTGGTGGCTCCGGGGTGAACGTTGTATCTTGCATTATGAGCCTCTCTCATAATGTCTCCTTTTAGCCCAATGTTATCTGGTACACATAGTCTGCTCCCATAGCGGAGGATCCCCTTACTGTCGAATCTGAACTCACTATCATTGCCTGACTGAACAGTCCTGGCAATCTTCACTAACTCCGGGTCCTCATGCTGTTTCTAAGCCACCTGCTCCAGAAACACGGGTGCCACTCTCATCTGGGCCACCAAGGCACCTGTACCAGACAACTCCATCTGTAGACCTTCCTCAATAAGCTTGTAGAACTCCTTCACTGTAACGACCCGAAAATCGGACCGCTACCGGCGCTAGGATCCGGGTCAACTTAAGGCCGTCGGGACCCGTAGCAAGCCTGACATGTAACCTGTAAACCTGTTCAATCCCATACATGATCAACAATCATACATAAAAATTAAAACTTTTCCTCATACATACTGTCATCAACTAACTCAACCTGTGCATACCCTGAACATATACATAACATAGTCCCTCTGTGGGATCTCATCAAGCCTTAAAGGCAAACAGCCTGTGTTGAGTTAGTTTACATAAACATCATAACATAAGATCATGTATAGACAAAAGGGATTAACAATACATTATGGTCAAGCACAACTCTATCCTCAATAACCTCATTACATAACATTCTGAATATTTTTACATTTCATCAATTGTCATGTCCACAAACTAACTATTACATACATAAGACATACTTCAAAACTCTGGCTAACCTTCTGATCTACCCTGTACCTGCACATCTGGGGTTAGGGGAGAGGGGTGAGCTACAAAGCCCAGTGAGCAGAATAGTATAAAACATTATATTAAAATTTTATGCTTTCATGGAATGCAACACATCACAACAAATCACATCTCGGATGGTATTGTCACCTATAGTCCTCTACATAGGTCCAACTATGCCGGGACGTAGAATGGGTCAACCGGTCTTTCCCTTATCATAACATATCATATGGACCAACTGTGCCAGGGACGTAGAATGGGTACAACCTGGACTTCCATACCATAACATGCCATAACATCAATCATATCATAGGAGGACTAAAGGATCATCCAATAACCAATCCACATCAACATTAACATCATAAATGCAATGCAACATATTCGTGAATACTAATGCAAGCAACCTATTATATCTCATGGCATTCATGATGCATGGATCATGCTCAAAATTCATATTTCATTTATTTAAAACTTAAGGTTTATTCCACTCACCTCTGGCTAGCTCTGACAAACTCTGTAGCAGCTGGCTCACTGCTGGGGTCCTCGGTTCCTCGGGTCCGAACCTACACAGGTGGACTCCAATGAGGGACCAAACATACATAAACATAACTCTAATATACTCCCCAAAAACCCCCTAAAATATCATGAAACAATCACATAACAACATGCAAGAAATGGCTGGACAGGGCACTTTCGGCGGCAGGTTCGGCGGCCGAAAGTCCCTCCAGAGCCGAAAGTCAGGCAGGTTCGGCGGCACCTTCGGCGGCCGAAAGTCCCAGACAGAGACGAAAGTCTCCCTTCGGGGGCAACTTCGGCAGCCGAAAGGCCTGCCTCACCAGCCATGTTCGGCGGCCGAAAGTGCCTTCGGCTGCCGAACCTGGTTTCTGCCGAAGGGCAGAAACTTGGCTCCCAAATGCATTTTCGCCTCCAAACTCACCAATCATGCATATACCTCAGTTAAAACATGCATACAAGTTCCTAGGGGCCTCAAAACATCAAATACCCCAACTACAACACTTCAAACACACAAAAACAACATACATTGTCCAAGACATCAAGGTTAACCCATAACTCCACATATAACCTAACATGCATTTCTACCCATCGATCTAGCATAAAACTTATTGAAAACACATAAGGAGCTTAAGATCGGCTCTTACCTCTTGAAGATCGAGAGGGAGACGACCTAAACTTGGAGATCCACGAAAATGAGCTCCTGAGTTCCCAAAGCTCCAAAACTTGGTTTAAATGTTCAAAACTTGCAATGTGAGTTTAAAACTCAAGAAAAATGGTGGGGATTTGGAGGAAGAACACTAGGTTTGCAAAGGGAAAGTCGGAAGCTTGCTGTGGCCGAAAATGGGAGAAAGCTCGCCCATTTCGGCTAAGTGCCCCTTATATAGTGGCTGGCCAGGCCACGTTCGGGGGCCGAATGTGCCTCCGCATCCATGCAAATGTTCGGCGGCCGAACTTGACTTTCGGCGGCCGAACCTGAACTTCCCTAACTCATGCTTTCGGGGGCCTAACGTGCCTCCAAAACGCATGCATGTTCGGCGGCCGAACTTGACTTTCGGCGGCCGAACCTGGGTTTTCCTCCAATGCTATTTTCATGCAAAAACTCATTTAGTTTCATACTTTAAAACATTAAAATACATGAAAACATTTTATAAAACATGCCTCTACCCTTCTAGAGGTCTCCGACATCCGAGATTCCACCGGACGGTAGGAATTCCGATACCGGAGTCTAGCCGGGTATTACATTCTCCCCCCCTTAAGAACATTCGTCCCCGAATGTTCCTCAACTAGCACATGCATAGCAAACAACACAACATATATAAGCACATAAACACATAGGGATCTAACCTTAAAAGAGATGAGGGTATTGCTGGAGCATGGACTCCCGTGTCTCCCAAGTGCATTCTTCCAAGTTGTGGTGGTTCCATAGGACTTTCACCATCGGGATTTCCTTGTTTCTTAACTTTCTGATCTGGGTGTCTATGATCCGCACTGGCTGTTCAACATAGGTGAGATCCTCTTGGACCTCCACATCAGGCTCACTAAGAACCTTGCTCGGATCTGACACAAACTTCCTCAACATTGAAACATGGAAAACCGGATGGATTCTCTCCATCGAAGCAGGTAAATCCAGCTTGTACGACACATTCCCAATCCTTTGCAAGATCTCAAAGGGTCCGATGTATCGTGGGGCTAGTTTACCTTTCTTCCCGAAGCGAACCACTCCCTTCATTGGAGACACCTTGAGCAATACCAACTCCCCCTCCTGAAACTCTAACTGTCTTCTGCGGACGTCTGCATAGCTCTTCTGTCTGCTTGCAGCAGTCTTGATCCTTTCTCTAATTATGGGTACCACCCTGCTGGTAATCTCTACTAGCTCAGGCCCTGCCAAGGCCTTTTCTCCAACTTCCTCCCAGCAAACAGGTGACCTGCACTTCCTCCCATATAAAGCTTCATATGGAGCCATCCCGATGCTAGCATGATGGCTGTTGTTGTAGGCAAACTCCACCAAAGGTAGATGCTGCCTCCAAGAACCGCCAAAGTCCAGTACACACATTCTGAGCATATCCTCGATAGTCTGGATGGTCCTTTCTGACTGTCCGTCGGTCTGGGGGTGGAAGGCAGTACTGAAATCCAACCTAGTACCCATGGCATTCTGCAGACTCCGCCAAAATCTGGAGGTGAACTGGGGCCCTCTATCTGACACTATCGAAACAGGAACCCCATGCAACCTGACGATCTCATCCATATATACCTGCGCCAACTTGTCCACAGAGTAGCCACTCCTGACAGGGATGAAGTGAGCAGATTTGGTGAGTCTGTCCACAATCACCCATATGGAGTCCAATCTGTTGGACGTCGCCGGTAACCCCACTACGAAGTCCATAGCTATATTCTCCCATTTCCACTCTGGAATAGGTAGCGGGTTAAGCATTCCAGCCGGCTTCTGATGTTCCAGCTTCACCCTCTGACACACTTCGCAGGCGGACACAAACTGTGCCACTTCTTTCTTCATCGCTGGCCACCAATAAACTTTCTTCAAATCTTGATACATCTTGGTGGCTCCGGGGTGAATGTTGTATCTCGCATTATGAGCTTCTCTCATAATGTCTCCTTTTAGCCCAATGTCATCTGGTACACATAGTCTGCTCCCATAGCGGAGGATCCCCTTACTGTCGAATCTATACTCGTTATCATTGCCTGACTGAACAGTCCTGGCAATCTTTACTAACTCTGGGTCCTCATGCTGTTTCTGAGCCACCTGCTCTATAAACACGGGTGCCACTCTCATCTGGGCCACCAAGGCACCTGTACCAGATAACTCCATCTGTAGACCTTCCTCAATAAGCTTATAGAACTCCTTCACCACTGGCCTCCTCTCTGCCGATATGTGGGATAAACTACCGAGTGATTTCCGGCTTAAGGCGTCTGCCACAACATTCGCCTTACCCGGATGGTACTGAATCTTGCAATCATAGTCACTCAGCAGCTCCACCCATCTCCTCTGTCTCAAATTCAAATCCCTCTGACTCAAGATGTACTGCAGGCTCTTATGATCTGTAAAGATCTCACATTTCACTCCATAGAGGTAATGCCTCCACATCTTGAGTGCAAAGATTACTGCTACCATCTCAAGGTCGTGTGTGGGGTAATTCAACTCATGCTTCTTCAGCTGCCTAGAAGCATAAGCAATCACCTTCTCATTCTGCATCAGTACACAACCCAGTCCCACACGGGACGCATCACAAAAGACTGTAAAGTCCTCTCCACTAGATGGCAGAGCTAACACTGGTGCTGAAGTCAACTTCTTATTAAGCTCTTCGAAACTCTCCTCGCACTGGTCGGTCCACAGAAACTTCTGACTCTTCCTGGTTAGTCTGGTTAGAGGAGCTGCTATTTTTGAGAAGTCCTGAACGAACCTCCTGTAGTAACCTGCCAAACCCAAGAAACTTCTAATCTCTGTCACTGAAGTGGGTCTAGGCCAGTTAGCCACAGTTTCTGTCTTCTTGGGATCTACCTCAATACCATTCTCTGACACTACATGCCCCAAGAACGAAATGCTCCTCAGCCAGAACTCACATTTAGAGAACTTGGCATACAAGCCATGTTCCCTCAAAGTCTGCAAGACCAACCGCAGATGATGGGCATGCTCCTCTGCATTCCTGGAATACACTAAGATATCATCTATAAAGACAATAACAAAGTGATCCAGGTATTGATTAAATACTCTGTTCATGAGATCCATGAATGCTGCAGGGGTGTTTGTTAACCCTAACGGCATTACAAGGAACTCAAAATGCCCATATCTGGTCCTGAAGGCTGTCTTCGGCACATCCTCATCCCTTATCCTTAGCTGATGGTACCCCGATCTTAGATCTATTTTGGAGAAACAACCTGCTCCGGCTAGCTGGTCGAATAGATCATCGATCCTTGGCAATGGGTACCTATTCTTGGTAGTGACTTTGTTCAACTGCCTGTAGTCGATACAAAGTCTAAGGGATCCATCCTTCTTCCTCACAAACAAGACCGGAGCACCCCAAGGTGAGGTACTCTGTCGGATGAAACCCTTTTCTACCAGCTCCTGCAATTGCTCTTTTAACTCCTTTAACTCTGCTGGGGCCATCCTGTAGGAAGGGATAGAGATCGGTCTAGCTCCAGGTACCAACTCTATCTCGAACTCTATCTCCCTAGCAGGTGGTAAACCTGGAAGTTCATCAGGAAAGACATCCTGAAACTCTCTGACAACTGGCACCGAGGCTGGCTCCCTGACCTGACTGTCTAGCTCTCTCACATGAGCTAAGTACCCCTGACATCCCTTCCTAAGCAACCTACGAGCCTGAAGAGCTGATATCAGACCTCTAGGTGTACCCCTCTTGTCTCCTCTGAAGACGACCTCTGACCCGTCCTGATCTCTGAACTTGACCACCTTGTCCCTGCAGTCCAAGGTAGCACCATGGGTAGATAGCCAATCCATCCCTAGAATGACGTCAAAGTCTGTCAAATCTAGAACCACAAGGTCGGCGGAGAGGCATCTTCCCTCAACAAAAACTGGACTGTACTGGCAGACTGACACTGCCACTGACGGGTCACACTTGGGTCCACTGACCCATAGGGGACACTCTAACCCAGAGACTATCAGACCTAACCTCTCAACGGCTCTCGGAGCAATAAATGAATGAGATGCACCCGGGTCCATTAATGCATACACATCAGAACACCCAATGACGAGATTACCTGACACCACGGTGTTGGATGTGTTAGCCTCCTGCTGTGTCATGGTGAAGATCCTGGCTGGAGCTGATGGACCTTCACCTCGGGAACCAGAAGAAGAGGCTGCCCCTCTCCCTCTACCTCTGCCACTGCCCGGAGTTGTGGCTGGAACTGCTGGCTGTGCCACACTACCAGAAGCTGTCTGCTGGGGCTGGCCCATAAAAGGTGCTCTAGGACAATCCCGAGCCATGTGTCCCTCCTGTCCACATCTGAAACATGTGTTAGTCCCAGCTCGACACACTCCCCTGTGCGGTCTTCCACATCTCTGACATTCTGTACCATCTGAGCCTGAGCTCGAGCCACCGCCGAATCCCAAACCGGATTTCAACTTGTTCCAAAACTTATTCTTCTTCGACTTCCTGGTGGTGTTATCCCACCTCTTCTTGCTTGAACTCTGAGAAGAGAACCCTGGTCCTCCTCTGCCTGGGGTCTTAACCCCTGAAGACTGGGTCACTGACTGCTTCACTGACCCCTCAACTATAGCACTTGCCTCCATTCTTCGAGCCATATCCACCACAGTGTGGAAACTTTCTCTCTCAGCTGACTGAACCAACGAGGAGTACCTGGAATGCAGCTTCATAACATATTTCTTGGCTTTCTTCGTATCTGAATCTAGAGCTTGCCCTGAAAAAGGCAATAGCTCCAAGAATTTATCCGGGAACTCCTCTACACTCATGTGCTCTGACTGCCTCAGTTGCTCAAATTCAATCATTTTCAGTTCTCTAGAACTGTCTGGAAAAGCCCATCCAGCGAACTCATTCGCAAATTCTTCCCACGTCATACCGTCTAGTCTCGGGTCCACATAACACTTGAACCATTCCCGTGCCTTCTTGCACTTTAAAGTGAACCCTGCCATCTGAATGGCCCTACTGTCACTTGCCCCTAGCTCATCAGTTATCGTCTTCACCACTCTCAGATACTCAAAGGGGTCATCCCCTGACTTGTATTTGGGAGCATCTAACTTGAGGTAGTCTGTCATCTTTACCTTGCTCCCATCAACTGAGCTAGGTCTAGGAGGTTGAGTAACTGGGGCTGCTGGTTCTGTAGGTGGCGGAGGTGGAGGTGCAGCATTCCCCGAGGTGGGGTTTGCCGGGTTTGGATAGAAGGGTGAGGGTGGATAAGCTGGGTACTGTGTGTAGGGTGGATAGAAAGGTGGATAAGGCATGTAGGTAGGGTAGGGGTGAAAGCTGGAGTAATCCGATGTACCTCCCATCGGATACCCTGAACCCTGTGGGAAGGGTGGATAATGGGGTGGAAAACCATACCCCGAGGCCTGAACGCCTCCCTGTGACTCCCCTGTCCCTTCTTCCTGCATGCTCACATCCAGGTTCCCATCCCTCCTCTGATCCTCTTCCATAACCTCCCTCACATCTGAAGAACTTCCTCCTCTATCAGTCCCCCTTCTGCTAGCATCAAAAGACCTTCTAGGGTCCCTTGACACTCTTTCTCTGTTGGCTCTACAAGACATTGCCCTAGGCAATGTAGGAGGACGGGCGCTCGTGCCCTCATCCTCAGGTGGCACTCCAGTCAACCGTGCAGATCGACGAGTTCCTCTCATCCTGTTTTCTGAAAACAGTACACAACATACAAACATTAGCATCATATGGTTCATGTGAGCACACATGAACCCTCATCACATACATCACATAGTATATCATATCATTAATGCACATGCATAAAGTCATGGCATTTCACATCATCATGCAAGACAGGACTCAACATCCTATCCTAGTGGACATGACCTTCCTATTGTGCTTGACCTTCTATAACATCTATGAGCCTGACACTCTAGGTCCGACCATATGAACCTAGGGCTCTGATACCATTCTGTAACGACCCGAAAATCGGACCGCTACCGGCGCTAGGATCCGGGTCGACTTAAGGCCGCCGGGACCCGTAGCAAGCCTGACATGTAACCTGTAAACCTGTTCAATCCCATACATGATCAACAATCATACATAAAAATTAAAACTTTTCCTCATACATACTGTCATCAACTAACTCAACCTGTGCATACCCTGAACATATACATAACATAGTCCCTCTGTGGGATCTCATCAAGCCTTAAAGGCAAACAGCCTGTGTTGAGTTAGTTTACATAAACATCATAACATAAGATCATGTATAGACAAAAGGGATTAACAATACATTATGGTCAAGCACAACTCTATCCTCAATAACCTCATTACATAACATTCTGAATATTTTTACATTTCATCAATTGTCATGTCCACAAACTAACTATTACATACATAAGACATACTTCAAAACTCTGGCTAACCTTCTGATCTACCCTGTACCTGCACATCTGGGGTTAGGGGAGAGGGGTGAGCTACAAAGCCCAGTGAGCAGAATAGTATAAAACATTATATTAAAATTTTATGCTTTCATGGAATGCAACACATCACAACAAATCACATCTCGGATGGTATTGTCACCTATAGTCCTCTACATAGGTCCAACTGTGCCGGGACGTAGAATGGGTCAACCGGTCTTTCCCTTATCATAACATATCATATGGACCAACTGTGCCAGGGACGTAGAATGGGTACAACCTGGACTTTCTCTTACATCGTGCCAGGGACGTAGAATGGGTACAACCTGGACTTCCATACCATAACATGCCATAACATCAATCATATCATAGGAGGACTAAAGGATCATCCAATAACCAATCCACATCAACATTAACATCATAAATGCAATGCAACATATTCGTGAATACTAATGCAAGCAACCTATTATATCTCATGGCATTCATGATGCATGGATCATGCTCAAAATTCATATTTCATTTATTTAAAACTTAAGGTTTATTCCACTCACCTCTGGCTAGCTCTGACAAACTCTGTAGCAGCTGGCTCACTGCTGGGGTCCTCGGTTCCTCGGGTCCGAACCTACACAGGTGGACTCCAATGAGGGACCAAACATACATAAACATAACTCTAATATACTCCCCAAAAACCCCCTAAAACATCATGAAACAATCACATAACAACATGCAAGAAATGGCTGGACAGGGCACTTTCGGCGGCAGGTTCGGCGGCCGAAAGTCCCTCCAGAGCCAAAAGTCAGGCAGGTTCGGCGGCACCTTCGGCGGCCGAAAGTCCCAGACAGAGACGAAAGTCTCCCTTCGGGGGCAACTTCGGCAGCCGAAAGGCCTGCCTCACCAGCCATGTTCGGCGGCCGAAAGTGCCTTCGGCTGCCGAACCTGGTTTCTGCCGAAGGGCAGAAACTTGGCTCCCAAATGCATTTTCGCCTCCAAACTCACCAATCATGCATATACCTCAGTTAAAACATGCATACAAGTTCCTAGGGGCCTCAAAACATCAAATACCCCAACTACAACACTTCAAACACACAAAAACAACATACATTGTCCAAGACATCAAGGTTAACCCATAACTCCACATATAACCTAACATGCATTTCTACCCATCGATCTAGCATAAAACTTATTGAAAACACATAAGGAGCTTAAGATCGGCTCTTACCTCTTGAAGATCGAGAGGGAGACGACCTAAACTTGGAGATCCACGAAAATGAGCTCCTGAGTTCCCAAAGCTCCAAAACTTGGTTTAAATGTTCAAAACTTGCAATGTGAGTTTAAAACTCAAGAAAAATGGTGGGGATTTGGAGGAAGAACACTAGGTTTGCAAAGGGAAAGTCGGAAGCTTGCTGTGGCCGAAAATGGGAGAAAGCTCGCCCATTTCGGCTAAGTGCCCCTTATATAGTGGCTGGCCAGGCCACGTTCGGGGGCCGAATGTGCCTCCGCATCCATGCAAATGTTCGGCGGCCGAACTTGACTTTCGGCGGTCGAACCTGAACTTCCCTAACTCATGCTTTCGGGGGCCTAACGTGCCTCCAAAACGCATGCATGTTCGGCGGCCGAACTTGACTTTCGGCGGCCGAACCTGGGTTTTCCTCCAATGCTATTTTCATGCAAAAACTCATTTAGTTTCATACTTTAAAACATTAAAATACATGAAAACATTTTATAAAACATGCCTCTACCCTTCTAGAGGTCTCCGACATCCGAGATTCCACCGGACGGTAGGAATTCCGATACCGGAGTCTAGCCGGGTATTACATTCACCACTGGCCTCCTCTCTGCCGATATGTGGGATAAACTGCCTAGTGACTTCCGGCTTAGGGCGTCTGCCACGACATTCGCCTTACCCGGATGATACTGAATCTTGCAATCATAGTCACTCAGCAGCTCCACCCATCTCCTCTGCCTCAGATTCAAATCCCTCTGACTCAAGATGTACTGCAGGCTCTTATGATCTGTAAAGATCTCACATTTTACCCCATAGAGGTAGTGCCTCCACATCTTGAGTGCAAAGATTACTGCTGTCATCTCAAGGTCATGTGTGGGGTAATTCAACTCATGCTTCTTCAGCTGCCTAGAAGCATAAGCAATCACCCTCTCATTCTGCATCAGTACACAACCCAGTCCCACACGGGACGCATCACAAAAGACCGTAAAGTCCTCATCACTAGATGGCAGAGCTAAAACTGGTGCTGAAGTCAACCTCTTCTTAAGCTCTTCAAAACTCTCCTCGCACTGGTCGGTCCACAGAAACTTCTGATTCTTCCTGGTTAGTCTGGTCAGAGGAGCTGCTATCTTTGAGAAGTCCTGAACGAACCTCCTGTAGTAACCTGCCAAACCCAAGAAACTTCTAATCTCTGTCACTGAAGTGGGTCTAGGCCAGTTAGCCACAGTTTCTGTCTTCTTGGGGTCTACCTCTATACCATTCTCTGACACTACATGCCCCAAGAACGAAATGCTCCTCAGCCAGAACTCACATTTAGAGAACTTGGCATACAAGCCATGTTCCCTCAAAGTCTGCAAGACCAACCGCAGATGATGGGCATGCTCCTCTGCATTCCTGGAATACACTAAGATATCATCTATGAAGACAATAACAAAGTGATCCAGGTATTGGCTAAACACTCTATTCATGAGATCCATGAATGCTGCAGGGGCGTTGGTTAACCCGAACGGCATTACAAGGAACTCAAAATGCCCATATCTGGTCCTGAAGGCTGTCTTCGGCACATCCTCCTCCCTTATCCTTAACTGATGGTACCCTGATCTCAGATCTATTTTGGAAAAACAACCTGCTCCGGCTAGCTGGTCGAATAGATCATCGATCCTTGGCAATGGGTACCTATTCTTGGTAGTGACTTTGTTCAACTGTCTGTAATCGATACAAAGTCTAAGGGATCCATCCTTCTTTCTCACGAATAAAACTGGTGCACCCCAAGGTGAAGTGCTCGGTCGGATGAAGCCCCTTTCTACCAACTCTTGCAACTGCTCTTTCAATTCTTTCAACTCGGCTGGGGCCATCCTGTAGGGAGGGATAGAGATCGGTCTAGCTCCAGGCACCAACTCTATCTTGAACTCTATCTCCCTAGCAGGTGGTAAACCTGGAAGCTCATCAGGAAAAACATCCTGAAACTCTCTGACAACTGGCACCGAGGCCGGCTCCCTGACCTGACTGTCTAGCTCTCTCACATGAGCTAAGTACCCCTGACATCCCTTCCTAAGCAACCTACGAGCCTGAAGAGCTGATATCAGACCTCTAGGTGTGCCCCTCTTGTCTCCTCTGAAGACGACCTCTGACCCATTCTGATCTCTGAACCTGACTACCTTGTCCCTGCAGTCCAAGGTAGCACCATGGGTAGATAGCCAATCCATCCCTAGAATGACGTCAAAGTCTGTCAAATCTAGAACCACAAGGTCGGCGGAGAGGCATCTTCCCTCAACAAAAACTGGACTGTACTGGCAGACTGACACTGCCACTGACGGGTCACACTTGGGTCCACTGACCCATAGGGGACACTCTAACCCAGAGACTATCAGACCCAACCTCTCAACGGCTCTCGGAGCAATAAATGAATGAGATGCACCCGGGTCCATTAATGCATACACATCAGAACACCCAATGACGAGATTACCTGACACCACGGTGTTGGATGTGTTAGCCTCTTGCTGAGTCATGGTGAAGATCCTGGCTGGAGCTGATGGACCTTCACCTCGGGAACCAGAAGAAGAGGCTGCCCCTCTCCCTCTACCTCTGCCACTGCCCTGAGTTGTGGCTGGAACTGCTGGTTGTGCCACACTACCAGAAGCTGTCTGCTGGGGCTGGCCCATAAAAGGCGCTCTAGGACAATCCCGACCTATGTGTCCCTCCTGTCCACATCTGAAACATGCATTAGTCCCAGCTCGACACACTCCCCTGTGCGGTCTTCCACATCTCTGGCATTCTGTACCATCTGAGCCTGAGCTCGAGCCACCGCCAAATCCCAGACCGGATTTCAACTTGTTCCAAAACTTATTCTTCTTTGGCTTCCTGGTGGTACTATCCCACCTCTTCTTACCTGAGCTCTGAGAAGAGAAACCTGGTCCTCCTCTGCCTGGGGTCTTAACCCCTGAAGACTGGGTCACTGACTGCTTCACTGACCCCTCAACTATAGCACTTGCCTCCATTCTTCGAGCCATATCCACCACAGTGTGGAAACTTTCTCTCTCAGCTGACTGAACCAACGAGGAGTACCTGGAATGCAGCTTCATAACATATTTATTGGCTTTCTTCGTATCTGAATCTAGAGCTTGCCCTGAAAAAGGCAATAGCTCTAAGAATTTATCTATGAACTCCTCTACACCCATGTGCTCTGACTGCCTCAGTTGCTCAAACTCAATCATCTTCAGTTCTCTAGAACTGTCTGGAAAAGCCCATCCTGCGAACTCATTCGCAAATTCTCCCCATGTCATGCCGTCTAGTCTCGGGTCCACATAACACTTGAACCATTCCCGTGCCTTCTTGCACTTTAAGGTGAACCCTGCCATCTGAATGGCCCTGCTATCACTTACCCCTAGCTCATCAGTTATTGTCTTCACTACTCTCAGATACTCAAAGGGGTCATCCCCTGACTTGTATTTGGGAGCATCTAGCTTGAGGTAATCTGTCATCTTCACTTTGCTCCCATCGACTGAGCTAGGTCTAGGAGGTTGAGTAACTGGGGCTGCTGGTTCTGTAGGTGGTGGAGGCGGAGGTGCAGCATTCCCCGAGGTGGGGTTTGCCTGGTTTGGATAGAAGGGTGAGGGTGGATAAGCTGGGTACTGTGGGTAAGGTGGATAGAAAGGTGGATAGAAAGGTGGATAAGGCATGTAGGTAGGGTAGGGGTTAAAGCTGGAGTAATCCGATGTACCTCCCATCGGATACCCTGAACCCTATGGGAAGGGTGGATAATGGGGTGGAAAACCATACCCCGAGGCCTGAACGCCTCCCTGAGATTCCCCTGTCCCTTCTTCCTCCATGCTCACATCCAGGTTCCCATCCCTCCTCTGATCCTCTTCTGTAACCTCCCTCACATCGGAAGAACTTCCTCCTCTATCTATCCCCCTTCTGCTAGCATCAAAAGACCTTCTAGGGTCCCTTGACACTCTCTCTCTGTTGGCTCTACAAGACATTGCCCTAGGCAATGTAGGAGGACGGGCGCTCGTGCCCTCATCCTCAGGTGGCACTCCAGTCAATCGTGCAGATCGACGAGTTCCTCTCATCCTGTTTTCTGAAAACAGTACACATCATACAAACATTAGCATCATATGGTTCATGTGGGCACACATGAACCCTCATCACATATACATCATTCATATCATAGCATATCATTAATGCACATGCATAAAGTCATGGCATTTCACATCATCATGCAAGACAGGACTCAACATCCTATCCTAGTGGACATGACCTTCCTATTGTGCTTGACCTTCTAGAACATCTATGAGCCCGACACTCTAGGTCCGATCCTATGAACCTAGGGCTCTGATACCATTCTGTAACGACCCGAAAATCGGACCGCTACCGGCGCTAGGATCCAGATCGGCTTAAGGCCGCCGGGACCCATAGCAAGCCTGACATAATCTGTAAACCTGTATAATCCCATACATGATCAACAACATGCATAAAAATTTAAACTTTTCTTTCATCATCCAACTCAACCTGAACATACATGAACATAGTCATAATCATGACCCCTCTGTGGGATCTCAACAATGCCCCAAAGAGCACTATAACATGAGATGAGTTGGCTTACATCTGTATCATCAAATATCTAAGATCATGCATCAACAAGGGATTACAATACTCATAGGGTCAAGCACATCTATAACCTCAATATACCTCATTACATAACATACTGAATCTCTTACATTACATCATAATACAATTGTCATATCCACAATCTAACTATTACATCAACATACTTCAAAAACTCTGGCTAACCTTCTGGTCTACCCTGTACCTGCACACCTGGGGTTAGGGGAGAGGGGTGAGCAACAAAGCCCAGTGAGCGGAATAGTGAAATCATACATTAAAATTTCATGCTTTCATGGAATGCAACACATCACAACAAATCACATCTCGGATGGTATTGTCACCAATAGTCCTCTACATAGTCCAACTGTGCCGGGACGTAGAATGGGTACAACCGGTCTTTCCCTTAACATAACATATCATACAGTCCAACTGTGCCAGGGACGTAGAATGGGTACAACCTGGACTTTCTCTTACATCGTGCCAGGGACGTAGAATGGGTACAACCTGGACTTCCATACCATATCATGCCATAACATCATCATATCATATGAGGACTAAAGGATCATCCAATAACCAATCCACATCAACATCAATATCATAAATGCAATGCAACATATTCGTGAATACTAATGCAAACAACCTACTATAGCTCATGGCCTTTATGATGCATGGATCATGCTCAAAATTTATATTTCATTTATTTTAAAACTTAAGGTTTATTCCACTCACCTCTGGCTAGCTCTGACAAACTCTGTAGCAGCTGGCTCACTGCTGGGGTCCTCGGTTCCTCGGGTCCGAACCTACACAGGTGGACTCCAATGAGAGACCAAACGTACATAAACATAACTCTAATATACTCCCCAAAAACCCCCTAAAACATCGTAAAACAACTACATAAAAACATGCAAGAAATGGCTGGACAGGGCACTTTCGGCGGCAGGTTCGGCGGCCGAAAGTCCCTCCAGAGCCGAAAGTCAGGCAGGTTAGGCGGCACCTTCGGCGGCCGAAACTCCCAGACAGAGGCGAAACTCATGCATGTTCGGCGGCACCTTCGGCGGCCGAAAGTCCCAGACAGAGACGAAAGTCTCTTTTCGGGGGCAACTTCGGCAGCCGAAAGGCCTGCCTCACCAGCCATATTCGGCGGCCGAAAGTGCCTTCGGCTGCCGAACCTAGTTTCTGCCAAAGGGCAGAAACTTGGCTCCTTTGTGCATTTTCGCCTCCCAACTCTCAAATCATGCATAAACTCAACCAAAACATGCATACAAGCTCCTAGGGGCCTCAAACAAACAAATGCCCCAACTACAACACTTCAAGCATACTCAAACATGCCACATTGTTCAAAAATCACATAAAACCTAACATTTGCTTAAAAACTCATACAACCCTATACATGCCATTCTACCCCATAAAATCACTTAAAACTTACTTAAAACATGCATTGAGCTTAAGATCGGCTCTTACCTCTTGAAGATCGAGAGAGAGACGACCTAAGCTTGGAGATCCAAGAAAATGAGCTCCTGAGTTCCCAAAGCTCCAAAACTTGTTTCAAAAGTTCAAAACCTTCAATGCAAGCTTAAAACTCAAGAAAAATGGTGGGGATTTGGAGGAAAAACACTAGATTTGGAAGAGGGAGGTTGGAAGCTAGCTGTGGCCGAAAATGGAAGAAAGCTCGTCAATTTCAGCTAAGTGACCCTTTTATAGTGACTGGCCAGGCCACGTTCGGGGGCCGAAAGCGCTCCCGCATGCATGCCATGTTCGGCGGCCGAACTTGGGTTTCGGCGGCTGAACCTGAACTTCCCTCACCTATGCTTTCGGGGGCCTAACGGGCCTCCAAAACACATGCATGTTCGGCGGCCGAACTTGAGCTTCGGCGGCCGAACCTGGGTTTTCCTCCAAGGACTTTTCATGCAAAAACTCATTAAATCTTCATACTTAAAACCATGAAATACCTTAAAACGTTTTATGAAAACATGATTCTACCCTACTAGAGGCTTCCGACATCCGAGATTCCACCGGACGGTAGGAATTCCGATACCGGAGTCTAGCCGGGTATTACAAGCATGAAGAACAAGTTGCATAAATATTGAAAAATAGAAGTTTAATAATGGAGTTTTAAATCTCCCAATTCATCACAAACTAAATTTTCTCAACTTCAACTAGAAAAGAAAATGTTTAGCCACTCATGGTGGACAAAAATACAAAAAGAAAGAAGAAAAGAAGAGAAAGAGAGCTGTTGTGTTGCTTGCTGAATTTCTGCAGTAAATTCGAGGCCCCCCTTTGCTGGTTTGTGGCTGTCTCCTTTTAAAGGTGAAGAGTCCTAGTCCATTTAGGATTTGGAATCCTAATTTGACTTGGTCTTTTGTAGTCTTTTATCCTTCTTTGCTTTTGTATTTAATCATGAATAAATCTTCTTCTTGGGGAAAGTCTTTTTTAAGAGTGACTCTTGGAGATGTCATAGGATTGACCTTGAAGTGTTTGATGTAGGATAGGACTTCAATGCTTTTGAAATTTGAATTCTGCATTTTTCCCGCGCTGCTGTCCTTGCCTGTATCAGTTTGATTTGGGCAGTTGATTTGCCCAAATTACTTGCCCAAATCGCTTTCACAAGTCAGTTCTAGTTTTCTGCTTCAGCTTCCTACGAGTGATTTGGCCAAATCACTTCGACCCAATCACTTTTCTAGCTTTTTTTCTGCACTTTTTCTCCAACTTTCCATTTTCTTTCTTTTCTGCAAAAACATGATGAAAATATAAATTAAGCTGGAAAAATGTGTAATTAAACATTAATAAAGATAATAAAGATGTGGCTAAATTATGTTTGATTAAATACCCCCACACCTAACCTGTTGCTTGTCCTCAAGCAATAAATAACTTAGTCAATCAATCCTCTTTTTTCTTTTGAGGCTAAGTACCACATAATCAGCCCCCCTAGACTCTCAAATTGAAGTTTTACAGTGTAGGGTATATGCACTAAGGTTGTTCTCTCTTTCCTTGTTTCCTTTGACCCACCATGGCCAAGAGAAAGTTTTTTATTTGATCATGCTTTATTCTTTCGTTTTAGGCTTAATGCAACCCCTAAGAGTGACTTGCCCCCCTTTTAAAGTATTTTATTCAGCAGCACTTTTTATTCTTGCCTGAAAAAGACACTAACCTTTTGACGCAAAGGTGCATATTGGTGATACCCACCCCCGGTTACTCAGTTGGTCACTTGTTCAAGTGGCTACTAGCTCTGTTCATAGTCTTTGACCATCGAAACAGGTTATGTTTTGTGCTTTTTGATTTTGCTGAGTTTTTTTTTTCATAATAGTTTGGGCAAATCAGCTCATAGAGAGTTACACTAACTTTTTATTGCATGTATATATTTTTCTCTTGACCATAGCAAGTGTAAAGATTCAATTTGAGAGAAAAACTTCCTAAAAGAAGGTAACACACTGTAATTGATTTAATTTAGGCTTAAAGGGTTGGAAAATTTAATGGAGTCATGAGATAGGAGGCTCTTTTAACTTTGTCATCTATGCTGAGTAGAGAAAAGGCTAAAACAAAATCTGTGTGCATGAAATCTATGTGTATGTGCAGAAGTGAATATGAGTGCAAAAATGTGTGTGAAAAAATTTTGGTGTGTGTAAAAGAAAAAGAAGCAAAAAGAAAGCAAAAGATGAAAAAGAAAGCAAAAGATGGTGCAAAGAGTGCAAAAATATTCCCCCAATACCCCCACACCTAGCCTAGGCATTGTTCTCAATGCAAAACATATAAAGGAAAAGAAGAGTGAAAGGGACTTCCTGACCAGTGGGTGATTTGGTCAAGTGATTTGGGCAAATCACTCGGTCAAATCATTGGTGATGATGGTGTACGTGCAGAAAATTGTCCACCAGCAGTTGTAACAGGTGCTCTATGTGTTGCATCATATCTTCGATTCTAGTGAGATGAGCCTCCACCGAATAGTCTTGAGGTGCCTTTTATGTCCTCCAAGATCCACCCAATTGCTTTCTTGTGTTTCCTCAACACCTTTAGGAGGCTTTCCTCTTCTTCTTGGCTTAATTGATTGGACACTATGACTGGTAGTGTTTTTTCAGCCCCCAAGTAGGCGTATTTGAGGTGCCCTGGTAAGGGTTTCAGATTTGGTGCAGTTGCTGTCTGGTCTGGTGTTTGCTGTCTGCTCATCGATTTGGGCAGATTGTCTGCTGTCTGTCCAGATGATTTGGTCAAATTGCTCCTAGTTATGTCTGTCTGCTCCAGTGATTTGGGCAAGTCAGGATCTGCCTGTTCTGATGATTTGGTCAAATCATCCGCAACCAGTAAGGTGCAGCATGCTGTCTCCCCTGCATCTGTCTTGGTGCTGCTGTTGTCCATGTCTTCTTGCCTGCATAAACCAGCATTAATTAAGTTATCTTGATCAAAATCAAAAATTTATTGTCTTAAATCATCAATAATATCAAGGCCATAAACATGAGACACATCATTGGGAAATTTCATGGCATCATAAATATTGAACTTGATTACTTCCCCTTCAAATTCCATAGTTAATGTGCCATCATGCACATCAATTTTGGTTCTGGCCGTGCTTAAGAATGGTCTTCCAAGTAGGATGTCCGAGGTGGTGTTGCTTTTCTCCTCCTCCATGTCAATCACATAGAAGTCTGCTGGGAAGACTAGTTGGTCAACTTGGACCAACACATCTTCTAGGACTCCCTTGAGGTAAACAACAGATCGGTCAGCCAATTGGATCACTATACTAGTGCCCTTGAGTGTACCTGCATTTAACAGGTTAAAGATGAGAAAGTGGCATGACATTAATGGAAGCTCCAAGGTCACACATGGCCTTCTTTGTCCCCACGTTGCCTATTTTGCATGAAACGGGAAACATTCCTCTATCCTTGGTTGGAAACTTTCTTTGGATGACAGCTGAAACACACTCCCCCACACTTACTTTTTCTCGTTCAGCAATTTTCCTTCGGTTGGTGCATAGCTCTTTGAAAAATTTGGCATACCTTGGTATTTGCTTGACAGCATCTAATAGAGGTATGTTGATTTTCACCTTGCGAAGTGTCTCAAGTATTTCTTTTTCCTCTTTTTCTTTTTGAGATCTTGCAAATCTTTTGGGAAAGGGGGGAGGTACCTTGAACTTTTCTGCTGATTGTTGTATTGTTTTCTACCTCTGACTAGATTATGCTTGGTCTGTTGATTTGGGCAAATCGATTTCTACCCTTTCTGGTGATTTGGGCAAATCGATTTTGCCTGGCTGTCCTATCTGTCCACTGATTGGGTCTGTGATTTGGGCAAATCGATGCCCCTGATCACTTTCCGGCAATTTCTCCTCAGCAACCTGTTTCTGTATTTGGACAGATCGCTGCTCACCCTTGCTTTCTTGAAGCTCTTTCCCACTCCTTAGTGTAATGGCACTAACATTCTGCCTTGGATTGATTTCAGTTTGGGAGGGTAGCTTTCCTTGTGATTCAAGCTTACTCATTGAAGTGGCCATTTGACTCATTTGCTGCTCAAGATTTTGCACCGAATTTGCTAAGGATTTCACGATCTCTTCAAGGGGTGTATTGGACTTTTGAGGTGCAACTTGGACTTGATTTCTTTGCTGGTAGCTTGGATATTGATTGGCCCTTGCATAACTGAAATTTGGGTGGTCCCTCCAACCTGGGTTGTAGGTGTTAGAATAGGGATCATACCTTCTTTGCCCATTAAATCCTCCAAATGCATTGACTTGCTGGTCCTCTTCTTGAAGGGAAGGACATAGGTCAGTTGGGTGGTTTATGTTTGCACATATTCCACATGACTTTGATTGCTGAATTTACTGGACTTGTTGGTCTTGACCCACAACAAGACTACGGACAACATTGGTGAGATCAGAGATTTGGGATGCTAAAGTGGATGTATTCACCTCATTCACCCTTCTTGGTGGCTGTTCTTGGTCTCCAAATTGCTGAGAGGCTGCTGCCATGGTGGAAATTAAATTCCTTATTTCTTGAGGTGATTTGTCTTCAATTGATCCTCCACATGCTGCATCAATAAATTTTCTTTCTAAAGGTAGCAAACCTCCATAGAAATATTCAATGAGTGATTTGTTAGAAATATCATGTTGAGGGCAGCTTGTGCATAACCTTTTGAACCTCTCCTAGTACTCATACAAGCCTTCAGAATGTTTTTGCCTTATACCACTTATCTCTCGATGGATGCCAATGGCTTTTGAGGTTGGAAAGAATTTGCTCAAGAATGCTCTCACCATACCAGCCCATGATGTGATGGATCCGGGTGGCAAGTAGAATAGCCAATCTTTGGCATAGTCATCAAGGGAAAAAGGGAAGGCTCTAAGTTTAACATGCTCTTCTGAAATACCTTGGGGTCTCATAGTTGAGCACACAATGTGGAATTCCTTCAAATGCTTGTGAGGATCCTCATTTTCTAGGCCTCTAAATTTGGAAAGGAGATGGATCAGACCTGTCTTTAATTCAAAGGGTGTTGTCAATGGGGGATAAGTGATGCATAATGGTGCCTGATCTCCTGCTAGTATAGCTAGCTCTCGGAGTGTTCTCTCCCGTGGCTGTGGTGCAAGGATGGGCATGTTTTCAGCTTCTGCTTCAATTTCTTCATATGCAGCAGGTGGTTCTGCCATTGTGTGATTTCTTGCAGTAACCTGGAATTCGGTTTCTGGTTTAAATGCGGCAATAGGTGAATCTACTGGTGCAAAAAGTTCTGCAGCAGGGGCAGTAGCTATTGTATCAGATGGTGCAATGACAGGTTGAGTGGTAGACACCCGACTTGTTACTGTTGCTGATGAAGATACTCTTGAGGCTTGGTTCCTCAAGTTTGCTTGCTTTCTCAAGCTCTTGCCAGTGCCTTCTATCTCCGGATAGTAAAGAAGAGTTTCTTTACGGCCAGACCTGGTCATAAAGGGAAAATATGTTAGTTTAAATCAAATCCCTGGCAACGGCGTTAATTTTTGATAGCGGTTGTCGAAGCCGTCAAAAATAAATATATTATCAATCAACAAAATAATTTATAGATAGTGGCAATAGGGTCGAACCACAGGGATTTGACATTACAGATTTTTCTAATAATGACTTGGACAAGTAAATAACAAATAAATAAAAGAGGGGGTTTGATTTGATGATAATGAATTAAAACTAAATAGTAAGAGAAATCAATAATTTAAATAGTTGAGAATTTCAATGGGAGAAGAATTCTAGTTGAAGCATGGAACTAATTCAGTTGTTTAGAATTGATCATTGATTTTTTTTTATACTCCTATTTAATTCAATAAATTAGTTTAGGTTGCGAAAAACGCTTCCCACAGCCAAATTTCTCCTTAGTTTTAGTTCAATTAGGAGACGTTCACTAATCAAACACTAGTTAACAAGTTGCCAAGGAACGTCCTTGGGGTTTTTTACTTTTCAACTGTTAACTGCATTAAGACTTAGAGAAACCTAATTCTAACCTTGCCAACCGCGTGATCAAGTTTAGATTATGCAACCAAGTGTACTTGTGTTCAAACAATCTAAGCAATTACGAACCTAAATTATTTAAACTAACAATTTATCACTTATGTCATTAAAAGCAACATGCCTTAATTGATTCTAATAGCAAAGCAATAATAGCATGAAGAATAAGTTGCATAAATATTGAAAAATAGAAGTTTAATAATGGAGTTTTAAATCTCCCAATTCATCACAAATTGAATTTTCTCAACTTCAACTAGAAAAGAAGATGTTTAGCCACTCATGGTGGACAAAAATACAAAAAGAAAGAAGAAAAGAAGAGGAAGAGAGCTGTTGTGTTGCTTGCTGAATTTCTGCAGCAAATTCGAGGCCCCACTTTGCTGGTTTGTGGCTGTCTCCTTTTATAGGTGAAGAGTCCTAGTCCATTTAGGATTTGAAATCCTAATTTGACTTAGTCTTTTGTAGTCTTTTATCCTTCTTTGCTTTTGTATTTAATCATGAATAAATCTTCTTCTTGGGGAAAGTCTTTCTTAAGAGTGACTCTTGGAGATGTCATAGGATTGATCTTGAAGTGTTTGAAGTAGGATAGGACTTTAATGCTTTTGAAATTTGAATTTTGTCTTTTTCCCGCGCTGCTGTCCTTGCCTGTATCAGTTTGATTTGGGCAGTTGATTTGCCCAAATCGCTTTTGCAAGTCAGTCCCAGTTTTTTGCTTTAGCTTCCTGCGAGTGATTTGGCCAAATCACTTCGACCCAATCACTTTTCCAGCTTTCTTTCTGCACTTTTTCTCCAACTTTCCATTTTCTTCCTTTTCTGCAAAAACATGATGAAAATATAAATTAAGCTGGAAAAATGTGTAATTAAACAGTAATAAAGATAATAAAAATGTGGCTAAATTATATTTAATCAAATACCCCACACCTAACCTGTTGCTTGTCCTCAAGCAACAAATAACTTAGTCAATCAAGCCCCTTTTTCTTTTGAGGCTAAGTACCACTTAATCAGCCCCCTAGACTCCCAAATTGAAGTTTTACAGTGTAAGGTACATGCACTAAGGTTGTCCTCTCTTTTCTTGTTTCCTTTGACCCACCATGGCCAAGAGAAAGTTTTTGATTTGATCATACTTTATTCTTTCATTTTAGGCTTAATGCAACCCCTAAGAGTGACTTGCCCCGTTTTAAAGCATTTTATTCAGCAGCACTTTTTATTCTTGTCTGAAAAAGTCACTAACCTTTTTACGCAAAGGTGCATATTGGTGATACCCACCCCCGGTTACTCAGTTGGTCACTTGTTCAAGTGGCTACTAGCTCTGTTCATAGTCTTTGACCATCGAAACATGTTATGTTTTGTGCTTTTTGATTTTGCTGAGTTTTTTTTTTTCATAACAGTTTGGACAAATCAGCTCATAGAGAGTTACACTAACTTTTTATTGCATGTATATATTTTTCCCTTCACCATAGAGAGTGTAAAGATTCAATTTGAGAGAAAAACTTCCTAAGAGAAGGTAACACACTGTAATTGATTTAATTTAGGCTTAAAGGGTTGGAAAATTTAATGGGGTCATGAGATAGGAGGCTCTTTTAACTTTGTCATCTATGCTGAGTAGAGCAAAGGCTAAAATAAAATCTGTGTGCATGAAATCTATGTGTGTGTGCAGAAGTGAATATGAGTGCAAAAATGTGTGTGAAAAAATTTTGGTGTGTGTAAAAGAAAAAGAAGCAAAAAAAAAAAGCAAAAGATGGTGCAAACAGTGCAAAAATATTCCCCCAATACCCCCACACCTAGCCTAGGCATTGTTCTCAATGCAAAACATATAAAGGAAAAGAAGAGAGAAAGGGACTTCCTAGCCAGTGGGTGATTTGGTCAAGTGATTTTGGCAAATCACTCGGCCAAATAACTGGTGATGATGGTCTGCGTGCAGAAAATTATCCACCAGCAGTTGTAGCAGGTGCTCCATGTGTTACATCCTGTCTTCGATTCTGGTGAGATGAGCCTCCACCGAATGGTCTTGAGGTGCCTTTTATGTCCTCCAAGGTCCACCCAATTGCTCTTGTGTTTCCTCAACACCTTTAGGAGGCTTTCCTCTTCTTCTTGGCTTAATTGATTGGACACTATGACTGGTAGTGTTTTTTCAGCCTCCAAGTAGGCATATTGAAAAATAGAAGTTTAATAATAGAGTTTTAAATCTCCCAATTCATCACAAACTAAATTTTCTGAACTTCAACTAGAAAAGAAGATATTTAGCCACTCATGGTGGACAAAAATACAAAAAGAAAGAAGAAAAGAAGAGGAAGAGAGCTGCTGTGTTACTTGCTGAATTTCTGCAGTAAATTCAAGGCCCCCCTTTGCTGGTTTGTGGCTATCTCCTTTTATAGGTGAAGAGTCCTAGTCCATTTAGGATTTGGAATCCTAATTTGACTTGGTCTTTTATAGTCTTTTATCCTTCTTTGCTTTTGTATTTAATCATGAATAAATCCTCTTCTTGGGGAAAGTCTTTCTTGGGAGTGACTCTTGGAGATGTCATAGGATTGATCTTGAAGTGTTTGAAGTAGAATAGAACTTCAATGTTTTTAAAATTTGAATTTTGCCTTTTTCCCGCGCTGTTGTCCTTGTTTGTATCAGTTTGATTTGGACAGTTGGTTTGCCCAAATCGCTTTCGCAAGTCGGTTCCAGTTTTCTATTTCAGCTTCCTGCGAGTGATTTGGCCAAATTACTTCGACCCAATCACTTTTCCAGCTTTTTTCTGCACTTTTTTTTCAACTTTCTATTTTTTTCTTTTCTGCAAAAACATGATAAAAATATAAATTAAGCTGAAAAAATGTGTAATTAAACAATAATAAAGATAATAAAAATGTGGCTAAATTATGTTTGATCAATTTTATAATGATAATTCAAAATTTTATCTATTAAAACTTTTATTTTTATAAATTTTTATAGATTCACTAATCATATAATTAAATTAAAAATATTATTTAAAAACTAAAATTTTACCATTAAAGCGAATAAATATATAAAAATACATGCGTTGCACGTTCCCAAAAAGAAACTACTATATATTAAATTTATATATTTCAGATTTTTATTAACTCACTCTTATAATTAATTTAAATAATAAAAACATTATCTATTTTCAAATTTAAATGCAATCTTGTTGGCACACCCAGTATTCTCCTCTAAAATAGGAAGCAAGTTATGTATAGTAAATTCTAAATTTCTCACTTCATTTTTAAAAATAAACACAAATTTATGAATAGAATTGTGATTTTTTTTTTCCACTTTTCTTTTAATTTGAAGGAAGAAAATGAAAAAGGCTCAATTTGTTTTTCTTAAATTTTCTTTCCATCTTTATTTCTTACATTTTAAATAAAAAATAATTATGTAGATGCTTTGAAGAATTGTCAATGAGTTAAGGATAGAAATGGGATGAGGGCTATGGTCTTGGAATAATTTTTCAGACTTATCCTTTCATTGTGGTGGGATTTATAATCGAATAATTAATTTGATTGGTCCAAGGGTTTCAAAAGAAGATAATGAAAAGCTGATAGTAGCTTTTTGTGTGGAGGAGTTTAGAAAAGTTGTATTTCAAATGCATCTTGATAAGTCTCCACAGCTTGATGGGATGAATCTAACTTTTTTCAAAGAGTTCTAGCCTATTATTGGGAGTCTATGGTACTCTATTGCTTTAAATGGAGCTGAGTTTAGGGTCATTCTCTCTCGTTAACAATATTATATTTTGATGATATAGATATTATATGGATATTATAAATAATTTTTAAAATTATAAAAATAAAGTTTTATAATATAAAAAAATATTTTTATTATGAAAAAAATAATATTATATTGTTGAAAAAATAATATTGTATTTGATGATAGCTTATTTGGCTATTAGTAACGGTATAGAGACTTAATTGACCCAAAATTTTAAATTGACGTTGTTTGGCCCTTAAGTAAAAGTATAAGGACTTAATTAGATTTATATCCAATTAATTTTTTGTGGAGTTCAAACGGTAATGGTCAAAGAAAAATTTACTAGTAGTCGTTGTGTGTTGAATTTGAAAATATAGGGTTTAAGAATCTCTTTTCCTTTAATTTAGTAATGCTTGAAAAGCAAGGTTGGCAACTTATCTCTCACTAAAGTATTTCTCTCTATCGAATCCTTAAAATCGATAGATTTTAATTTTAGTTTCATTTGGAGGAGTCTTTTATAATCCTTAGGGAATGACTCTTTGATAAATATTTTGAGTTATCTATGACTTCGCAATAAGAATAATTTTTCATTCAAACCTCTCCAATTAATAGCTTGCAGAATTGTTTTTGCCTTAAATAATGAGGGTGGTTGAAATTAAAATAAACATCTGCTTACTGATTTTTTTTATTTTAAAGGATGTCATATTTCATTTAGTGTGACTGATAGTATAGACAGACAGATTTGCATTTCGTCAATAATAAAAAATATTTTATTAAATTGCGATGAGATGTTATTTTAATTTATGGTTCTTAGAGAATAAAAGACGATTTAAAAGATGCATATTATTTAAAAAGTTAAGAACTTTTTATACAGAGTTTTAAGAGGGTTATACCATCTCGAATAAATTTACTTAATAGATCTTATAAATTCTCTTAAACATGATATTTATATATATTTTTTTATATTCTACTATTTTTGTAGTGTCGAAAACTTTTTAATTTAAAGTTAAATTTTGCTTCTTTTACTTTTCAAAAATTTTATTAGGCATGTGTTGTGACTTCTGACTCTGCCTTTGTTGATAATGATGGTGTCATTAATGTGAAGGATATGGTCTCATAGAAATAAAATTGTGTGGCAGCATAAGGTTGTCAGTCCTTATGATATTATTTGTTAGGCTGTGTCTGTTACATCTCCTTGGGGCAATTATTAAGGACTTTGATGGTATTTTCGTCTCTAATCTGTAGGGCACTTATAATGGTTTTCTTCTGCCAAATCTTGTTGAAACTTTTTCCTTGAGGAAGTTTGGAATGCGAAATTGATTATTAATGCTTGTTTTTTACTTTAAATTTTATTTTTCATCGTCTAATAAGAAAGTCCATTGGGTTCAACCAAACAAAGCCTAAAAGATTTTTCTCTATAAAATAAAAAGAAAAAGTGGGAGAGCGTTGATTTTACGCCAAAACGGAGAGAGAGAGGGAAAATTCTAGAAGCAGAAGCAGCCATTTCTTCCTCTCAGGTCTATAATAGCCCTCTGATTCCACCCTTCTCTTCTACTTCGTTTACATTCTCTTTTCCTCTAGGTTTCTCTCTTTTTCTCTCTCTGAACCACTTCATCGCACTTATTCTTTACTTTCTTCAGCTGATCTGGTTCATGATTGTTATGGTGTTCAGGATTTTTTTGGTGAATTTGATTTGATATGGCATCAAAGCGCATTCTGAAAGAGCTCAAGGATTTGCAGAAGGATCCTCCTACCTCTTGCAGTGCTGGTATGATTGTCTTCATCACTCTCTCTACTTGCAGAAAAATTTTCAATTTTTTTGTTCTTATTTCTTGTTTTTATGACATGAAATATAGGTCCTGTGGCTGAGGACATGTTCCATTGGCAAGCAACGATTATGGGTCCTGCTGATAGCCCTTATGCTGGAGGAGTCTTCCTAGTTTCTATTCATTTCCCTCCTGATTATCCCTTTAAGCCTCCTAAGGTTTTTTTTTTTCAATGTTTGGTGTTGCTGTTTCTGGTTTTCAGTGGATATTATGTTGGGCTTACACATTTCGGAAGTAGAATCAGGAACCCATCAATGATAAGATGAATATTTTATGTTCTTTCCCATAATCTTGAGAGCTAAGATCAAAATTCTTTTCATTCGAGGTACTTAGGTTCTGATTGTAAGTGGTTCAAATGCATTTGTGGGTAATTTTAGTTATAAGAACATTTCCTTTAAAAAATTGTTGTATTCTGCTACTTTAGTTCTACGTTCGTTGGTTGATATGCTTGCATTTAAGTGATCCTTTTGCATGTGATAGGTTCGGGGTTCCTATCTGAATATGGTGGGTGTGCTTTGCGCATGTCCTTGATGATGTGCATGTGCTGTTCTGTATATCAATTTCCTAATCTCTTTTCCCTTAGTTACTGGTTCAAACTCCAGTTAGAGCAACATCAACCTATAAAGAAAACAAAATTTAGTGCTGTTGTTTTGTAAAATCTTTTCTTAGTATTGCATTGTCAGTTCTGTAGGCAGATACTACTTTGAACTTTAGTATTTGTGTGTTGCATTGTGAAAATGATGATTGTAATGACCAAAATGTAATCTCAGGTTGCTTTTAGGACAAAAGTCTTTCACCCAAACATTAACAGTAATGGAAGCATATGTCTGGATATTCTTAAGGAACAATGGAGCCCAGCACTAACAATCTCCAAGGTTTGATTTGGCCATTACGTTTTCTCTTGTTATATTTAGATGGTTATTAACTTTGGCATTTTTGTTAATCTGAATACTGGATAATTTGCAGTAATACATAAGCACTGGATACTTGATATAAGCATGCTTTGTGCACTATCTCGTGGTGATCTCTTAGTAGAGTTGACAATGACTCTTATTGTTGTGTATAGATTTTTTTTTTCCATTACTAATGAGAAAAATTATTCAAATTTCATTTGGATTGCTTGATTTCTTGCAGATGGCACATTCCTGTTTTAAGTTATATTTAGTAGAGAAGAGATTGGATAACATCAGTAGCAATGAAAAGGTCTCAAAGGTTTCAGTATTTGGTTCTTATTTATCTGAGAATTAGTTTGGTGCTGTAAGAACAGGGAGGATAGGGATCAAGCGAAATAAATTCTCAATCTTCACTTTTTTTTTTCAGTAATAGTATCATAATAAGATGAAAATAGAAATCCAGCCCTGTTTTATAGAGTGCTGTAAACCTAATAACATTAGGAGTAGAAATCCTAATTCTTTTCTAATTAGGAACATAAAACTAATGAAACTTCCTACACAAACTTAAACTAAAATAGTAATATAACAGTAAACCTTTAGATTTCCTATCTTCCAATTTCCAGTACTGCGTCATTTGGTCTATTCTATTCATGAAAGGTGGAGGTCTGAGATGGCAGCCTACTTCAAATCTACCTGCCACTATGGTGTTATGATCTCTTTCAAACATTTGACAATTTGATTCTCCAATTTATACTGGGACTATGAACATCTAGCTATATTTCTCACTATTAAATCAATTGCAAGTTATGAGCGTTTACAGAGTTTAGTCCTGTTTAATTTGCTAGGTCAGTAGTTGGGATTAGGATACAAATAGTGATTTTCGACAGGTCTTATTTTTGCACTTCATCAAACTTGGGGAACTGACCACCGCTTAGGGTTTTAAAACAGAAAAGAAAACTATAGCAGTAATGTCTTGTACAGCTCATTATATGTATCTAAATGCATTATATTAGAAATCTTGATGAAGTTACATGCAGGCCATCAATTGTTTCAGGGATTATTCATTTGTTATGCTGGAACCATATTTCTTTCATCCATGTTGGACTCACTTTTTACATTTTAAAGTGGCTCTGACGTGCTTGTGTTGGGTGGTGCATTATTTTCAGGTGCACAGAATAATTTTTTTCCTTCTTGTTTTGGAAATGGGGATCTCTATGCATGGTCTGCATGTGTGGTTGGTTATGCTTTTTTTTTTTTATTAGATTAAATACCTTGTTAATGCTGATATATCATAAGATTCATAGTGACATCTGCTTGCTGGGACATGAGCAAGTTAAGCTTAAATGTAAATAATGCAAGTTTTTGATGTATTCTACCATGGCATGATGGTGCTAAACCTAGAATTCAAACATTGATGCTATGGTTTATTTATGTCCTTGTGACTCTATAGATGCAATTGCATGTTTATGACATGCTACCACAAGTTTTACTTCTAGTTTGAATAGTTTTCCTTTTTCTCTGTGCCCTCATGGTAACATGATATTCAATTCCCTCGGAAGAAAATGTAATGTAACAGTGGTGGAAGTTACATAAATCTTTTTGGTGGAAGAAAACTCCAGAAGTTGGCTTGAGTTCCTGGTTGACTTTTTTTGGTTGGTTTAGCTTTGTGAGGGTAGACGATCCGACAATGAAGTGTTAAATTTAGCATTTAAATGTGTTACAACTTGAGAAGTGTTAAAGAGTATTTTGGGGTGGCCTGAGTACTTTTACATTTTGTAGTGGTGAATGAAATCTGTCATAGTAACTTTCTTTTCTTTCAGTAGGTTCTCTTGTCAATATGCTCTCTGTTGACTGACCCAAATCCTGATGATCCACTCGTGCCTGAAATTGCTCACATGTACAAGACAGACAGAGCCAAGTATGAGGCCACTGCCCGCAGCTGGACACAGAAGTATGCCATGGGTTGACCTGATCATCCCCTCCACCGAATTCAGAAGAATTTGCTACCCATGTTTGTTATATCAGTTAGATAAAATAACGGAAAGGCTCAAAGTGCCTTTTTGTTCTGATGTTTTTGCTGCAGACTCAAAGTTGGCAAGATCCTGTTAGTATGTGAATATTTATTTGAGAACAGGAAAGACAAAAAAACTGTAATATACGTTCTCTTGTCCAATCAACTGCTCTATTTATCTGTTTTTTGCGGTGTTATAAGTTGTGATTGGGATCCTTGACAGTAATGGCTTGCTTCAGTTGCCAAATCCTATTTGCAAATCAAAAGAAGGTTTATTAACTTTGCATGCAAGATTCTCTTAGAAATTGGAGAAACGTTTATACCTATTGTTGCCGAGTCATTAAAGCGAGGATGCTGTGGTTGAAAAGCTTCAGGCTGTACCTAGTAAAATCTTGTGTGCTTACTTGAATCTTTATCTATCTGATTAATGCTTCAGTTTTCTTCTTTAAAATAGCATTGTCATGATTCGATATGCGAAACTTCGTAGAAAGGCTACGCACGTCGCAGGCTGAATTTTGATGCATCTCACTTGCCCCATGTATTTCTTGCAATTGAAGATGGTCAAATTACTTGTTGATTGAGAAGCAAAAATGATTAAGATGGTACAACCATAATCAGTATGATCCATGTTGCATGATTATGTCGCTTAATTCAGTGCTCATATAAAGCAGAAACCTATGCATCTCCGAAGTGAAGGTCCCATGCTTAACCTTGAATTTAACCTAATTGGCAAGAGATTTTCAAGAGGTAAAATTTCAAATTCAAATCGAAATCCAAAGTGTGAAATGCATGGCTTTAAACTGTCACAAAGGAGAGGTGGGGCAGCAAATGATGATATTCTTAAGAAAATAATTGAGAGAGTTTAGGAGATGAGAGCAAAGGCATTCATCATTGAAACCTTATCGCTTAGATTAGAAGCATTGAGGAAGATTGAGGGGTGAGTTGGTGTGATACTTTGACTCCAACTCTATTATATTATTATTATTATTATATGAATGTGATCAATGCTTACACATGCTGGGCCGGTTGGCTTCACCGGAATTGTCCTCACCTTTGCTTCTTATCTAAGCCTTCAACCAACTAAAAGCAAATTCTTCTTTTCAACTTTTTCATCGATTTTATATATACCCATTTGCCTTACTCCAATTAATATTATTTCTTCTCCTCTAAATTTTACAAATTTATATTTTTTTTTTCTGCGTTCAACATTGTTCTTTTTTGAAATTCACTTGTACATTATAATTACCTTCAGATTATAGAGACATAAGAACTATATAAATAAATTTATTAATGAATTTTATTTTTTAAAATTAAAATTAAAATAATAAAAAAATAAATTATTTTATGAAAAATATTTTTTATTTTTCATAAAAATATTTTCTAAAAATATATTTTTTAAATATAAATTATTTTCCGCACATAAAGTTATTTATCTTTATTTTCTTCACTTTTCAGTCCAACTAAGCACTTATAAGAAGTAAAGAAATACCAACGAGGAACAGGATGAAGTTCGAAAGTCACGTGGAGAAAGTAAAGAAGAAAAGGGTAGTACAAAATAGGCACGAATGGAAATCTTCACAACCTTGTTAATTTTAGCCTACACATAATTTGTCCTCTCAATTTGAAAAATCATTTTCTCTATCAATCTTTTTTTTTTTTAACTTTTAAATTTTAAATAATTTAATCTCTATAAAATAAAAAATTATAAATATCATCGCTTCAATTTCATATGTATTATTTTTCATAATTAATCTCTTAGAAGTCATTAAATGCTCATTCCTTAAATATTCAACCTTCCTTCCTTACCAAATGAGCTATGAAGAAGGGAAAGTTTTCCACCATGCATTAATATCTCACCCCTCTTCATACCAAACTAACCACTAAATTAAACACAATATTCATCTCAAAACTAAAACATTCATTAAAACCTCTTTTGATAAATGTATTTCTTCTAATAAATATAGACCTCATAATATAAATTTAATTCATTTTTTTCAAAGAATTATTTTATTTAAAATATAAAAAAATTAATTCTTTTTAATTTAAAAATTAATATTTTTTATATTATTATAAAAATTTATTTAAATTATTTTTTAGAAAATAAATTACTAAATTTCCTCCCTCCCTTGAAAGTGTAGCGAGTATAATTTATCTAATAATTGGGTTTAATAATACAAAATGTCAGCTTTCAATTGTGAGAGAGAGGGGAAAAAAAAAACAATGTATAGAAACTTCTTTACCTATTACAAACAAGTCTTCTGTCTACCCAGCAGCACAGGGTAGAAAAGTAATAGAGACGACCTGTCGTGGAACCAAATTAACCTTTAAAAAAAAAACAAAACAGTGATTTTGACACGTCAAACATAGGCAGCTATAGAGCAAGCACTCTGTGTTGTGATCTTCTCTTCTCATCTCTTCACTCACTGACCCACTCTCCACGATACAAACTAAGATATTAATTTTTCAGTCCCTTTTCTATTTATACTCGCTCTTCTCCTCTCTCTTTGTTTACCCTCTTTCCCTCGATCCTTCCTTTCCTGGCTGTTTCCTTTCTCTTTCCTTTCTTTCCCGCCAAAAGCCCTTCACTTCGCTGCTGCTTCAGTGGACTGATGATGGTGTCAGCTTCTTCTCCATCTTCCTATCTGAAGAGCTATTTGCTTCTTTTGAGTTTTGTCTATTTCTGTCTTTGTCTCCCCTACCCATAATTTAAATTCTTTCTCTAGCTTCTTTCCCGATCGTTCTACTAAAGATGACAGAACCCATGCTAATCTCCGAGCCCCTCCACATGTCCTTACAACCGGTGATCAAATTCACCGAGCATGTAACCACCACCAGCAAGCTCATCCCCTTCTGTTCGAGAACCCGGAAAAGACTCGTTAGAATCATCCTCACAGACCCCTATGCTACTGATTCCTCCAGCGATGATGAAGAACGAGAAGAAAATAAAGAACCAAGGAAAGGAAAGAAATTCGTAAAGAGAGTGAAGCGACACGTCGAAGAAATCAACTTTGAGCAAATCAGACCATCAGGTCTACCACCTACTATTTCTAGAAGAAGAGTTTCTAGATCTCTGAAATCTGACGTCAGTTGCCGGAAGAAGTTCCGAGGTGTACGTCAGAGACCTTGGGGCAGATGGGCTGCTGAGATTCGAGACCCAAACCGCCGGAAACGTGTTTGGCTCGGTACTTTTGATACTGCTGAGGAGGCGGCCACTGTCTACGACAGAGCTGCAGTTAAACTTAAAGGTGCTAACGCCGTTACAAACTTTCCAAATCCTGCTATGACGGAAGACATCTTAGACAGTCAAAGGGATGGTTGTGAATCCTGTGACTCACCAAGCGCCGTCACGTCTTCCCCTACGTCTGTCCTCCGATATGAAGAATTAAAGCCGTTCGATGAGAGTTTCAGTTACGGTGACGTTGACGCTTTCGGTTTCGAGATTGACGTGCCGTTACATCTAGCGGACTTCATGTTGTCGGGAAAACACTTGGCCGGAGAAGAATTCGTTGACCTCGACGACTTCTTAGTTGACGTTATATCCGAAGTAGCGTGAAATCTCTGATTTTGTCTGGTAATTTCAGGGAATTGAGGACAGTGTTTGGTAATTTCATTTCTCGAATTGTCACGTGGCGTCTTAGAATTGGTTATTAAGGCGACTAAGGGGAAACAGGTTGGCAAGTGGGTAGCGGATTTACAGAAGTGCCCTCGTTTGTGGTGTATTATTTGATTAGTCAAACTACGAAGTGTAATTAAACGTGGAGTTTTAGCCGATTGTAGGGAATTATACGGCGATTTTGTCACGTGTTATAAGTGTGCTCGTATAATTAATTTTGTAATTTGGTGTTAGTGAAGCAATTACTTGTATTTAATAATTAATTAAATATAATCATTATAATTATAAATTTAGAATGTCTATATGGGCTTTTGCTGCATGAAAATTCACTTTATTTAAGAAATTATTATTTGCTTTAGACATTTTTTATTCAATATATTGAATTTTCTTTAATATATTTTATTGATTTTTAGGTAGTTTACTATAATGTTGGAGATTATACTTCTTTAAAAAAATAAGAAATATGTTTTGAAAATTGCTTTTAAAAACAAACATGCATGAAATATAAAATTTCAATTTCAATAAATAAACTAAAAAATAAAAAATTAATTAATAAAAATTTTGACTAAATTTATATTTAAACTTTTATATTATTTAAAATTAACTCATACAATATTTAAATTAAAAAGATAATGACCAAAAAAATCTATTATTTTCTATTTTTGCAATAACATTTATTTTTATAATTCACCAATTAAAATTTCATATTTTTATATTTATTTTAATTATATTCGAATGTTAAATTTTTCATTAAAAATTAATAAAATTATTGATTTGACTCATTTTATTACGTTAATAAAATTCAGAATATAATTGATAATAATCTAAAAGGTTAGAGTTTATCAAGAATATAATGGGTAATAATTTAAAAGGTTAGAGTTTAAAAGATAAATTTTTAAAATTTGAAGTATAATCATAATTTTTTTAAAAAATTATAATTTTTTTAATTATTTTTCTTAAAATTAAAATTTATAATATTAAAAAATAATTTATAATATTATTATAAAATTTTTTAAAAATTTATGGTTAGATTTTAAATGTTAAAAATTTATTAATTAAACGCTTGATCTTTTAAATTGTAATTAATTGTATTTTAAATTTTAATGACACATGTAAGTAGCAATTTCATTAGTCTTTGAAATTAAAATAAATATAAAAATATAAAATTTAATTAACAAATCATAAAAAGATAAAATATAATTTTAAAAATAAAAAAAAATTAATCATTAACTCTAAATTAAAAGAATAATATTTCAACTTTTAAACTTATAAAAATCATAAATTAACCGTTATTATTGTTGACTTATCTTAAAAGATAAAAAAAAAAAAAAAAATTCCACTTATTACTATCGTACTCTAAATTTTTGAAAATGTTAAAATTAATCTCATCTAAATTTACTAATTTATATAAAATATGGAGCAAATTTAGTAAATTTTAACATGCAATTAGTAATATATGTAATTAAATTTTAATTTTTTAATATAAACTAATTTATATTTAGTTATTATGATTTTTGTACTTTTAGGTAATTAATAGATGGGGGATTTACATTTTAGTCCTTGAATATTGCTATTATTAACAAGTTAGTCCCTATATTTTTAAAACCTATTAAAACATCCTTAACTTTTCTCTCCGTTAACGAAATAGTCCTTCTGTCACATTTTCCATTAAAAATACATAAAGAATGAGAGAGAAAATTTTTAAAATCTAATTTTGCCCTAAAATAAAACCCCTCAAATAAAACCCCTTATTTAGTCCTTGGATATTGCTATTATTAACAAGTCAGTCCCTATATTTTCAAAAATCTATTAAAATGTCCTTATCTTTTCTCATATCTATTAAAACGTCCTTATCGTTTCTTTCCCTCAACGAAATAGTCCCTCATCCTCATCAACGAAATAGTCTCTCCTCCTCCTCTTCCTCCTCCTCCTAAAAAAGAAGAAGATGATGATGATGATGAAGGAGAAGAAGAAGAAAAAGAAGAAAAAAGAAGAAGAAAAAGAAGAAAGAGAAGAAGATGATGATGATGATGATGAAGAAAAAGAAGAAGAAGAAGAAAAAAAAATCCTCTTCCTCCTCCATAAAAAAGAAGAATAAAAAGAAAAATCGAAGAAGAATCAAAGAAGAAGAAAAAAAGAAGAACCAAAGAAGAAGAAAAAAAAAGGAAGAACCAAAGAAGAAGAAGAAGAAGAAGAGGAAGAGGAAGAAGAATCAATGAAGAAGAAGAAGAAGAAGAAGGAAGAGGAGGAGGAGGAGGAGGAAAAGAAGGGGGTAATTTAGTCTTTTGCTATATTTTTAATGGCAGAAATAGATGGAAAGACTATTTTGTTGACGGAGAGAAAATATAAGGACATTTTAATAGATTTTTAAAAATGTAAGGACTGACTTGTTAATAATAATAATATCCAGGAATTAGAATGTAAATATCTCTTAATAGATTATCGTTTTAATTATGCATTTTTTTAAAATGTATATTAAAAAAAAAAAAGAAATTCAAGCTTCTATTAGTATTGGATATTAAACTCAAAGAGAGTTTGGATTGTGTCTATTAATATATTGATTGCAATTATAATTATTATTAATGGGTGTGAGAAAGAGATATAAAAAGAATAATAAGAGAGAGAGAGAGTTATGATGTTTAATGTCATGGTTCCTTGAACTTTGAATGAATCTTTCTTCCTTCTTCTTGTTGTTGTCACATGTTGAGATATGCGTGGAATGAGCCATACTTCCCTTTGCTTGGAATTTTCAACCCATCCATTGCTTCCGTCATTCTAATGAGGTGGGCAATTTTTATTTATGTATATATTTAATCTCAATTTCATAAAAATTTTATTTATTAATTATATTCATTAAATATTATAAAAAAATTTTAAAATAATCTCGATATTAAATTTTTTATAAAATTTAGAGATTAATTAATAAATTTTTTTAAATTATATAATATTATAGTAAAATAATTAACGGTCAAAATAAATGGAAAAATTAATTATTACATTCTTTAAAATCTTAAAAATATTTTAATATATTTTTAAAAATAATTTTATAATAAATTTTTCTTATATATATGTATAGACTTAATAAAAAAATGAATTGAATGGTAAAAACAATTTTAAATCTTTAAGAAATTTATTAATTTATTTTTATTTAATAATTACTCAATTAAAATATGTTTGTATTTTTAAAATTAAACTTTTTAATCTTTTTCGAAAAAATAACTTTTACTTTTTAATCCTTTTACATAGAATTATTAATTAACTTATTTTATTCTTATTAAAGAGATTAAATAGTATAAATATTTAAAATTATAAAACTAAATAATATATACAATAAACTATAGGAACTAAAAACATAAAATTTTAAGGCGGATACTTTTTTAAAAAAATTATTATTTAGTTCCCATATTATAAAAAAACACATTAGTTAGTTCTTCGGTTTTAAAAAATACATTAAAATATTTTTAAAATTTTAAAAAGTTTACCAATGAGAATTTTCATTAATTTTAGCTTTAAGTACCGCAAAAAAGTCTATAATATTCACAATATAAAAAGACTAATTAGTAGAATTTTTACAAAATTAAATGTCCAATGAGTTTTTCAAATCCATATAGACTAAAATAGTAAGAGTTAATAAATAAAACAAACATAAAGATTAAATAATAGATTTTTTAAAATTTCAAAGATGTTTTAATATAGTTTTGAAAATCGAAATACTAACTAATTAATGAGTTTGTCCATAACAAATGAATTAAATAATAAATTTTTTATTCTTAATGAAAAAATTAAAGAGTTAGATTTTATGAAATATATAAATATTTTAATTAAATGATTTCTAAAATAGAAGTCAACTAACAATTTTTCAAAAAGTTCAATTGGTATAAGAATGTTTACCTTTATGAAGAATAATGGAAGGGTCTAAGTCAAATTTAGGAATAGTAATTATGGCCGGATCTTCCGATTAAGAAGCGATTGGTGAATGGTCTGAGTTAAGAGTCTATAATCTCCTAGATAAACATGAACAACAAGGGATGGATAGTCACCGAAATAGATGGACCTATAGGATGTTGAAACGTAGACACTTGTTTAACAAAATATACTAGTAAATCATCTTCCTCCCCTCACTTTCGTAAACGGGAGACAAAGAGAAAAAGAAAGGGTAGACTCAAAGAATTTAACATCAGCAAACACAAGATAATGATTAAGGACTAAAGAGAAATATCTCTAGTTTTTTTAAGTATAGAACAATCGAGAGGAATAGTTAAGAGATTTAGGAACCAATTTAGAGATATGTGAACAAATATCTCACACAAAGTAAGTACAATCAAATATACGAGGTTTGATAGGACATAATGAGTTGGATGGAAATAAGATAGAGTAAGAAATATTATTATGAGGTATAGAAAATAATGTCCGATTAATTAACAAACAAGTTGTAGAAACTGTACCTTCCTAAAATTCTTTTAAAAACTTTCATTTGAAATAAAAGAGTTCAAGCAACTTTAAGATAAGAAGACTGATGAAGAATTTTTTTTTTTATTATGAAGGTCTGAAAGTTTGCTAAAAAAATATTTTTTGGTATTCTAAATTCGTAATACTCACACAGAAACATTAAACTAAGTTTTAATTTCAAAATAAAAGGTACAAAAAATAAAAAACAACTCTATGCTAAAAGGTAGGTACATGAGAATAATCATTAATAAAAGTGACAAAATACTTAAATCTAAATTTAGAAATAATAGAGCGCAGACCCCAAATATCAAAATGTACTAGCTTAAAAGGAGATGACGCTCATTTATTGATTCTAATAATAGAAAGTAAAAGATAGTATTTAGCAAACCGACACAACTCACATTATAAATTTGACAATAATTGTAATCAAAGATATAATTTCTTCAAAATAGATAAGGAAAGATATCCTAAGTGACAATGAATTTCAAAAGAAGTTGAGATACTAGAACATATGAGAGACTTTGATACTCATTGATCAAGAATGTAGACACCTCTAGACTCATGACCACAACCAATAATCTGTTTTGTCCGTAAGATCCTGAAAAACACAATGATTAGAAAAAAAAAAATGAAACGCAATAGTTTAAGGTTTGAATAAGTTTACTGATAAAAATCAAATTAAAGGAGAGTTGATGTGAACATAAAACAAATGACATAGAAATGAATGATGTAAGGTTTGTAATCCCTAAAATCCACAACATAAGAGGCAGATTCATCAGCTAAAGTAACACGTTGACAAGGTCGTATAAGGTTGAAAAGCAAATAGAAGACTAAAATTACCTATCATATGATTTGTAGCACTAGAATCAATGATCCAAATAGAAGAAGAGATGAGATAAAAGATGGATTTACTTGGTTTAGTGATAGTAGTGACAGAAAAATTAGTGTGCCTTAATTATGAGCCAGCAGTATTCGGTTTAAACCAAAGTAACTGACCAAATTGATCTATTTCAGGAATTTGGTTCGGTTATATTTATGATTCGATTTGATTTGATTTGCATTTTTAAAAAATCGATGATTTCAGTTTAGTTCGATTTTGATAAAAAACTTTTCGGTTGAACCAAATCGAACCGAAGTGACGCGGAACCCTATGGCACAAGCCTCAAACCCACACGCACAAGTAGATATAGAATCCAAAGATCTGATAAACCCACCTCCTATGGCACCCCACACTTAGAGAAGCTGAAACACCAATGATCGAAGGATTTAGATGAGAATCCGACAAACGCCACAACGAATAGTTGATAAGTTAGCCAAGATTCCTGGTGCAATTGATGAAAGCAAATCCTCACTCTCACTCAAAGCAATACACGCCAAAGGCATGAAAATAATTCTGATAATTTTGATTCAAAGCTGCCTCTTACAATTGTTTCTTATCCTTATATAGTAAGGAGAGAAACAAATAAAACCCTAAGATACTCTTCTTGGGCCTGACTTAAACACATAAGACCCAAGCCTAATCACACACTAAAATAACACATAGGTATTAAAATATAAGCCCACAACATGGCCCAACACTCTAAAACTTAAAAGATAAAATATGGCCAGAATACAAGCCCAAACAAAACTAAAATAAAACAAGTGTTTAAATAATAAAACTAGCAAGCCCATCATAACAAAGTTGAATCTTCACAAAAGCCTTACTTGATCTTCACTTTAGGCTTTCCTTTATGTAGTTTTAGCCCATAGGTTTGATTAGGCTCCCTCAGCCTATGATTGCAAGTGTTGCACCAAATCTGTCCCATATGAATTGAAGCACGCCCCAAATATATATGGATTATATGAATATGATTTTGAACTACTCTTGGATCCATTGGAATGATATAAGTTTGCTCCACACCATTGTTAGAAATTTGTCCTATTGGATCCGTATCATTCCCTCTTTCTTTAGAAAAGATTCGTCCTCGAATCTTGCTGATATTTATGTCAAGAAGGAAAGCTTTAGGCACCCATGTATCTTCAAAGACCTCCTTTTGAATAGGTGGAAATAGTATAAAACTTTCATCATGGATGTTTTCATCAACAACCTGCACATCAAGAACAAATGAACTAGACATAAAAATATTAGTCATAGAAAGATCATGTGGATGTGACCCATTCTCCTCTACAACTTCCAAAACAGTCTTATTCACCTCCTCCACCTCATCAATCATGTGCTCCCCATGTCCACCATCATTCACAACCTCGTCTATAAGCTCATTAATGGAATTTTCAAGAACAACTACATTAGATGATTGCATTACAACTTCCTCTTCAATTTGAATCTCTATGGAAGTTGACATTGAAACTTTAGCCTCTTCTTTCTCCTTTTCTTTCTCCATCTTCCCTCCTTGAACTAGTCTTGATTCTTTTCCAGCCTCGTTACCCTCAAACTCACTCTTTTCTCTCAGTTTTTCCACAGAACTCAAGCTCTCACTCACCTTTATAGCCAAGGCCGAAGCCTCCCTCTCCCTCTCCAGCATTTTGATGTGATCGGCATATACCTCTTGAGGTGATAAAGGAGCGAGTATAAGCTTCTGTCCTTCATGAGTGAAGGAGTACTTGTTATTGAGCCCATCATGTTGCACCTTTCTATCATATTGCCACGGCCTACCCAACAATATATGGCTTGCCTGCATAGGTACCACATCGCACAAGATCTCATCCATATACCTACCAATAGAAAATGGTATAACCACCTGGCGTGTAACTCTGACCTCACCACAGTCGTTCAACCATTGCAATCTGTATGGCTTAGGGTGTTTAATAGAAGCCAAGCCCAATTTCTCCACCATATACACACTAGCCACATTTGCACAACTACCTCCATCTATAATGACAGTACACACTTTTCCATTAACCAAACACCTAGTGTGAAATATGTTTTCCCGTTGTTTCAGGCTTTCTTCCTTAATCTGCATATTCAGAGCACGCCTAGCAACAAGCATCTCACAATGTGCAGCAAGCAACACATTATTAACAAACACATCCGAATCATCACAGTCATTATTGCAATTATGAGTTCTTTGAGGTATTCTTGTAGAAGTGGACGCTGGTGAGACATTCTGATCTTTACTCATCCTACCTTTAATCAACAAAGAACAAAGAGAACTAGCAAATATTGTGTTAGAAAAGAAAGAACTCAAGTGTTTGCACACTTACCACTCTTTTGCTGATTCTTCAATTGCACTTCAGAAACTAAGGTCAACCAACTAACCACAAGGTGCGTTTAATGAAAAAAAAAAAAAACCTAAAGAAAGAACGAAGCGCGCAAAAACTAGAAAGAAGACACTGACAATTTGGAAAGTAACACATGAACTAGGTTTTGTGCTACTTGAAAAATATTACCTAGAGTATAGATATAAGCAAACAATACTCCAGCAATGTCAAGAAAGTAAAAGCAAGCTTAAACCAAAAAGAAACTTTGAATTGAAATAAAGACGAATCTGGACAAAAGTTTGAATTTAATTCACTTCAACGCAAATTAAATATGGATCTGCTTAAATCTATCCAAAAAGGCAAGTATCAAAACACCACAAATAGAATCAGAAAAAAAAAATCAAATAAAATTCAATAGGCAGATTTCTTTTGTCTCTAATCTGGATTCAACCAATTCAAATTTCAAATTTCCAAATTGATTCCCACAAACTACAGCAATTAATTGAGATAGGTACGGAAATATAGATACAATCACAATTTCTGCCAGAACAAGATAAGGCAAAGGGATTTTTTTTTTTTTTGTATTTTTTTTTTGTATTGCGATTTTTTTTTTTTGTGATGCACGAAGAAAAGGAAAACTCAGAAAAAAAAAAACTCAGAAAAAAAAGGAAAACTCAATAACGACGATAAGGAAACTCACAGAAATCAATAACGAAGAAAAGGAAAACTCAGAAAAAAAACTCTAGATCCTGAGATAAATAAGAATTTACCTCACTTTAGCTCTGATACCAACTGACGCGGAACCCTATGGCACAAGCCTCAAACCCACACGCACAAGTAGATATAGAATCCAAAGATCTGATAAACCCACCTCCTATGGCACCCCACACTTAGAGAAGCTGAAACACCAATGATCGAAGGATTTAGATGAGAATCCGACAAACGCCACAACGAATAGTTGATAAGTTAGCCAAGATTCCTGGTGCAATTGATGAAAGCAAATCCTCACTCTCACTCAAAGCAATACACGCCAAAGGCATGAAAATAATTCTGATAATTTTGATTCAAAGCTGCCTCTTACAATTGTTTCTTATCCTTATATAGTAAGGAGAGAAACAAATAAAACCCTAAGATACTCTTCTTGGGCCTGACTTAAACACATAAGACCCAAGCCTAATCACACACTAAAATAACACATAGGTATTAAAATATAAGCCCACAACATGGCCCAACACTCTAAAACTTAAAAGATAAAATATGGCCAGAATACAAGCCCAAACAAAACTAAAATAAAACAAGTGTTTAAATAATAAAACTAGCAAGCCCATCATAACAAAGTTGAATCTTCACAAAAGCCTTACTTGATCTTCACTTTAGGCTTTCCTTAATGTAGTTTTAGCCCATAGGTTTGATTAGGCTGCCTCAGCCTATGATTGCAAGTGTTGCACTAAATCTGTCCCATATGAATTGAAGCACGCCCCAAATATATATGGATTATATGAATATGATTTTGAACTACTCTTGGATCCATTGGAATGATATAAGTTTGCTCCACACCATTGTTAGAAATTTGTCCTATTGGATCCGTATCACGAAGGGGAAACAATACTATATTGTTTTATTAACTATACTAATATGAACTACCAACTGTGTACGTTGTCGTTAGGTCACGATTTAGATTGTGAGTCTGGAAACCTGTAATACCCGGCTAGAATCCGGCATCGGGATTCCTGCCTTCCGGCGGAATCTAAGGTGTTGGATCTCTCTAGAAGGGGTAAAATGTGTTTTCTAAAATGTTTTCACATGATTTCATGGTTTTAAAAGGAAAGAGAATTGAGTTTTGAAGGGAAAAGACCAAGGAGGCAATTGCCAGGTTCGGCCGCCGAAAGTGGAGTTCGGCCGCCGAACATGGGAAGGCTTCGGGAGCGCCTTTGGCCTCCGAAAGTCTTGTTTAAACGAGCCAAGGTTCGGCCGCCGAAAGTCAAGTTCGGCCGCCGAACATGCATGAGTTTAGGGGGCACGTTAGGCTGCCGAAGGTCTTCGACCAGGCCACCTATAAAAGGCCCTCAGATCGGAAATGGGTGAGTTTTCTCCCCATTCTCGAGCTCAGGTGAGTTTATGCCTTCCTTTGGTCGTTTTCGTGTTTTCTCTACCCATCTCTCAAGTTTTTCATGATTTCTACCTTTGTGTTTGAAGATTTAAAGCTTAAAAGGAGTTTTGGGAGCTTGGAGCTTTTGGAGCTTGGATTCTCCATACCTCCGAGTTAGAGATCACGCAACCCTCGATCTTCAAGAGGTAAGTGTAGATCTATGCTTCCTTTTATGTTTTAATGAGTTTTAAGTAAGTTTATTGGAGTTTTGAATGGGTAGAATGGCATGTTTAGGTTTATGTGGGTTTTATACCCAGTGTATGTTATGTGATGTTTGTGTTGAGGAGTTTATGTTAGTTTATGCTCCTTTATGCTTGTGGGAGTGAGTATGCATGTTGGGAGAGAGTATGTAAGGATTTGGGTATGTTGAGTTTGGTTTTTTGGCTTGGCAGAATCGGACCTGTCGTCCAGAGGGGACCAGGTTCGGCCGCCGAAAGGAGTTTCGGCCGCCGAACCTGCATGGGAGGCAGTCTTTAGGCTGCCGAATGTGCCCCCGAAGGAGGGACTTTCGTTTCTGTCCTAGGGTTTCGGCCGCCGAACCTGCCGCCGAACCTACCCGAGTTTCGTCTCTGGAAGGGACTTTCGGCCGCCGAAGGTGCCGCCGAAAGTGCCCTGTCCAGCCGTTTCTTGGGTGTTTTCCATGCATGATTAAGTGATGTTTAGAGGGGTTTTTGGGGAGTTGTTTATGAGTTGTTAGAATGTGTTTGGCACCTCATTCGAGTCCACCTGTGTAGGATCGGACCCGAGGGACCGAGGAGGCCAGTAATGCTAGCAGTTGCAGAGTCAGTCAGCGTCTGCCAGGATGTGAGTAGAACTAAACTTAATCTTTTATGCACAAAATCTAATGCCTAAAGCATGTTCATGCATCATGATTATATGTAGTAGGTTGATTGCACTAGTTTCACGAATATGACGCATTGCATTATTTGATGTTGATAGAGGAAGGGTGGACCGAGGCGACTTCAATAGCCCATATCTGTCACGAGTCTTGTCTTAGTCCTTTGAGAGCCGGACAAGTACATGTAGGAAAGTCCATGTGAGCTCTCTGTGGATCAGACACCATGTCATGTATGTTACAGGCCTTTGTGAGCTCCTATGGGGGAGCCGGGCACCGACAGAGGGATTTTTGATGTCATGTCCATCCTCTGAGAGGAAAGATGCATGCAAAAAGACAGACTCTCAGAAACCAGGGTCCGTGGGGAATAAATATTGCATGAGCCCCGAGACGGACAAGTTATGTGATTTACTTGTGTTATGACGCATTTCATGAAAGCATGTAATTAATGAACTGTTTTCTCTGTTTCTACTCACTGGGCTTTTTAGCTCATCCCTTTCCCCTAACCCCAGTGTTGCAGGTTGAGTCAGAGTTCAGAGGCAGCAGGGTAAAGTCAAGGCTAAGTTAAGTTATGTATGTAATAGTTTATGTTTTGTAGCAGTTTAGTAGTTTTAGAAGTGGACATGTAATATAAGATGATGTAATGTAATTTGAGATAATGTATGTAGCTGATAGTAGAGTTAATGTTTATGGATTAGAGTGTGCTTGGCCCTATAGACTGGTTAATCCCTGTTGACGCATGATTATGAAATGTTTTTATGTTGAGTTGAGAACCAGGCTTGATGTATGTAATGATGACCCAGCTAGAGCATTTGATGATGACTCTAGCATGGGAAAGTTTATGTTCACAGTTATGTTGCAACTTACGAATCAAGCTTGGTGTATGTTCAGATTTCAGGTTTCATGTTAAAGTTTTTAATCATGTATGGGATTTGACCAGGTAATAGTATGTATGTTTGGCTTGCTACGGGTCCCGGCGGCCTTAAGCCGATCTGGATCCTAGCGCCGGTGGCGGTTCGGGCCGTTACAGAGGGGTATCGGTTTCCGGGCTGTTACAGAATGGTATCAGAGCTTTGGGCCTCGAGAGTACGGTGTCTTGCACATCGGAAAGAGGTTGGCTTAGAGGTCATAGAAGGGCAAGCACAATAAGAAAGATCAAGAGTACAATCATGTCCACTAGGATAGGATGTTGAGTCCTGTCTTGCTATGATGATGTGATATGCCATGATTTCATGCATGTGCATAAATGCTATGTATGTATGATGTAGGTTCATGTGTTTCCACATGGACCGTATGATGCTAATGATGGATTGTATGCTTGTGTGTTGTTCTTCAGAGGAGCCAGAATGCGAGGTGCTCGTCGATCTGTGGAATCGACTGGAGTTCCATCTGAGAGGGAAGGTATGGACACCTTTCCCCCTGCTCTGCCAAGAGCGCAGTCTTGGGGAGTTAGCAGATGGGAAACATCAAGGGACCCTGGAAGGTCTTTTGATGCAAGCAGAGAAGCGATGGCTCCAAGAAGGATGTCAGCTAGTATGAGGGAAGTAGAGTCAGATGTTCAGAGGAGGGATGTCAGTATGGGAGTCAGAGTACCTGAAGAAGGTATGGGAGATTCTCAGGAGGATGCTCAGACTCAGGATTCTAGGATTTCAGGTTCAGGAGGGATTGATCCCTCCACTCTGAGTACAGCTGCCACGAGAGGTAAGAAATGGAAGAGAGGTCTCAGGAAGTCGCAGAAGAAGTTTTGGCAGAATCTGAAGGCTAGTTTGGGTTTTGGTGGTTCAAGCTCTGGCTCGGGCAGTTCAAGGTGCTTGAGGTGCGGAAGGCCGCACAAAGGAGCCTGTCGGGTTGGAACGACAGCTTGTTTTAGGTGTGGACAGGAAGGACACATAGCACGTGAGTGTCCCACTGCGCCCAGGTTGGCTCTGTCCCAGCAAGCAGTTTCAGGTAGATTAGCTCAGCCAGTAGCTCCAGCCATAGTTCAGGTTAGTGATCGAGGCAGAGGAAGAGGGTCAGTCCCTCATTCTTCAGGTTCCCGTGGAGAAGGTCCGTCAGCTCCAGCTCGGATCTTCACCCAAGCTCAGCAAGAGGCAGACACATCGAACATGGTGGTGCCAGGTATGCTCACTTTTGAATGTTCTGATGTGTAAGTTTTTGTGAACCCTAGTGTTTTTCTCTTTCTTTAGTTGCTCTAGGAGCCGTCGAGAGGTTGAGTTGATAACTTCTGGGCTAAAGTGTTCTTTTTGGGTCAGTAGACTCAATTGTGATCCATCTGTGGCAGAGTCAGTCTGCCGGTCCAGTTCTGTGTCAGTTGGGAGTAGATGCCTTCCACTCGACTTTGAGGTCCTAGACTTGATTGTCTGGACGTCAATCGAGGGATGGATTTGGTTTTTCTACTCGTGGTGCTATCTTGGTCTGCAGAAACAAGGTAGTCAGATTTAGAGGACAGGATGGGTCAAAGATTTTCTTCTGAGGGGACACAGTAGGGGTGCCTAGAGGTTTGATGTCAGCCTGTAAGGTTCGTAGGGTGCGTAGGAGGGGTTGTCAGAGGGTCCTAGCTCTTGTTTGAGAGTTCAGCAGTCAGGTCGGGGAACCAGCCTCAGTGCCAGTTGTTCGAGAGAATTCTTAGATGTCTTCCCAGGCGAGTTGTCAGGTTTACCATCTGTCAGGGAGTTAGAGTTTGGTATAGGAGTGGTGTCTGGACGCAGAACCATTTCTACCCTTCCCTATAGGATGGCGCCTGCATAGAGAGAGGTAGCAGTAGAGTAGAGGCGAGACTTGGTAGACAAGGGGTTTTGTCCGACCTAGTACCTCACTCTGGATTGCTCCAGTATGGTTGTGGGAAATGAAGGATGAATCCTTGAGACTTTGTAACGACTGTAAGCGGTTAAACAAGGTCACTACCAAGGGCAGGTATTCCCATGTAGGATGGATGATCTATTGGGACAGCTAGTAGGAGCTGTTTGTTTTCCCAGATAGATTTGAAATTCGGGTACTACCTGTGAGAGTTAGAGTTAGTTTTGGGTTAGTAGTGAGAAGAAGCCAGTTAGTAAAGATGAGAAGAGACGAGTAAGAGTAGAGAAGGAGGAAGATAGAGAAGGATCAGAGTAGCGCAGCAGAAGCTCGTGGAGTTTAGGAACCTGGGAGTTCTTACTCCAGCGTTTGGTGTCTCTCTTTGGAGAGAAGCTTTAGGATTCGCTTGCTTGCTTGCATGCTTGTGTTTGTTGTTTTAACATTCGGGGACGAATGTTTTTGTAAGGGGGGTAGAATGTAATACCCGGCTAGAATCCGGCATCGGGATTCCTGCCTTCCGGCGGAATCTAAGGTGTTGGATCTCTCTAGAAGGGGTAAAATGTGTTTTCTAAAATGTTTTCACATGATTTCATGGTTTTAAAAGGAAAGAGAATTGAGTTTTGAAGGGAAAAGACCAAGGAGGCAATTGCCAGGTTCGGCCGCCGAAAGTGGAGTTCGGCCGCCGAACATGGGAAGGCTTCGGGAGCGCCTTTGGCCTCCGAAAGTCTTGTTTAAACGAGCCAAGGTTCGGCCGCCGAAAGTCAAGTTCGGCCGCCGAACATGCATGAGTTTAGGGGGCACGTTAGGCTGCCGAAGGTCTTCGACCAGGCCACCTATAAAAGGCCCTCAGATCGGAAATGGGTGAGTTTTCTCCCCATTCTCGAGCTCAGGTGAGTTTATGCCTTCCTTTGGTCGTTTTCGTGTTTTCTCTACCCATCTCTCAAGTTTTTCATGATTTCTACCTTTGTGTTTGAAGATTTAAAGCTTAAAAGGAGTTTTGGGAGCTTGGAGCTTTTGGAGCTTGGATTCTCCATACCTCCGAGTTAGAGATCACGCAACCCTCGATCTTCAAGAGGTAAGTGTAGATCTATGCTTCCTTTTATGTTTTAATGAGTTTTAAGTAAGTTTATTGGAGTTTTGAATGGGTAGAATGGCATGTTTAGGTTTATGTGGGTTTTATACCCAGTGTATGTTATGTGATGTTTGTGTTGAGGAGTTTATGTTAGTTTATGCTCCTTTATGCTTGTGGGAGTGAGTATGCATGTTGGGAGAGAGTATGTAAGGATTTGGGTATGTTGAGTTTGGTTTTTTGGCTTGGCAGAATCGGACCTGTCGTCCAGAGGGGACCAGGTTCGGCCGCCGAAAGGAGTTTCGGCCGCCGAACCTGCATGGGAGGCAGTCTTTAGGCTGCCGAATGTGCCCCCGAAGGAGGGACTTTCGTTTCTGTCCTAGGGTTTCGGCCGCCGAACCTGCCGCCGAACCTACCCGAGTTTCGTCTCTGGAAGGGACTTTCGGCCGCCGAAGGTGCCGCCGAAAGTGCCCTGTCCAGCCGTTTCTTGGGTGTTTTCCATGCATGATTAAGTGATGTTTAGAGGGGTTTTTGGGGAGTTGTTTATGAGTTGTTAGAATGTGTTTGGCACCTCATTCGAGTCCACCTGTGTAGGATCGGACCCGAGGGACCGAGGAGGCCAGTAATGCTAGCAGTTGCAGAGTCAGTCAGCGTCTGCCAGGATGTGAGTAGAACTAAACTTAATCTTTTATGCACAAAATCTAATGCCTAAAGCATGTTCATGCATCATGATTATATGTAGTAGGTTGATTGCACTAGTTTCACGAATATGACGCATTGCATTATTTGATGTTGATAGAGGAAGGGTGGACCGAGGCGACTTCAATAGCCCATATCTGTCACGAGTCTTGTCTTAGTCCTTTGAGAGCCGGACAAGTACATGTAGGAAAGTCCATGTGAGCTCTCTGTGGATCAGACACCATGTCATGTATGTTACAGGCCTTTGTGAGCTCCTATGGGGGAGCCGGGCACCGACAGAGGGATTTTTGATGTCATGTCCATCCTCTGAGAGGAAAGATGCATGCAAAAAGACAGACTCTCAGAAACCAGGGTCCGTGGGGAATAAATATTGCATGAGCCCCGAGACGGACAAGTTATGTGATTTACTTGTGTTATGACGCATTTCATGAAAGCATGTAATTAATGAACTGTTTTCTCTGTTTCTACTCACTGGGCTTTTTAGCTCATCCCTTTCCCCTAACCCCAGTGTTGCAGGTTGAGTCAGAGTTCAGAGGCAGCAGGGTAAAGTCAAGGCTAAGTTAAGTTATGTATGTAATAGTTTATGTTTTGTAGCAGTTTAGTAGTTTTAGAAGTGGACATGTAATATAAGATGATGTAATGTAATTTGAGATAATGTATGTAGCTGATAGTAGAGTTAATGTTTATGGATTAGAGTGTGCTTGGCCCTATAGACTGGTTAATCCCTGTTGACGCATGATTATGAAATGTTTTTATGTTGAGTTGAGAACCAGGCTTGATGTATGTAATGATGACCCAGCTAGAGCATTTGATGATGACTCTAGCATGGGAAAGTTTATGTTCACAGTTATGTTGCAACTTACGAATCAAGCTTGGTGTATGTTCAGATTTCAGGTTTCATGTTAAAGTTTTTAATCATGTATGGGATTTGACCAGGTAATAGTATGTATGTTTGGCTTGCTACGGGTCCCGGCGGCCTTAAGCCGATCTGGATCCTAGCGCCGGTGGCGGTTCGGGCCGTTACAGAGGGGTATCGGTTTCCGGGCTGTTACAAAACCAAAATCCATCTTCTCTCGATCTTTTCTCACGCACGCAGATACAAGATGCCATTGTTGATTGCTCACGAGTCACACCGTCATTATCGATTGCTCTCCGAAATTGAAATCCTCTCATCCTTCCTCACGAGTCATGCCGTTTGTCGATTGCTCTCCAAAAATGTCATTGTTTGTTTTGTTTTGTCAAATAGGAGACTAAAATTACCTATCATATGATTTGTAACACTAGAATCAATCATCCAGATAGAATAAGAGATGAGATAAAAGATGGATTTACTCGGTTTAGTGATAGTAGTGATAGAAAAATTAGTGTGCCTTAATTATGAACCACCAGTATTCGGTTTAAACCAAAATAACTGACCAAATTGATCTATTTCAGGAATTTGGTTCGATTATATTTATGATTCGATTTGATTTGATTTGCATTTTTAAAAAATCAATGATTTCAGTTCGGTTCAATTTTAATAAAAAACTTTTCGATTGAACCAAACCGAACCGAAGGGGAAACAATACTATATTGTTTTATTAACTACACTAATATGAACTACTAACCGTGTACGTTGTCGTTAGGTCACGATTTAGATTGTGAGTCTAGAAACCAAAATCCATATTCTCTCAGTCTTTTCTCACACATGCAAACGCAAGATGCCATTATCGATTGCTTACGAGTCACACCGTCATTATTGATTGCTCTCCGAAATTGAAATCTTCTCCTCCTTCCTCACGAGTCACGCCGTTGTTGATTGCTCTCCAAAAATGTCATTGTTTGTTTTGTCAATTGCTCTCCGAAATCCTTTCCCCCTTCCTTACAAGTCATGCAAACACAATGTTGTCATCGTGACTCCTTCCTCACGAGTCACGGGTTCGTTTCGTTGCCCCCCACTAGCCTCTATCATCATCGACCTGTTGCCCCTTTTTTGCTGGTTGAGCTCCTCATTGCCTGTTATTCGCCATGCTGTCATCTGCTCCTCCACTACTGACTAGACCTTAGTTGGACAGTCCACACTTGGCCACTCTGTCGTACACCTAGCAGAGTAGTACCACCACCAAGTCTATACTCTGTATTTTGTATGCCATATTGTAGTAGCACAGTAGCATCACCACCACAATATGTAATTTGCATTCTGTAATCTATAATTTGCATTCATGAAAAAAATATTAAAAATATAAAAAAATTGGTCCAACCAATCGAATTAATAAAATCGAATCAAACTGATTTGGTTTGATTCAATTTTTTCCTTTGTTCGATTCGATTCAATTTAAGAAACTATCTCCAATTTGATTTTCGGTTATTTCATTTCGGTTCAGTTTTGAACCGAACTGATCAAATGCTCATCCCTAGCCTTAATAATTCTTTATATTGAGAAAATTGAGCAAACTCTTTTGTAGACATTGAGATAGTTTTCTCAAATGATGATGCGACTCCCATTAATAATAAGTTGAATAATAGCACAACCTACCATAACACAATTTAAAAATACTAACAAGATGTCATCAATTGGAACAACCAAACACCTAACCAGAAGTCTCAGAAGTGACAAATAGCAGAAATCCTTATGGAATAATAGATCAGAATAAAATCTAAATTCATTAAAGGCTAATATCCTTAAATGCAGTATCAAACTATAAAGTAGCATCCAAGGCTGCAATACCTAGACCAAGTTAATACCAAAAGAGGAGACAAAGACGAAGACGGAGACGAAGATGCCGAAGCTTACCAGAAAAGGCCACACGTATTGTTGTGTGGCATTAAATTAGAAGGGTGTGAAAATTGTATATGGCTATACGCATATCGTCTAGTCGTCAGATTTGAATAGGTGGCTGATATTAGGCTGCAAAGCTGATTGGTAGGGGTGGTGAGACAAAAGATTCATCCTAAATGGCTAATCTGAAGGTGGTAGATCTAAAGACCCAAAGCTGTAAAAAAAATACATTCTATAAGATATCATATCTAAAGCAAGCTTTGATACCATGTTGTGCTTTGATTTTCTGTGTGCATATTTTGTATAAAAGAATAGTATAAATTTATATAGAAGAATCCTAACTAAAGAAGAAATATAAATTCCTAGATTAAGTAAAATCAAGCTATTAAGCCTAAGGTCAAACATACAATCAAGCACATATCTATACATATTTAGTTTCCCTAACTAAAACTGTACCTTAAATATTATATAACTTTCAAATTCTTGTATTTTAAACAACCAAATTTTACTTTAATTATTTTTTAATACTAACTTTATTACTCGTCATTTTCAATAGAAAAATTTACTATTTAGTCTCTATATTATAGAAAAACTTATTAGTCGGTCATTAATTTTAAAAATAGATTAATACATCTCTAAGTTTAAAAAAATACTAATTAATCCTTATATTAGTTTTAACCATTAAATATCTTACTACTTAATCCCTATGATTTTGAAAAAACTCATTAATTTATTTTTCAGTTTTATAAAACATTCACTAATTAGTCTCTTGATATTAAGTGTATTTTATACTTATTTTTGTAACAATTAACGATTTAATGACAAGATTAATTAATATTTTTTTAAAATTAATAAATAAATTAATAAATTTTCCATACTATAAAGATGAAATAGTAATTATCCATTTCTAATAAACCAAATCCAGTTTTCTACGTGAAGTGGGTAATTTACTCTCCAGACCAGTACACTCAAAAAGCAATATCCCATAATCATGCTTTGGCGCTGTTCCATATATTAGTGAATAATTATTAGCTGTTTCACTAATTATTAGTCGTTAGATATTAATTATTAATGATTAATTATTTATATAGTGATTTAAAATAAAGTATTCAATAAAAAAATATTTATTGGATTAACTGTTAAATATAAAATAATAATAAATAATATAAATAAATATTACTCAAGTATCAAAATAAATCACATATTAATATACATCGATATCTTCTCAATGAATCAATGATAGAAAATATAAGTCTTTTTTACTAAAATAAATTAATTGCATTTTTTTAGCACATTAAAAAAATAATAACAGAGGAGGATTTATATATTAAAAAAAATTATTATTAAATTTTTATATTATGTTACGAAAAAATTGAGTAATTAACTTTTTAATTTTAAAAAGTACATTAAAATATTTTTTAGCGTTTTAAAAAATTTACTAATCAATTATTTTTTAATTTTAATCGTTAAATATTTCACTATTGAATTTTTATATAAAAAAATTAATTAATTAATCTCTTAAATTTATAAAAAATATATTAATTAATTTTTTATATTAAATTTTTATAAAATTTTTTTATAATATTTAATAACTAAATTAATAAAATATTAATAACATTTTAATATATTTTTTAAAATGAAAAATTAATAATAAATTTTTTTATAATATAGAAATTAAATAATAAATTTATAGTATATTAAAGGTTAGATTTGTAAAGTAGGAGAGAGCCAGCAGCGTGCAAGTGGGGTATTTTAGCAATCGGAAACTTAAAAAATAACCATTAGATCGTACATATTTAGAAAATTACTCAATTTAAATATTTTTATATTTTATAAAATCAAACAAACTCTTTAATTTATTTATTAAAAAAATCTTTATTATTTAATCCATTTATCAAAGAAATCTTTACTTTTTAATTTCTCTCCTTCTCTATTTATTTTTAATGTAAAATATTTATTTTTCATTTTCAAAATTTCAGTTTTAAAATTCTACTTAAAATTTTTATTATTTACTGATTATTTGATTTAATTTTATACACTATTTTTATTATTATAAAATAAATTTTTTTATTTATCTCATTTTTTATTAATCTATTTTATATAATTAAAATTATATGTTAGATTATTTAAATTTATAAAAAATAAATTTTAAATTTTTAGAAAAAAGACGTTTTTATGGGAATGTTGGATTATTTAATAGATTCCATAGACTATTTAAATTTAAGAAAAATAAAATTTAAATCTAAACAAATATGAGTTTAATATATAATAAGTTAGATAATTTATTTTTAAAAAATTTTGAATATAAATCAAGTATTTTTATGAATAATAGCTTAGAGTATCTAAATTTAGGGAAAATATAAATAAAATATTATTTTTATTGATAATGAGTTATAAAATATTTAATTTTTTTAAAAAATTAAATTTTAATAGTAAATTATATATTAAAAAATTATTATATATTTTAACAATACTTTTTATCAATTTATATATTACAGAAAAAGATTTTTCAAGCCTATTTTATAATATAATTGATGATGAGCGGTTTAATGATTAATCGATAATTTATATATTTTTTAAAAATGAAAATTGAAGATTGAAAAATAAAATTTATAACTTCTCAAATTTACTCAAATATATTTATTATCAAATTATATTTGTGAGTGTAATCCATAATTTATATTAAAATATATATTTATAAATATTAATAATAAAATTATTATGAATATATTGTAATTAATAAAAATAACTGTCATTTAATTATAATAATTTATTCATATTATTTAATAAAATTTTTTATAAATATATATTTATTTTATATATTTTATTTACTTCAATTATTTATTTTATAAATTAAATTCCTAAAATAAATTCATGCATCCATTACTATACTGTAACAAAATATATAAGATTTCGTGTTTGATGGGTTATATGACAATTAATTAGAAGAAGAAAAGAATCAATGTAAACCTCATAAAAACCAACGGAAGTAAGAGGGAGAGAGAAAAAAAAGTCTTTGACATGCCATTCAGGTAAGATCTCCTTTGGAAAAAAAACGAAAGAAAGAAAATATGCTAATATTTATATTGAGCAATTAAATTAATCTGGAGTAGAATCACATCAATTTAAAAAATACAGATTTTTTGTCATTATCTCAAAATAAAAATATCTAAAAAATTCATAATAATTTTTAATATATCACTTCTACTATAATATATTAATATAAAAGTAAAAGATATATTAATTTAATATTCAACTTAAACTAAAAAATTAAGAATATATTTAAAATTTTATATTTGAGATATTTTATTTTTGAAATTAAAATATTTTAATTATATATTGGAGTCAACCGTATTCGATTTAAATAGAAAAATCAAGAACCGATTTGAAAATTTAATTTAATTTTTTATTCATTTCAATTTAATTCGATTTTTAATTTTAAAAATTTCAGTTATTTCTATTTAATTTGATTTTGATATGAAAAAATAAAAAAATTAAATCAAATCGATTAATGATAATAGTATATTATTTTTAATAATATATAGAAATAGATGATATTAATATTAAAATATTTTAATTAAATTTTAAAATATTAAGTATAAAAATAAAAAAATTAATTAAAAATTTAAATCGATCAAATTGATAAAAATTAAATCGAATCAGATTGATTCGATTCGATTTTTTTATTAAAATCAGATCAATTCAATTTTTATAAATACTTAAATTTTAATTTTCGATTTGATTTAATTTTAAATCAAACCAACCAAAATTATCTCCAATTATATATTATTGATTTGCGCATTGCATGTATATTAAATACATTTATCTCAATGTATATATTTATACAATTTCAAATTAATATATTATTTAAAATTAAAAAAATTTTATATAAGACATAATAAAATCTACATATTAATAAAATATTTTAATTTTTAATTAATTAATATATAAATGATAAACGTTAAACAACAATGAGAGTGGGAGGATGTGGAAGACGGAGATGGCGGGAACAGTGGGATCCACACAAGGAACAAGGCCGGTGCGTAGTGGCTAACAATAAGCAAGGCCCCACCTGAGTTAGACACGTTTTAGCTTATAATATTATAATATAAATGATAACAATTATGGCAGTGTCAGTCTTTGTTTCATATCTTCAACCGCTTACCGGCGGCTGCACTTCACTATGGGTTGCTTTGTCTTTTTCCTACTTTTGAAGTATATAATTTTTTAATTAAATTATTTTTTATGCAAAAGATACAAATAAACATTAATTATAAAAATATGAATATTATTATTATTAATAAATTGATTTGTTTTTATATTAAATAAATCACTTTTATGTTTTTTAAAATAGATTGTAATTAATATATATCGCTTTTTTTTAATTCAATAATTTATTTTTATATTTTAATTTTGTCAAATTATCAATCCTTTCATCTCATTTTCATTTAATTATTTTTAAAATGATAAAAAATATTTTATTTAATAATTAGATTATATTGAAATTAATATTTATATTCTTAAATTTTTAAAAAATAAATAGCTTAATCACTGTATTTTAATTTTATAAAACTGTAAAAAATATTATTTTAATAAATAAATTATTAATTTAATAGAATTAAAATATAATAATTAAATTATTATAAAAATTTATTTAGATTAATATTTTATTAGTGATTTTAAGGGCACATTTTCTTATATCATCTGATAATCTTAGAACAATAATATTAGAAATTTTTTAATTACCAAAGACATGAGGTTATGTTTATTAAAAGAAGAGATTAATGCTAAAATATGTGATTAGCAATGAAATTCTTAGAGCTCATATAAATTAATTTCTTTTTTTTTTATACAATTTCTTTACAACAATAAAATATTTAATTAGGAACACTTTGATATTATAATAGATAATTACTTTAAATATATTGATTAATATTTTATATGTTTTAACATTGTCACTATAATTTGTCTCTTTTCTCTAAAAAAAATACTGACTAATAGAAAATTTGACTTAAGTTAATGTAGTAGTAATATAAATATTAATTAATATATTTTTTAAAAAAATTTATTATTTAATTTTTATAATATGAAAAACTTATTAATTAATTTTTTAATTTTAGAAAATGTATTAAAATATTCTTTATACTTTTAAAAATTTACTAGTTAATTTTTTTTATTAATTTTGTCATTAAATATTTTATAAATTAATCTTTATAATTTAAAAAAAAAATAATTAATTTCTTAAATTTATAAGAAATCTGCTAATTATTTTTTCTGTATTAAAAATATTTTTAATTTTTTACTAATATTAATAAAAAAATTAATTTTTTACTAATATTAATAAAAAAATTAATTTTTTAAAATTGAAAGATTAATTACTGTATTTTTTTATATTATACGAATTAAATAATAATTTTTTTATATTTTAAAAATTAATAGTGTCAAATAATTAGTTTTATAAAAGTAGAGGGATCAAATAAGTAATTTTTGTATAAAGTTGACGCGGTGGAGAAAGAAGAGGAGAAGAGATTCAGTGGGGCCAATGTTAGGCGACCAAACGGATTCGAAAGGAACAGAACAGAGCACCGGCTGACCTAATTCCCACTGTATTATATTCCTAATTTTCCTTTTTTCTTTATTTACTATTTCTCATATAATATTTTTTTTTAAATTTAGGAAGGGACCCATCAGTTATCTATTCTATTACATTATTATCTTTTCTGCTACTCTAAAGGATTTGAAAATGTGATGCGGCGAAACTTCAACTCCTACAATTATTCCATATTGGAAGAAAAAAAAAGATAAATGTCTAATACTCTTTGAAATAAAATTTTATTATATTAATTATTATTTTTAATTATTTATTAATTAATTAATATAATGTATAATATTAAATTATCATTTTTAAAAGTAATTGGGGCTAATATTTCTGATAATATATATTTTTCTTTTTTTTTTTTCATCTTCAATTTCATTAAAAAATAAAAAATTTTCACCAAAATTATATAACAAATTATTTTTTTTCTTAAATTATTTCAGTAATTAATTATATCTTGTATCTAAAAAAAAAGAAACAATAAATAGACAAATGAACATAAAATAAGAGCTAGAACAGAACCAAACCTAAAATAAAAATAAAATAAATAAACTAAAGAAAAATAAAGCTGTACATCATGTATATAGATATATCCTCTCTACACTTCTCTCCCACACTTAAAGCACATTGCTCTATGTCCATATAAAATAAGTCATAAAAAACATTCCTTTCCCACACTTAAAATTCACATTTATATAAACAAATAACAAAAAAATAGAGATTCAAGTACTTCCCTGGTGGGTGGAGAAGATCTATTGATGGATTAGAGAAAGTCTGCTAATAGTTTGACAGCATCATAAGTTTAGTTGTGGGCATAACTAAAAGCATGAACTTTCTTCCCGTGAGCATATCAAATAATGAAATTATCTTGAAAGTGCTATGCATATTATATATTCATATCCTTATGATTGTAATATAGACTTGGAGATAAAAATTATCATCCATGGAGGCAGGGGCGTGGTGGATATTGCACAATAGTTTGGGTGGAATTTATACCACAATCTGGTGATATCACATCGTGGCTGTTAGCGGTTGAAGGTGAAGATCCATTGCCTGATGGGTTTCGCCCAGTGAAGATGTCATACCCGACTAGAGTCCGGCATCGGAATTCTAGAGTCCGGCATCGGAATTCTAGAGTCCGGCATCGAAATTCTACAGTCCGGTGGAATCTCGAATGTCGGAACTCTCTAGAGGGTACTAGATATGTTTTTCTAAAGTGTTTTAGTATGTTTTAATGTGTCAAGTGGAAAGAAAATGAGTTTTTTGAAAGAAAAGCACCAAGGAAGAAATGCCAGGTTCGGCTGCCGAAGGTGAAGTTCGGCCGCCGAACATGCATGAGTTTGGAATCACGTTAGGCCGCCGAAGGTGGTCTAGCCAGCCACCTATAAAAGGCCCTAGGTCGGTGAATGGATAAGGTTTCTTCCATTTTCACAGACAGAGGTGAGACCATGAGCTTCCTTGGGTGATCTTCATGTTTTCTTCAATTTTTTCAAAGTTTTGATGAGTTTTCATGATTGTTTGAAGGTTTTGAGTTAAAAACCAAAGTTTTGAAGTTTGGAGACTTTGAGGGTGAGTTGCTCCAAATCTCCACGTTGGGATCGTTTATCCTCTCGTTTTCAAGAGGTAAGTGAAGATTCTGAACTTCTTTCCATGATTTATGAAGGTTTTATGGAGTTTTATGGGTAGAAAGGCATGTTTAGGTTAAGTTGAGTTTTTGGTTGATTTGTGGCCAAAGCATATTATGTGTTGAGATGTGTTGTTTGTTGGGGTTTTAAGTTAGTTTTGGACCCCTTTATGCCTATCTTTGAGGATATGCAGGTTGTGGCTTTGTGGTTTGCATGTTTGAGGGAGTTTGGGAGGTTGGTTTTCATGAAGCAGAACAAGTTTCTGCCTTACTGGAGAATCCAGTTTCGGCCGCCGAACATGCTAAGGAGGTGGTTTCGGCTGCCTAAGCTCGCCCCCGAAAGTTTGGACTTTCGGCTCTGGAGGGGAGTTTCGGCCGCTGAAGGTTGAGACTTTTGTCTCTGGAGCGTCCTTTCGGCAGCCGAAGGTGCCGCCGAAAATGCCTGAGTTTCGGCTCTGGAGAGGACTTTCGGCCGCCGAACCTGCCGCCGAAAGTGTCCTGTCCAGCCTTCTTTTGCATGTTTTATGTGATTGTTTTAGGAGGTTCTAGGGGGGGTTTTGGAGAGTTTGATAGAGTTGTCTTTGAGTTAGTTTGGTCCCTCATTTGAGTCCATCTGTGTAGGAACTGTAATACCCGGCTAGACTCCGGTATCGGAATTCCTACCGTCCGGTGGAATTCGGATGTCGGAAGCCTCTAGTGGGGTAGAAACATGTTTTCATAAAATGTTTTAAGGTATTTCATGGTTTTAAGTATAAAAATTTAATGAGTTTTGCATGAAAAGTCTTTGGAGGAAAACCCAGGTTCAGCCGCCGAAAGTCAAGTTCGGCCGCCGAACATGCATGCGTTTTGGAGGCACGTTAGGCCCCCGAAAGCATGAGTGAGGGAAGTTCAGGTTCGGCCGCCGAAAGTCAAGTTAGGCCGCCGAACATGGCATGCATGCGGAAGCACTTTCGGCCCCCGAACGTGGCCTGGCCAGCCACTATAAAAGGGTCACTTAGCCGAAATGGGCGAGCTTTCTCCCATTTTCGGCCACAGCTAGCTTCCGACCTCCCTCTCCCCAGATCTAGTGTTTTTCCTTCAAATCCCCACCATTTTTCTTGAGTTTTAAGCTTGCATTGAAGATTTTGAACTTTTGAAACAAGTTTTGGAGCTTTGGGAACTCAGGAGCTCATTTTCGTGGATCTCCAAGTTAGGTCGTCTTCCTCTCGATCTTCAAGAGGTAAGAGCCGATCTTAAGCCCATGTATGTTTTAAATAAGTTTTATGAAGTTTTATGGGGTAGAAATGCATGTTTAAGTTAGTTGAGCTATGTTAGGTTTTATGTGATTTTTGAACAATGTGGCATGTTTGAGTATGTTTGAAGTATTGTAGTTGGGGTATATGTTTGTTTGAGGCCCCTAGGAGCTTGTATGCATGTTTTAGAACTAGTTTATGCATGATTGGTGAGTTTGGAGGCAAAAATGCACAAAGGAGCCAAGTTTCTGCCCTTTGGCAGAAACCAGGTTCGGCAGCCGAAGGCACTTTCGGCCGCCGAACATGGCTGGGGAGGCAGGCCTTTCGGCTGCCGAAGTTGCCCTCGAAAGGAGACTTTCGTCTCTGTCTGGGACTTTCGGCCGCCGAAGGTGCCGCCGAACATGCATGAGTTTCGCCTCTGTCTGGGAGTTTCGGCCGCCGAAGGTGCCGCCGAACCTGCCTGACTTTCGGCTCTGGAGGGACTTTCGGCCGCCGAACCTGCCGCCGAAAGTGCCCTGTCCAGCCATTTCTTGCATGTTTTTATGTAATTGTTTTATGATGTTTTAGGGGGTTTTTGGGGAGCATATTAGAGTTATGTTCATGATGTTTGGTCCCTCATTGGAGTCCACCTGTGTAGGTTCGGACCCGAGGAACCGAGGACCCCAGCAGTGAGCCAGCTGCTACAGAGTTTGTCAGAGCTAGCCAGAGGTGAGTGGAATAAACCTTAAGTTTTAAAGTAATTGAAATATGAATTTTGAGCATGATCCATGCATCATGAATGCCATGAGATATAGTAGGTTGTTTGCATTAGTATTCACGAATATGTTGCATTGCATCTATGATGTTGATGTTGATGTTGATGTGGATTGGTTATTGGATGATCCTTTAGTCCTCATATGATATGATGATGTTATGGCATGATATGGTATGGAAGTCCAGGTTGTACCCATTCTACGTCCCTGGCACAGTTGGACTGTATGATATGTTATGTTAAGAGAAAGACCGGTTGTACCCATTCTACGTCCCGGCACAGTTGGACTATGTAGAGGACTATTGGTGACAATACCATCCGAGATGTGATTTGTTGTGATGTGTTGCATTTCATGAAAGCATGAAATTTTAAATATATGATTTCACTATTCTGCTCACTGGGCTTTGTAGCTCACCCCTCTCCCCTAACCCCAGATGTGCAGGTACAGGGTAGACCAGGAGGTTAGCCAGAGTTTGAAGTATGTCTATGTAATAGTTAGATTGTGGACATGATAATTGTACTATGATGTAATGTAAGAGATTTCAGTATGTGATGTAATGAGGTTTATTGAGGCTATAGATGTGCTTGACCCTATGAGTATTGAAATCCCTTGTTAATGCATGATCTTAGAAATGTTTTATAATGTTTATGTAAGCCAACTCATCTCATGTTATAGTGCTCTTTGGGGCATTGTTGAGATCCCACAGAGGGGTCATGATTATGGTTATGTAATGTATGTTCAGGTTGAGTTGGTTGTTGAAGGAAAAGTTTAAATTTTTATGCATGTTGTTGATCATGTATGGGATTGAACAGGTTTACAGGTTATATGTCAGGCTTGCTACGGGTCTCGGCGGCCTTAAGCCGATCTGGATCCTAGCGCCGGTAGCGGTCCGATTTTCGGGTCGTTACAGGAACGGACCAGAGGAACCGAAGAGAGCAGCAGTGAGCACTGCTTCAGAGTATTCAGAGTCAGTTCAGAGTCAGTCAGAGGTGAGTGGAACTAAACTTACTGTTTTACATTGAGAAATTAAAGACTTGCAGCATGTACCATGCATCATGATATGTAATAGGTTGAGTGCATTAGAATACACTAATGTGAGGCATTATTCTTTACTTGTACGGATCGGACATAGAGTGGATTCATTAGCCCTCCAAGTAAAGTTCTGAGGAGCCCCATTGAGGGCCGGGCACAGAGCACCATAAGGTGCGGAATAAAGTCCTGAGGAGCTCCTTCGCGGGCCGGGCACAGAACAGAGGGATTTTTGAATCAGTCCGTCTGAGATGGGTGATTTACTTGTGATGTGATGCATTCCATGTGAGCATGTTTATTATGTTTTTCTTGTTCTACTCACTGGGCTAGTATAGCTCATCCCTCTCCTTTAATCCCAGTTTTGCAGGATCAGAGTTAGGGGAAAGTTCAACAGGGTACAGGAAGAGTAAGGAAGTTGTAATAGCATAGTGTGGACATGTATTATTTGTAAAGAGATGTTTTAGCATTGTATAGAGTTCAGTATTGTGCTTGACCCCGTTGTGTTGTAAATCCCTTTTTGTATACATGGTTTGTTTAATGTGTTATTGAGGAGTTTGAAACCAGGCTTAACATAGTATGAGTTTTAACCCGTCTAGAGCAAGCTCTAGTAAGGGGTTCTATAGTACAGAGATAGTGCATGCACAGGTTGAGCCTTGGTACAGAGAAAAGTTTTATGTTTTTACAGAAAATGTTTGATCATGTATGGGATTGTACAGGTGCATAGAGAGTATAGCAGGCTTGCTACGGGTCCCGGCGACCTTAAGTCGACCTGGATCCTAGCGCCGATAGCAGTCCGGTTTCCGGGTCGTTACAGAAGATCTTTGCTCGCTGACCATCAATGGAGGAAGAGTGAGCGATTGACTGTTGTTTGGGAGTGCGGTTGCAATATGGTGAGAGGAAAAAGAAAATAATTAGGGTTATATAAGTGTAAAGAGTAAAAAGTAAAAGTAAAATTAAGAATAAAAATAAAAGAATAAATTATGAAATAAGTCCTCATTAACTCCTGCACTAAAACTCATTATTTTTGGTATGATATAAGAGCTTAGACCTGCAAAAACTTAAAATTGCAAATGGTAATATATCAGATTAGATCATTAGGGAGGAAGACTTGATTAAAAAAAATTATAAATAAAATAGAGATGAGTAAAATGAAAATCTGAATAAGAGGGTTTGGATTTGTAAGTATCGTGAGTGTGGTTATGGGTATAACAAAAAACATAAACGTTTCTTTGTGAGTATCGTAAATGAAATAGGCACCCTCAAAATACATCTTTGGCCTTACTATATCTTGTTGCCTAAGAGAATAAAAAGAAAAACTCTAGGCTATCATAGAAAAGCAATCTTTTTTGAATAAAAAATAAAGTAAAAAAAAATTAACTAAAGGGATTAGAGAAGAAATAGTTCTAATTTATAGTCTTAGCTAGATTTTATTTGAATATCATGGCCATCAGGCAATTGGAGATGGGTCACTGAAAGTGACCTCCTTAGTTTGTTCCACCTTGAATCCTTCATAAAATTGCTTGAGAAATACTTGTTGGAATGATAATTTCAAACTATATGACGTGCGATTCTCATTTACAAATTTCAATTCTACTTTTATTCCCTGCATAATAGAAGCTGAAAATTGAGTACGGATAATAAGTGATTCCTGAGTAGAAGCAACATAGTGTAATGCTTTGTTTGCTTTTAATTGATATATCACTTCTTCTAAACAATTAGAATTTTTCTTCATATTCATTGAGCTGGATTTTTCAAAATTATCATAAAATTTAATATTTAAGTCATCTTCATATTCCAATTTAAGCACTTACTGAACTAGAGGTTTACTAGCATTCACTCTACATAAATTAGAAATATTACTGGGGTGTTTCACATTATCTTTAGTATTCAACTCATATCCATATTCCAATTTAAGCACTTACTAAACTAGAGGTTTACTAGCATCCACTCTACACATATTAAAAATATTACTGGGGTGTTTCACATCATCATAAATATTAAATTCAATGACTTTCTGACTCGCGGTTGTCGAAACCGGTCAAAAATAACCTTTCCTGTTATCAACAATATTACTACTGTAGATAGTGGTAAATGATCGAATCCACAGAAAATTGAAAACTTATTTATTTTTCTCAATAAGACCAAAAGAATTAACTGAAAGCACAACTGAAAGCAAAATAAACTGAAATGAGATAAAGCTAAAAGCAAACAGACTGAAAGTAAAATGGGGGGGTTTTGAGATTGATTTAATTAAGCAACTACTGAAAGCAATTAAATAAGCGAATAATAAATTAAAGGGAAATCAAATATGAGAAAGGTCTAGTTGAAGAGTTGGATCCACTTCAGTTGTTTGGACTGATCATTGAAACTTATGTTCTTTTGATTGATTCAATAGATTAGTTATGGATATAGAAGACGCTTCTCACCACCATGTCTCTCCTTAATCATAAACCAATTAGGGAACGTCTTCTAATTAATTACTAATTAACAAGTTGTAATACCCGGCTAGACTCCGGTATCAAAATTCCTACCGTCCGGTGGAATCTCGGGTGTCGAAGACCTCTAGAAGGGTAAAACCATGTTTTTATAAAATGTTTTAATGTGTTTCATGATTTTAAGTAAAAAGGAAAATGAGTTTTTGCATGAAAATAACTTTGGAGGAAAACTCAGGTTCGGCCGCTGAACATGCAGGCGTTTCGGGTGTGCCTTAGGCCCCCGAAAGTATAAGTGAGGGAAGTCCAGGTTTGGCCGCCGAACCTTATGTTCGGCCGCTGAACATGGCATGCATGTGGAGGCACTTTCGGCTCCCGAATGTGGCCTGGCCAGCCACCTATAAAGGGGTCCCTTAGCCGAAATGGGCGAGCTTTCCTCCCCATTTTCGGTCAAGGTGAGCTCTCCGCCATCCCTCACCGATTTCGAGTTTCTTCCTTCAAATCTTTCACGATTTTCACAAGTTTTCTCTTTGTTTTGAAGATTTTCGAGTATAAAGCAAGTTTTGGAGATTTGAGGTTCAAGAAACTCAATCCCTCCCATCTCCGAGCTAGGGTCGTTTTCCTCTCGATCTTCAAGAGGTAAGGACCGATCTTAAGCTCACTATATGTTTTAAACAAGTTTTAAGTTGATCCATGGGGGTAGAAATGTATGTGTAAGTTAGATGAGCATTTGTTAGGTTTTATGTGTTTTATAGACAATGTAGGTTGCTGTGATGCTTGTGATGTGTTGTAGTTGGAGTTTAAGATAGTTTGAAGCCCCTAGGAGCTTGTATGCTTGAGTATGCATGTTGTAGATCAGGTTTATGCATGTTTGAAAGGTTTGGGAGGCATTTGTGCATGTTGGAGTTGAGTTTCTGCCACTTTGGAGAAACTCAGGTTCGGCCGCCGAACCCGCTTGTGGAGGCAGCCTTCGGCTGCCGAAGCCTGCCCCCGAAAGAGGACTTTCGTCTCTGGAGGGCAGTTTCGGCCGCCGAAAGTGCCACCGAACATGCATGAGTTTCTTCTCTGTCTGGGAGTTTCGGCCGCCGAAGGTGCCGCCGAACCTGCCTGACTTTTGGCTCTGGAGGGACTTTTGGCCGCCGATCCTGCCGCCAAAAGTGCCCTGTTCAGCCTTCCTATGAACGTTTTGCATGATTTTTTTGAGGTGTTTTAGGGGGTTTTTGAGGGATGTTTTTAGAGTCATGTTCTAGTATGTTTGGTCCCTCACTTGAGTCCACTTGTGTAGGTTCGGACCCGAGGAACCGAGAACCCCAGCTGTGAGTCAGCTGCTTCAGTCTTTGTCAGAGCTAGCTGAGGTGAGTAGAATAAACTCTTATGTTTAAATAAATGAAAGTTTTAACATGAATCATGCACCACAAATGCCATGTTATATCCTAGGTTGCTTGCATTAGAATTCACGAATATGTTGCATTGCATAATATGTTGTTGATGTGGATGAATATTGAATGATCCTTTAGCCGCACTACGTTATGATATGATGTGGAAAGACCAGATGTGGCCTACACTACGCCCCTGACACTATGTAAGAGAAAGACCGGAAGTGGCCTGCACTACGCCCCCGGCATGATTGGATATGTTATGATATGTTATGTATAAGAGAAAGACCAGATGTGGCCTGCACTATGCCCCTGGCACTATTGGATTCAGTAGTGGGCTATTGGTGACAAGTTCATCCTTGATGTGAATTGTTTGTGATATGTTGCATTTCATGAAAGCATGAAAAATAAATTGAATGTTATATTATTCTGCTCACTGGGCTCTTGTAGCTCACCCCTTTCCCCTTATCCCCCAGGTTTGCAGGTACAGGGTAGACCAGGAGGTCGGCAGGAGTAAAGTCTGATTTCATGTAATAGTTAGAAGTTGTGGACATGATGAAATTGTAATGTAATGTCTTATGTAGTCATGATATGTAATAATGATATTGGGGATTAGAGGTTGTGCTTGACCCTATGTGTATGGTTATCCCTTTTGATACATAATCTATAGAATGTTTTTTATGATGTTTATGTTTAACCAAGCTTAATGTATGCATGTTGGGTTACGCCATTGGAGCATTTGATGAGAGCTCCAGTGTGTGGGTTATGTTATGTTATGAGTATATACAGGTTGAGCTTGGTTTATGGAAAGAAAAATTTTACAGGTTTTTGAGTATGTATGATCATGTATGGGATTTGACAGGTTCTCAGGTTATATGTCAGGCTTGCTACGGGTCCCGGCGGCCTTAAGCCGATCTGGATCCTAGCACCGGTAGCGGTTCGGTTTTCAGATCGTTACAGAGTGGTATCAGAGCTCTAGGTTCATATGGTCGGACCTAGAGTGTCGGGCTCATAGAAGTTATAGAGGGTCAAGCACAATAGGAAAGATCATGTCCACTAGGATAGGATGTGGAGTCCTGTCTTGTATAATGATGTGAAATGCCATGATAATATGCATGTGCATTAATGTTATGATTGTTATGTGATGTATATGATGCGGGTTCATGTGTTGACACATGAACCATTTGATGCTAACGTTTGTGTGATTTGTGCTATTTTTCAGAAAACAGGATGAGAGGAACTCGTCGATCTGCACGATTGACTGAAGTGCCACCTGAGGATGAGGGCATGAGCGCCCGTCCTCCTGCATTGCCTAGGGCAATCTCTAGTAGGTCTAGCAGAGAAAGGGCAGTAAGAGACCCTAGAAGGTCTCTGGATCTGGGTAGAAGCAGATCAGTGAGGGGAACAGTTCAGGGAGGAATGTTAGAGGACATGGGGGATGATATGGATGTAGAGCAGATGAGAGATGGCAGTCTGGGAGTCAGCATGTCAGAAGAGGGAATGGGAGAGTCCCAAGGAGGCACTCAGGCCTCGGGATTTGTTCAGCCACCCCACTACCCACACTTCTCATAAAATCCCAGGTATTCGATGGGAGGTACATCGGATTACCCTAGCTTTACCCCTTATCCCACACACATGCCATACCCACCCTACTACCCACCATACCCACAGTACCCAATGTATCCACCCCCACCTTACTATCCAAATCCAGCTAACCCTACCTTCGAAAATATTGCACCTCCTCCACCATCAGCAGAACCCACAGTTCCAGCAACCCATATACCTAAGCCTAGCTCATCTGGTGGGAGCAAGGTCAAGATGACCGACTACATGAAGCTGGGTGCTCCCCAGTTTGAAACCGGTGATGACCTGTTTGTGTACCTTGAGAGGGTCAAAACAATTACAGATGAGATAGGAGCTGATGACAGCAGAGCCATTCAGATGGCTGGGTTCACACTCAAATGCAAAAAGGCCCGTGAGTGGTTTAAGAACTATGTGAGCCCGAGGTTGGACAGCCTATCATGGGAGGAGTTTGCAAATGAATTTGCAGGATGGGCTTTTCTGACAGTTCAAGAGAATTGAAGATGATTGAGTTTGAACAGTTAAGGCAGACAGAGGAAATGAGTGTAGATGAGTACACTGACAGATTCTTGGAGCTGTTGCCGTTTGCAGGGCAAACTCTTGACTCAGACCAGAAGAAGTCAAGGAGGTATATCATGAAACTTCACTCCAGGTATTCCTCCTTGATCCAGTCAGTAGATAGGGAGAGCTTCCATGCCATAGTGGATATGGCTAGGAGGATGGAGGCTAGTGCTATCATCGAGGGGAAAGTCAAGCAGTCAGTGGCACAGCCTTCTGGTTCTAAGACCCCAGGCTCTTCTTCAATGAGTGCAGCAGCTTCAGGTAGTAAAAAGTGGGACAGAGGCCCCAGGAAGTCTAAGAAGAACAAGTTCTGGAACAAGGTTAAGTCCAGTCTGGGATTTGGAGGTGGCTCGAGCTCTGGTGCGGATAATGCAGTTTGTGCAAGGTGTGGTAAGCCACACAAGGGAGTATGTCGGTTTGGGACGACAGCCTGTTACAGATGTGGTCAGGAGGGGCATATGTCTCGAGAATGTCCAAGAGCAGTCCCGATGGCTCAGTCCCAACAGACAGCTTCTGGTAGTGTAGCGCAGCCAGTAGCTCCAGCCACGACTCAGGCTAGTGGCAGAGGTAGAGGGAGAGGGGTAGCCTCTTCGTCAGCGGGTTTCAGAGGTGAAGGTCCATCAGCTCCAGCACAGATCTTTACAATGACACGTGGCAGGTAACTTAGTCATCGGTTGTTCAGATGTGTATGCCTTGATAGACCCTGGTGCATCTCATTCTTTTATTGCACCGAGAGCCGTTGAGAGGTTGGGGTTGATGATCTCTGGGTTAGAGTGTCCTCTCTGGGTCAGTGGACCCAAGTGTGATCCATCAGTGGCAGAGTCAGTCTGCCAGTGTAGTCCTGTGTTTGTTGGGGGAAGATGCTTGTCCGCCGACCTGGTGGTTCTAGATTTGACAGATTTTGACGTCATTCTAGGGATGGACTGGTTATCTACCCATGGTGCTACCTTGGACTGCAGGGACAAGGTAGTCAGGTTCAGAGGTCAGGATGGGTCAGAGGTCGTCTTTAGGGGAGACAGGAGGGGTACACCTAGAGGTTTGATATCAGCTCTTCAGGCTCGTAGGTTGCTTAGGAGGGGATGTCAGGGGTATTTGGCTCATGTGAGAGAGCTTAGCAATCAGGTTAGAGAGCCCGCCTCAGTGCCAGTGGTCAGAGAGTTTTTAGATGTCTTTCCAGACGAGCTGCCAGGTTTACCACCTGCTAGGGAGATAGAGTTTGAGATAGAACTGATGCCTGGAACCTGACCGATCTCTATCCCTCCCTACAGGATGGCACCAGCAGAATTGAAAGAGTTGAAAGAGCAGTTACAGGAGCTGGTAGACAAGGGCTTCATCCGACCGAGTACCTCACCCTGGGGTGCTCCAGTTTTGTTTGTGAGAAAGAAGGATGGATCCCTCAGACTTTGTATCGACAATAGGCAGTTGAACAAAGTCACTACCAAGAATAGGTACCCTTTGCCAAGGATCAATGATCTATTCGACCAGCTAGCAGGAGCGGATTGTTTCTCCAAAATAGATCTGAGGTCCGGGTACCATCAGCTGAGGATAAGAGAGGACGATGTGCCAAAGACGGCTTTCAGGACCAGATATGGGCATTTTGAGTTCCTTGTGATGCCGTTCGGGTTAACCAACACCCCTGCAGCATTCATGGATCTCATGAACAGAGTGTTTAGCCAGTACCTGGATCACTTCGTTATTGTCTTCATAGATGATATCTTGGTGTATTCCAGGAATGCAGAGGAGCATGCCCATCATCTGAGGTTGGTTCTACAGACCTTGAGGGAGCATGACTTGTATGCCAAGTTCTCCAAGTGTGAGTTCTGGCTGAGGAGCATTTCATTCTTGGGGCATGTTGTGTCAGAAAATGGAATAGAGGTGGACCCCAAGAAGGTAGAAGCTGTGGCTAACTGGCCTAGACCCACTTTAGTGTCAGAGATCAGAAGTTTCTTGGGTTTGGCAGGTTACTACATGAGGTTTGTTCAGGACTTCTCGAAAATCGCAGCTCCTCTGACCAGGTTAACCAGGAAGAATCAGAAGTTTGGGTGGACCGACCAGTGTGAAGAGAGTTTTGAAGAGCTTAAGAAGAGGTTAACGTCGGCACCAGTGTTAGCTTTGCCAGCTATCAATGAGGATTTCACAGTTTTCTGTGATGCATCCCGAGTGGGATTGGGTTGTGTGTTAATGCAGAATGAAAGGGTGATTGCTTATGCTTCTAGACAGTTGAAGAAGCATGAGCTGAATTACCCCACACATGACTTGGAGATGGCAGCAGTTATCTTTGCACTCAAGATGTGGAGGCATTACCTTTACGGTGTTAAATGTGAGATCTTCACAGATCATAAAAGCCTGCAGTACATCCTGAGTCAAAGAGATTTGAACTTGAGACAGAGAAGATGGGTAGAGCTGCTGAGTGACTATGATTACAAGATTCAGTATCATTCGGGTAAGGCGAATGTTGTGGCAGACGCCCTAAGCCGGAAATCACTAGGCAGTCTATCCCACATGACGGCAGAGAGGAGACCAGTGGTGAAGGAGTTTTACAAGCTCATTGATGAAGGTCTACAGTTGGAGTTGTCTGGTACAGGTGCCTTAGTTGCCCAGATGAGAGTGGCACCCGTGTTTCTGGAGCAGGTGGCTCAGAAACAGCATGAGGACCCAGAGTTAGTGAAGATTGCCAGGACTGTTCAGTCAGGCAAAGATAGTGAGTTCAGATTCGACAGCAAAGGGATCCTCTGCTATGGGAGTCATTTGTGTGTACTAGATGACATAGGGCTAAAGGGAGACATTATGAGAGAGGCTCATAATGCAAGATACAGCGTTCACCCCGGAGCCACCAAGATGTATCAAGATCTGAAGAAGGTTTATTGGTGGCTAGCTATGAAGAGAGAAGTGGCACAGTTTGTGTCAGCCTGTGAAGTGTGTCAGAGGGTGAAGCTGGAACATCAGAAGCCGGCTGGAATGCTTAACCCGCTACCTATTCCAGAGTGGAAATGGGAGAATATAGCTATGGACTTCGTAGTGGGGTTACCGGCGACGTCCAACAGATTGGACTCCATATGGGTGATTGTGGACAGACTCACCAAATCTGCTCACTTCATCCCTGTCAGGAGTGGCTATTCTGTGGACAAGTTGGCGCAGGTGTATGTTGATGAGATCGTCAGGTTGCATGGGGTTCCTGTTTCAATAGTGTTCGATAGAGGACCCCAGTTCACCTCCAGATTTTGGCGGAGTCTGCAGAATGCCATGGGTACCAGGTTAGATTTTAGCACTGCTTTCCATCCGCAGACGGACGGACAGTCAGAAAGGACCATCCAGACAATAGAGGATATGCTCAGAATGTGTGTGCTGGACTTTGGCGGTTCTTGGAGGCAGCATCTACCTTTGGTGGAGTTTGCCTACAATAACAGCCATCATGCTAGCATCGGGATGGCTCCATATGAAGCTTTGTATGGGAGGAAGTGCAGATCACCTGTTTGCTGGGAGGAAGTCGGAGAAAAGGCCTTGGCAGGGCCTGAGCTAGTAGAAATCACCAGCAGGGTGGTACCCATAATCAGAGAAAGAATCAAGACTGCTGCAAGCAGACAGAAGAGTTATGCAGATATCCGCAGAAGACAAGTAGAGCTTCAGGAGGGGGATTTCGTATTGCTCAAGGTGTCTCCAATGAAAGGGGTCATTCGGTTCGGGAAGAAAGGTAAGCTAGCTCCGCGGTACATCGGACCCTTTGAAATCTTGAAAAAGATTGGGAATGTATCGTACAAGTTAGACTTATCCGCTTCAATGGAGAGAATCCATCCGGTTTTCCATGTTTCTATGTTGAGAAAGTTCGTGTCAGATCCGGGCAAGGTTCTTAGTGAGCCTGATGTGGAGATCCAAGAGGATCTCACCTATGTTGAGCAGCCGGTGCGGATCCTAGACACCCAGATCAGAAAGCTAAGGAACAAAGAAATCTCGATGGTGAAAGTTCTTTGGAATCACCACAATATTGAGGAGTTTACCTGGGAGACACGGGAGTCCATGCTCCAGCAATATCCCTATCTTTTCTAAAGTAAGTTTTATGTGCTTTGTATGTATGTTATGTGTATATTATGTTGTATGCTTTGCATGTGCTAGTTGAGGAACATTCGGGGACGAATGTTCTTAAGGGGGGGAGAATGTAATACTCGTCTAGACTCCGGTATCGAAATTCCTACCATCCGGTAGAATCTCGGGTGTCGAAGACCTCTAGAAGGGTAAAACCATGTTTTTATAAAATGTTTTAATGTGTTTCATGATTTTAAGTAAAAAGGAAAATGAGTTTTTGCATGAAAATAACCTTGGAGGAAAACTCAGGTTCGGCCGCCGAACCTCAAGTTCGGCCGCCGAACATGCAGGCGTTTCGGGTGTGCCTTAGGCCCCCGAAAGCATAAGTGAGGGAAGTCCAGGTTCGGCCGCCGAACCTTATGTTCGGCCGCCGAACATGGCATGCATGCCGAGGCACTTTCGGCTCCCGAATGTGGCCCAGCCAGCCACCTATAAAGGGGTCCCTTAGCCGAAATGGGCGAGCTTTCCTCCCCATTTTTGGCCAAGGTGAGCTCTCCGCCATCCCTCACCGATTTCGAGTTTCTTCATTCAGATCTTTCACGATTTTCACAAGTTTTCTCTTTGTTTTGAAGATTTTCGAGTATAAAGCAAGTTTTGGAGATTTGAGGTTCAAGAAACTCAATCCCTCCCATCTCCGAGCTAGGGTCATTTTCCTCTCGATCTTCAAGAGGTAAGGACCGATCTTGAGCTCACCATATGTTTTAAACAAGTTTTAAGTTGATCCATGGGGGTAGAAATGTATGTGTAAGTTAGATGAGCATTTGTTAGGTTTTATGTGTTTTATGGACAATGTAGGTTGCTGTGATGCTTGTTGTAACGCCCCGAAAATCGGACCGCTACCGGCGCTAGGATCCGGGTCGACTTAAGGCCGCCGGGACCCGTAGCAAGCCTGACATAAAACCTGTAAACCTGTATAATCCCATACATGATCAACAACATGCATAAAAATTAAAACTTTTCTTCATACATACTGTCATCAACTAACTCAACCTGTGCATACTCTGATCATATACATAACATAGTCCCTCTGTGGGATCTCATCAAGCCTTAAAGGCAAAACAACCTGTGTTGAGTTAGTTTACATAAACATCATAACATAAGATCATGTATATACAAAAGGGATTAACAATATATTATGGTCAAGCACAACTCTATCCTCAATGACTTCATTACATAACATCCTGAATATTTTTACATCTCATCATAATACAGTTGTCATGTCCACACACTAACTATTACATACATATGACTTTTTCTCGTCTTGCCTTCTCTATCTATCCCGTACCTGCAAACCTGGGGGTTAGGGGAGAGGGGTGAGCTAGATGCCCAGTGAGTAGAACTGTAAAGAGAATATTTAAAACATGCTATCATGAAATGCGTCACTGCACAAATAAATCACACCACGAATGGACTGATTCAAAAAACCCTCAACTCCATGCCCGGCCCTATTATGGGCACCACAGGACTTCGTACTCGGAGTTATTGCCCGGCCCTATTATGGGCACCACAGGTCTTCGTATTGCCCGGCCCTATTATGGGCACCACAGGACTTCGTATATAGAAGGCTAATGAATCATCCTAATGTCCATCCACTATCATCTATCACAACAATACAATGCGGCATGGTCGTGAATTCTAATGCAAACAACCTATAATATGATCATGATGCATGAAGCATGATAAAAGCATTTCATTTCTTAATTTAAAAGGTTAAGCTTAGTTCCACTCACCTCTGGCTGACTCTGACAAACTCTGTAGCAGCTGGCTCACTACTGGGGTCCTTGGTTCCTCGGGTCCGAACCTACACAGGTGGACTCCAATGAGGGACCAAACATACATAAACATAACTCTAATATATTCCCCGAAAACCCCCTAAAACATCTTGAAAATATCACATAGAGATATGCATGGGGTGGCTGAACAGGGCACTTTCGGCGGCACCTTCGGCGGCCGAAAGTCCTGGACAGAGACGAAACTCGGGTAGGTTCGGCGGCACCTTCGGCGGCCGAAAGTCCCAGACAGAGACGAAAGTCTCTTTTCGGGGGCAACTTCGGCAGCCGAAAGGCCTGCCTCCCCAGCCATGTTCGGCGGCCGAAAGTGCCTTCGGCTGCCGAACCTGGTTTCTGCCAAAGGGCAGAAACTTGGCTCCTTTGTGCATTTTCGCCTCCAAACTCACCAATCATGCATATATCTCAACCAAAACATGCATACAAGTTCCTAGGGGCCTCAAAACATCAAATACCCCAACTACAACACTTCAAGCATACTCAAACATGTCACATTGTTCATAAATCACATAAAACCTAACATTTGCTTAAAAACTCATACAACCCTATACATGCCATTCTACCCCATAAAATCACTTAAAACTTACTTAAAACACATGAGGAGCTTAAGATCGGCTCTTACCTCTTGAAGATCGAGAGGGAGACGACCTAAACTTGGAGATCCACGAAAATGAGCTCCTGAGTTCCCAAAGCTCCAAAACTTGGTTTAAAAGCTCAAAACCTTCAATGCAAGCTTAAAACTCAAGAAAAATGGTAGAGATTTGGAGGAAGAACACAAGAGTTGAAAAAGGAAGGTCGGAAGCTTGCTGTGGCCGGAAATGGGAGAAAGCTTGCCCATTTCGGCTAAGTGCCCCATTTATAGGTGGCTGGCCAGGCCACGTTCGGGGGCCGAATGTGCCTCCGCATCCATGCAACGTTCGGCGGCCGAACTTGACTTTCGGCGGCCGAATCTGAACTTCCCTAACTTTCGGCTCTGGGAGTTTCGGCCGCCGAAGGTGCCGCTGAACCTGCCTGACTTTCGGCTCTGGAGGGACTTTCGGCCGCCGAACCTGCCGCCGAAAGTGCCCTGTTCAGCCTTCCTATGCACGTTTTGCATGATTGTTTTGAGGTGTTTTAGGGGGTTTTTGGGGGATGTTTTTAGAGTCATGTTCTAGTATGTTTGGTCCCTCACTTGAGTCCACCTGTGTAGATTCGGACCCGAGGAACCGAGGACCCCAGCAGTGAGTCAGCTGCTACAGTCTTTGTCAGAGCTAGCTGAGGTGAGTAGAATAAACTCTTATGTTTAAATAAATGAAAGTTTTAACATGAATCATGCACCACAAATGCCATGTTATATCCTAGGTTGCTTGCATTAGAATTCACGAATATGTTGCATTGCATAATATGTTATTGATATGGATGAATATTGAATGATCCTTTAGCCGCACTACGTTATGATATGATGTGGAAAGACCATATGTGGCCTGCACTACGCCCCTGGCACTATGTAAGAGAAAGACCGGAAGTGGCCTGCACTACGCCCCCGGCATGATTGGATATGTTATGATATGTTATGTATAAGAGAAACACCAGATGTGGCCTGCACTACGCCCCTGGCACTATTGGATTCAGTAGTGGGCTATTGGTGACAAGTTCATCCTTGATGTGAATTGTTTGTGATATGTTGCATTTCATGAAAGCATGAAAAATAAATTGAATGTTATATTATTCTGCTCACTGGGCTCTTGTAGCTCACCCCTTTCCCCTTATCCCCCAGGTTTGCAGGTACAGGGTAGACCAGGAGGTCGGCAGGAGTAAAGTCTGATTTCATGTAATAGTTAGAAGTTGTGGACATGATGAAATTGTAATGTAATGACTTATGTAGTCATGATATGTAATAATGATATTGAGGATTAGAGGTTGTGCTTGACCCTATATGTATGGTTATCCCTTTTGATACATGATCTATAGAATATTTTTTATGATATTTATGTTCAACCAAGCTTAATGTATGCATGTTGGGTTACCCCATTGGAGCATTTGATGAGAGCTCCAGTGTGTGGGTTATGTTATGTTATGAGTATATATAGGTTGAGCTTGGTTTATGGAAAGAAAAAGTTTACAGGTTTTTGAGTATGTATGATCATGTATGGGATTTGACGGGTTCTCAAGTTATATGTCAGGCTTGCTACGGGTCCCGGCGGCCTTAAGCCGATCTGGATCCTAGCGCCGGTAGCGGTCCGGTTTTCGGATCGTTACACAAGTTGCCAAGGAATGTCCTTGGGCCTTAGGCATCAAAACAACTGTTAATTGAATGCAGAGATAGAGAGATCCAATCCTAACTACTCAAACGCATGAGATGTTGCTAGATCATACAATTTCCTTAGTTTTTACACCAAGTGTTCTTATGTTTGAACAATCCAAGCAATTACGGACTTAAAATTATCCAAACTAACAATATATTACCTTGCAATCAAGAATCAAGTGGCCAATTTGATCAAAATAACAAAGCAATAATAGAATCAAGCATGAAATTGTATGAATATTAAACAAACCAAAGACAAACAGTTTATGTTCAGATCTCACAATCCATAAAACAACTTAAGTTTCAACCAATCTTCAACTAGAATAAAAGGTTTCAGCCAGTCATGGCTGAAACAAAATAGAAAATAAAGAAAAGGAAGAAGAAGAGATGGTGCTACTTGCAATCCCATAGGTGTGTCCAAGGGGGAGTTGAAAAGTATGGGGAGGCTCCTTATGTGTCTTTTTATAGTTGAAAGTGTTGCCCTAGGTCCTTACTTGCTACCCAAGAGGCTGCTTGCTGCCCAAGTTGTATCTGAAAAGGAAAGAATCGCGTTGCAAGGTCTTCAAAAGGAAGGAGGCGCGCAGATGGCTCTTCAGAAGGAAGGTGGCGCGCGGATGGGTTGTGCATAGGGAAAGATATGCTGTCCAATCTTTCCTTTTTAATTTAGGTGGAGCCTTCGTTTGAATTTCAAATCTTGAATGTTGAATGCAAGAGAGGCAAGTGTGTCTTCTTGAAATCTTGCTGCCTAAATAGGAAGATCTGACTGCTGAGGTGTCTGCACATCTTTAAACGAGGTAAGAAAGATCTGCAATTTGAATTTCAAATAATCTGCTGACTGCGCTTTCCTTATTTGTTTTTGCTACTACACTTTCCTTATTTGAAGACTTTCCATATTTGAAAACTTTTCTTATCTGAAAACTTTTCTTATTTGGCACTTTCCATATTTTGCACTTTTTGGCAATTTTAAGAGCATTTTCACCAGATTGTCTTTTTACACCTAATATCTGCAAAACAAGATGAAAACCATAAAATTAGGCAGAAATGGTGTAAATAAACATCAATAATATCATGATAAAACGGTCTAAAATATGCTCTATCAAATACCCCCATACCTAGCATTTTGCTTGTCCTCAAGCAAATAAACATAGTCAAACAAACTTACTTTGTTACTTGATCCTTATTACCACTTAAGCTCTTACTCTAGACCCTTATTTTGAATCATTGCAGTGAAAAATATATGCATCAAGGTTACTCACCTTCTTTCCTTGTTTCCCTTCACTTACCATGGCTAGGATTTGTTTTCCTCAAGAGAGAGATCATTCATGCACATGTTATTTGTTCAATTAAAACTGTTCTTAGCTTTCAGAGTGATTTGCCCTTACCTTGAAGTACTTATTCAGCCTTTTGCACTTTAATCTTGCTTGAAAAAATCACCAACCTTTTGACGTGAAGGTACATATTGGTGATACCCACCCCCAATTACTCAGTTGGTCACCTATTCAAGTGGCTACTAGCTCTGTTCATAGTCTTTCAACCATTGGAACAGTTTTCAATTTGTGCTCATTAAGTCTAGGCCTTTGCTGAATTCCTTTGATCAATGTATTGAGCAAATCAACACCAATTGCTAAAACAAGTCATGTTAAGTTCATTCACACAACTTTCAATTCATTCTCTCTAATGAGTGTCATCAATATATTTTTCACCATGCCAAGCTCAAAGATTCAATTCAAAAGGAAATTTCCAAACACGAATACAACTCACTGCAATTGATTCAACTTAAGTTTAAAGAGTCATCACATCAATGGGGTCATGGAAAGAAAACTCATCCAACATAGTCTATAAGTTTGAGTAGAGCAATCAAAAAGAAGAAGACTGTGGTTGTGTGTGTTATTGAAAGCAAAAACGGAAAAGAAAATGAAAAAAAATCAAACTGTAGCTAGCTATTCTCATGCAGAACTGAAAGAAGACAAACTGAAAGAAGACTGAAAGGAAAATCGCACAAACTGAAAGAAAAAAGAAAAAAAAATCGCAGAATTGAAAGAAGAATGGAGAATCGCAAAACTGAAAGGAAAAAATCAGAGATATGCACCCCCACACCTAATTCATGCATTGTCCTCAATGTATAAGAAACATAAAAGAGCAAAGGAAACTGAGTACTCCCCTGGTGTGGTGTGCATGGTGCGATTCACTTGATCAAGGCTCAAGTAATTGGGGAAGGGAAAAGGGTCCCAACTGAATTGAGTGAAAAGTGTAGCGCTCCTTTTGATATGGTCATAACCCATCCTATTTTTTCCATGTACTCATGAAGTAACCTGATTAGCTTCTCCTCTTTCAGATGAGGTGTGCCTTTAGCCTTTATGTTTGTATTTTTTAGCACTTCCAACTTCAATTCATATTTCTCCATAGGTGGCTGCAATTTGGTATTAAATTCGGGCAAAACAAATTCTACCTTATCTGGCGGTTTAGGCAAGTATTGATCCGCATGCTCCTTTGGTTTGGGTGCTTGGACTACCATTTGTTCCTTGTGCGCATGGGCTGTTTGCATTGGATGAATGGCAGAATTAGTTTCAGTTGCCTCCTTCTGCGCAAGATTGGTCTGCAGTGGAAGGCTGGAAGGAGTTTCATATGATGGAAGCTGAATAGGTGCCATGGGAAGTGTTGCAGGACTGTCCTGCGATCCAAGCTGAGGTGGTTTGGTTGGAGTTCCCTCTGTCTGCGCAAGGCTGATCTAAAGAGGTGCGATTGGCTCTTCCTTATTCTGCGCATGGCTGTAGTCCACCTGTTGGATGCAATAGCCAGTTTCTTTCAGTTCTGGCTTTTTCTGGCTCTCTTCTCTGCAAAGATCATTGTTTAGAATATCATTTTGATTCGTATAAAAAAAATCTTTGCTCAAACAATCAATGATATCTAAACTATCAACAGGTTCTATTTGATCAGTTTGTTTGGACAAACAGTTTTCTGGTTGTGTCTCTTTAGCAGCTTATTCTTGTGCTTGCGAACTTTCATCATCAGCCTTGGCATCTTGAAGCTCTTCCTCTCTTCTTAACATGATTGCATTTAATGAGGTGGCCATTTGTCCTATCTGCTGTTGGAGGCTTTGCGCAGAAACTGCCAATGTCTCTATCATCTTCTCAAAGTGCTGGTTGGAACTTGGAGGTGCTGGTTGGAACTTGGAGGTGCTGGTTGGGCTTGATATCCTTAATAATCCTGGTAGTCATTAGCCCCTGCATAACTAAAGTCTGGATAATCTCTCCAACCTGGATTGTATGTGCTATAGTATGGATCATGTCTTGGCTGTTCATAGAATCCTCCAAATGTATATCTAGGCTGACTATTGAATCCTCCAAATGCATGCACTGTTTGGTCATACTCATAAAGTGTAGGACATTGATAAGTTGGATGTCCTACATATGCGCAAATCCCACATGGCCTAGGTGGCTGGAATGCTTGAGCCTGTTGAGCTAGTCCTATGGCAAAATCTTTCATAACAGATGTGAGTTCAGAAAGTTGAGAATAGAGAATAGATGTACTTACCTCATCCATGACTCAGATCTGCGATGGTGGCTTTTTTAGAGGCAGATTCGGTGGTGCTTTGTTCTTGATTTGGTCCTGAAAGAAAAAATAGATTAGTTGCGCCAATTTTTGACTCGCGGTTGTCGAAGCCGGTCAAAAATAATCTTTCCGGTTATCAACAATATTACTACTGTAGATAGTGGTAAAGGATCGAATCCAAAGAGAATTGAAAACTTATATATTTTTCTCAACAAGACCAAAAGAATTAATTGAAAGCACAACTGAAAGCAAAATAAAGTGAAACGAGATAAAACTGAAAGCAAACAGACTGAAAGTAAAATAGGGGGGTTTTGAGATTGATTTAATTAAGCAACTACTGAAAGCAATTAAATAAGCGAATAATAAATTAAAGGGAAATTAAATATGAGAAAGGTCTAGTTGAAGAGTTGGATCCACTTTAGTTGTTTAGACTGATCATTGAAACTTATGTTCTTTTGATTGATTCAATAGATTAGTTATGGAGATGGAAGACGCTTCTCACCACCATGTCTCTCCTTAATCATAAACTAATTAGGGAACGTTCTCTAATTAATTACTAATTAACAAGTTGCCAAGGAACGTCCTTGGGCCTTAGACATCAAAACAACTGTTAATTGCATGAAGAGATAGAGAGATCCAATCCTAGCTACTCAAACGCATGAGATGTTGCTAGATCATACAATTTCCTTAGTTTTTACACCAAGTGTTCTTATGCTTGAACAATCCAAGCAATTACGGACTTAAAATTATCCAAACTAACAATATATTACCTTGCAATCAAGAATCAAGTGGCCAATTTGATCAAAACAACAAAGTAATTGTAATACTCAGCTAGACCCCGGCATCGGAATTCCTACTTTCCGGTGGAATCTCGGATGTCGAAACTCTCTAGAAGGGTAAAATATGGTTTTCTAAAATGTTTTCATGTGTTTTAAGGTTTTAAGTAAGAAATAAATTGAGTTTTTGAAAGAAAAGCATCAAGAAAGGAAAGCCAGGTTCGGCTGCCGAACCTCATATTCGGCCGCTGAACATGGTGAAGTTTAGGGAGCACCTTTGGCCCCCGAAGGTGGTCTGGCCAGCCACCAATAAAAGGCTCCCTGTCCGAAAATGGGCGAGTTTTCTTCTCCATTTTCGGGTAAAGGTGAGTCCATACCCTTCCATGGCTAGTTTTGATGTTTTCCTTCAAATCTTTCAAGCTTTTAACAAGTTTTCATCTTGTTTTGAAGTTTTTAAGCTCAAAATCGAAGTTTTGAAGCTTGGAGACCCCAGAGCTCGATTTCTCCCATCTCCGAGTTTGGATCGCCCCTCCTCTCGATTTTCAAGAGATAAGTGGAGATTCTACCCTTCTTTTATGCTTTATGTAAGTTTTGAGGGGTTTTAGAGAGCCTTGATGCATGTTTAGAGTAGTTGTTAAATGATAGGGTTTATGGTAGTTTAAGGTTAAATGCATGATTTAATGTATGCTAAATATTGATGTGGTTGGGGTATAGGCTAGTTTTAAGCCCCTAAATGCTTAAGAATGTGTTTATGCATGTTTTTGCATGAGTTGGTTTGAGTTGTGAGGTTTGGTTGGCTGAATGTGTGTGAGAGGCTTGAGTTCTGCCATTCTGGAAGAACTTAGGTTCGGTTGCCGAAACCATGTTCGACCGCCGAACCTGCCCGTGGAGGTGGTTTGGCCGCCTAAACTTGCCCCCGAAAGTTTGGACTTTCGGCTCTAGAGTGGAGTTTCGGCCGCTGAACCTGCCGCCAAAGGTTGGTGACTTTCGGCTCTGGACAGACTTTCGGCCGCCGAACCCTACCCCCTAAAGTGCCTGACTTTCGGCTCTGGAGGGACTTTCGGCCGCCGAAAGTGTCCTGTTCAGCCTTCCTTTGCATGTTTTCTATGATGTTTTAGGGGATTTTTGGGGAGATGTTTAGATTCATGTTAGAGTTTGTTTGGTCCCTCATTTGAGTCCACCTGTGTAGGTTTGGACCCGAGAAACTGAGGACCTCAGCAGTGAGATAGCTGCTTCAGAGTCTATTCAGAGTCAGCTTGAGATGAGTAGAATGGATCTTTATGTTTCAAAGCAAATAAATTTCGAGCATGTTCATGCATCATGAATACCATGATATATACTAGGTTGTTTGCATTAGAAATCACGAATATGTTGCATTGCATACTATGATGTTGATGTGGATGGATGTTGGATGACCCATTAGTCCTCGATATGATATGATGACGATGATACGGTATGGAAGTCCAGTGAGGTCCATTCTACGCCCCTGGCACAGAGTAAGAGAAAGACCAGTGAGGCCCATTCTACGCCCTTGGCACATTGGAATGTTATGTTATGTTATGTTAAGAGAAAGACCAGTGAGGTTCATTCTACGCCCCTGGCACAATTGGATATATAGAGGGCTATTGGTGACAAGTCCATCCTTGATGTGATTTGTTTGTGATGTGATGCATTTCATGAAAGCATAGATTCTAATATATTGTTTTACTATTCTGCTCACTGGGCTCTAGTAGCTCACCCCTTTCCCTTAACCCCCAGGTTTGCAGGTTCGGGATAGACCAGGAAGTCAGCAAGAGTAAAAGTATTAAGTATGTAATAGTTTAGTTGTGGACATGAAAGATAATGTAATGTAATGTAATGAAAGACATTGTACAGATTTGTATTGAGGATTAGTATTGTGCTTGACCCTAGAGTTATGGTTAATCCCTTTTTATACATGATCTTTATGAAATGTTTTTATTAATGTGTTGAGAAATGTTAAACCAAGCTTGATGTATGTAATGTTGACCCAACTAGAGCATTTGATGAGGGCTCTAGTATGGGAGTTTTATGTATTCAGTTTCAGTGCATGCACAGGTCGAGCTTGGTAGATGGAAAGTTTAAAGTTTTTATATAAATGTATGATCATGTATGGGATTTATCAGGTATGACAGAATGTATGTTAGGCTTGCTACGGGTCCCGACGACCTTAAGTCGATCTGGATCCTAGCACCGGTAGCGGTCCGATTTCGGGTCGTTATAGCAATAATAGAATCAAGCATGAAATTGTATGAATATTGAACAAACCAAAGACAAACAGTTTATGTTCAGATCTCACAATCCATAAAACAACTTAAGTTTCAACCAATCTTTAACTAGAATAAAAGGTTTCAGCTACTCATGGCTGAAACAAAATAAAAAATAAAAGAAAGGAAGAAGAAGAGATGATGCTACTTGCAATCCCGTAGGTGTATCCAAGGGGGAGTTGAAAAGTATGGGGAGCCTCCTTATATGTCTTTTTATAGTTGAAAGTGTTGCCCTAGGTCCTTACTTGCTGCCCAAGAGGCTGCTTGCTGCCCAAGAGGCTGCTTGCTGCCCAAGTCGTGTCTGAAAAGAAAAGAATCGCGTTGCAAGGTCTTCAGAAGGAAGGAGGCACGCGGATGGCTCTTCAGAAGGAAGGTGGCGCGTGGATGGGTTGTACGAAGGGAAAGATATGCTGTCCAATCTTTCCTTTTTAGGTGGAGCCTTCGTTTAAATTTCAAATCTTGAATGCTGAATGCAAGAGAGGCAAGTGCGTCTTCTTAAAATCTTGCTGTCTAAATAGGAAGATCTGATTGCTGAGGTGTCTGCACATCTTTAAACGAGGTAAGAAAGATTCGCAATTTGAATTTCAAATAATCTGTTGACTCCGCTTTCCTTATTTGTTTTTGCTACTGCACTTTCCTTATTTGAAGACTTTCCATATCTGAAAACTTTCCTTATCTGAAAACTTTCCTTATCTGAAAACTTTCCTTATTTGGCACTTTTCATATTTAGCACTTTTTGGCAGTTTTAAGAGCATTTTCACCAGATTGTCTCTTTACACCTAATATCTGCAAAACAAGATTAAAACCACAAAATTAAGCAAAAATGGTGTAAATAAACATCAATAATATCATGATAAAACGGTCTAAAATATGCTCTATCACTTTCCCATCAAACTTCATGGCGAGAGTGCCATTATAAATATTTATTTTCGTTCTAGTAGTAGATAAAAAAGGTTTCCCTAGCAAAATATCAAAAGAATTTGAGAATTTATTATCCTCCATAGGAACCATGTAAAAATCAGCCGGGAATATTAAATTATCTATTTATACTAAAACATCTTCTAACACCCCATCAGGATAAACAATAGAGTGGTCAACCAATTGAATCACTACACCAATTTCTTTTAATGGACCAATATTCAAATATAAAAAAACTGATAAAGGTATGATATTTATTGATTAGCCTAAATCACACATTGCTTTTTTCACACCAACGTTGCCAATTTTAATAAGAATAGCAAATATACCTTAGTCCTTACATTTAGTAAGAAACTTTCTTTGAAACATAGTAGAAATATTTTCATCCATACAAACTTTTTGATAACCTACTAGCTTCTTTTTTGTGTATAATTCCTTTAAGAATTTCATATAGCGAGATACATGTTTAATTGCATCAAGCAATTATATATTTACCTCTACTTTGTAAAATCTCTCAAGGATCTTCTCTTCTTTCTCTTTCTTTGATTTGGCTAGCCTTTTTGAAAAAAGAGGTTTGATTATTCAGGTAGCAAGTTTAGGTACTATACTTTCAGTCTCTAAGTCTGTGCTTTCGTCATGCCCACGACTTACCTCACAAGAATTTTGCAGTAACTCTTTTTCACTTCGCAATGTAATAGTACTTACATTCTACTTGGGATTCGCTATGGTCTAAGAGGGTAACTTACCTTGATTTTCTATCTTGTTCATTGATACTACCAATTGACTCATTTGCGTTTTCAGATTGCGAATTCTCGTTCGATCTTTTATTGAAATTGTTAAGTATTAGTTGCCAAATTTTTAACAATATCTTCCAAGGACATACCTGAATTGGACGAAGATGCTTGCTGCTGCTGAATTTGTTTAGGCTGATAGCATTGATAATTTTATTGCTTATAGCTAAAATTTAGGTGGTTTCACCATTTGAGAAAAGATCATGCTTACAGGCTTCTCTATAACAAGATTTTCGACTAAAGTGGTTAGATGAGAAAGTTTAGACTTAACAGAAGAATTACTTACTTCATAAACTCTCCTATGAGAGTCTTGTAGGGGTCTAAATTGCTATGAATTTACTACCATAGTGGATATCAATTCTCTAGCCTCTCGAGGTATTCTTTTATGTATCGCACATCTACTTGCAGTATCCACCATACATCTTTCCATGGGTGTGAGTCCCTCATAAAAATGAAGCATGAGTTGTTTATCTATAATGTCATGCCTAGGACAGCTTGCACATAGGTGTTTAAATCTCTCTCAATATTTTTGTTCTAATTGCTGATGCTCTAGAAGAGGGAAAGAATCAGTCCAAAAATAATTTTACCATTTCTCCCCATGTAGTGACTGAACCTAGAGGTAGGTAGTACAATCAATCTTTTGCATTGTCAGCTAGGGAGAAAGGAAAGGCATTTAGATTGATTTGTTCTTCTGTAACTCTTTGTGGTCTCATGTTGAAGCATACACATATGAAATTCTTTTAAATGTTTATGAGGATCTTCTCTTTCAATTCCCCTAAAGGTAGGGAGGATATGAATTATTCCTGACTTTAGCTCAAGTGGTGCATTTAGTACAGGATAGGTGATCAAGCCAAAATTAGTTCCATTTTCCATATTGTTATTTATGTTAATTTACACATTTTCTACTTAATTTTGTGGTTTTGATCTTATTTTGCAGAAAATGGTATAAAAGGGTAATTTGGTAAAAATGGCCTTAAAACTGCCCAAAAGAGAATAAAAGAGATCAAGCCTGGTTTGCCCAAGTTGTTTGCCCAAGTTGTTTGCCCAAACCAAGTTGCAGCTGAAATGGAAGAGGGATGAGGAAAGCACAGACTTGCTGTTTGACCAGATTGTTTGCCCAAGCAAACTGGGCAAGCAGACTCGCAGGACAGAGGTAGAGTGCAAACAGCACCCAAAACAGACTATTTGACCGAGTTGTTTGCCCACACAACCCGAGCAAACAGGGCCTACGACAGCAGATAGCAGAGACGCGGGAAAACTTAAATTTCAAGTTTTCAATAAGTCTTCCCCTCCCCAAACACGTGAGGACAGCTCAGCAAATCTTCAAGACACCTCAGCAGTCAATCCCACATATCTAGGAAGCCAAATCTCAAGAAGATACAATTGACTTCCAAGAATTTAAATCCAAATAAGAAAAGAGAACTCCATCTCAACAAGGAAACAAAGGGTAACCTATTCAGCTATAAAAGGGACATCAAACCAGCAAACAAGAGATCCTCATCTTCGGCAGAAACTACACCAGCAGTCGTGCGCCATTACCGCCGACCCTTCTTCTTCTTCTTCTTCTTCTTGCTTTCTTTCTTTTATTTTTATTTTAGTTTCAGCCATGAGTGGCTAAAACCCGTTTTCTAGTTGAAGATTAGGTGAAACTTCAATTTTTCTATGGATTGTGAGATCTGAACATATGTTGTTTATCTTTTATTTATCAATATTTATGCAATTTCATGCTTAATTCCATTGTTGCTTTGTTGTTTAGATCAATAGGGCCCATTGATTCTTGATTGCAAAGTAATAATTTGTTAGTTTGGGTAGTTTAAGTCCGTAATTGCTTGAATTATTCAAATACAAGTAACTCTTGGTGTAAAAACCAAGGAGATTGTATAATCTAGCAAGATCACCATACGTTTGGGTAGCTAGAATTAGGTTTCTCTATTTCTTAATGCAATTGACAGTTTTATGATGCTAAAAGGCCCAAGGACATTCCTTGGCAACTTGTTGATTAGTGGTTAATTAGAGAACGTTTCCTAGTTAATCTATACCTAAGGAGGGATATGGAGGTGAGGAGCGTCTCCCACCCCCATAACTAATTTATTGAGTCAAATAAAAGATTATAAGTGTCAATGATCAATTCCAACAACTGAATTGGATCCAATTCTTCAACTAGATTTTTCTCATTATTGAATTTCCTTTACTTTATTATTTGCTTTACTTTGCTATTTTTAATTCTAGTTTAGTTCATCAATCTTAAAACCCCCCTTTTATTTTATTTTCAGTTTATTTACTTGGTCTTGATAAGAAAAATAGGTAAGTATCAATTCCCTGTGGATTTGATCATTTTACCACTATCTATAGTTGTAAAATTATGGATAACCAAAAAAGTTATTTTTGACCGGCTTCGATAACCGCACAGTAAAAAATTGGCGCCGTTGCCGAGAAATTGATTTAACTAATTTATTTTTCTTTCATGACCAGGGCTGGATGCAAAAATACTCTACTCTACGATCCAAAAATTGAGCATACAGCCAAGCAACTAAGGAAGCAAGCCAACTCGAGGAGCCAAGCCTCAAAGCCATCCTCATCAACAGCTATTGTCCAAACAGCACCTGCTGAAGCTGCTGCTATCCAAGAGACAACACATACTGAAATTACCTCAACTGAACCAGAAGTTGCGGTTCAAACAGAACCAGCAACACTTATTGCAGAAACAGAATCAGCACCTGCGGAAACAGAGCGCAACTCTGCTAAGTTTGCCCAAACAGTCGCTAAAATGGCTGAATTCAACATACAACCTGCTGCATCTGTCCGAAGACCAGCTGAACCTGCTGTCTTTGCTAATATTGAACCACAAAATCAAGCAATAAGGGCACCAATTCCAAGAGAAAGAATACTAAGAGAGTTGGCAGCACCTATAGGCGATCAAGCACCTCTTTGCATCACCTATCCACCCTTGACAGCCCCTTTTGAGCTAAAAATAGGTTTGATACAACTCCTACCTAAATTCAGAGGTTTAGAGAATGAAGATCCCCATAAACACTTGAAGGAATTTCACATAATGTTTTCTACCATGAGGTCACAAGGCATATCTGAAGAACATGTGAAATTGAGAGCATTCCCATTCTCACTTGATGATTATGCCAAAGATTGGCTATTCTACCTACCACCTGGATCAATCACTTCTTGGGATGGTATGGTGAGAGCTTTTCTAAACAAATATTTCCCAACTTCTAAGGCCATAGGCATAAGAAGAGAGATAAGTGGCATCAAGCAAAAAGAGACTGAAGATCTGTATGAGTATTGGAAAAGATTTAAGAGATTGTGCACAAGCTGCCCTCAATATGACACTGAGATAAATCACTCATAGAATACTTCTATGGAGGATTGCTACCATCCGAAAGAAAATTTATTGATGTAACATGTGGAGGTTCAATTGAAGATAGAATGCCTCAAGCAATTAGAGAGTTGATTTCAACACTTGCAGCCGCATCTAGACAATATGGGTTTGAAAGGCAGCTGCCAAGGAGAGTCAATAACGTAAGTACATTTGCTCTCACTTCTCAAATTTCTAAACTAATGACTCGCGGTTGTCGAAGCTGGTAAAAAATAACCTTTCCGATTATCAACAATATTACTACTACAGATAGTGGTAAAGGATCGAATCCACAGAGAATTGAAAACTTTTCTATTTTTATTTTACAAGACCAAGTAATTAATCTGAATGAGAAACTGAAAGTAAGTAACTGAAAGCAGAATAAAAATAAAGTGCGATAAAAGTAAAATGGGGGGTTTTGAGATTGATTTGATTAAGCAACTACTGAAAGCAATTAAATAAGCAAATAATAAAATAAAAGGGAAATCAAATATGAGAAAGGTCTAGTTGAAGAGTTGGATCCACTTTAGTTGTTTGGATTGATCATTGAAACTTATGTTCTTTTGATTGATTCAATAGATTAGTTATGGAGATGGAAAACGCTTCTCACCACCATGTCTCTCCTTATGATTAAACTAATTAGGGAACGTCCTCTAAATAATTACTAATTAACAAATTGTCAAGAAACGTCCTTGGGCCTTAGGCATCAAACAATTGTTAATTGCATGAAGAGATAGAGAGATCCAATCCTAGCTACTCAAACGCATGAGATATTACTAGCTCATACAATTTCCTTAGTTTTTACACCAAGTGTTCTTATGTTTGAACAATCCAAGCGATTACGGACTTAAAATTATCCAAACTAATAGTATATTACTTTGCAATTAAGAATCAAGTGGCCAATTTGATCAAAATAACAAAGCAATAATAGAATCAAGCATGAAATTATATGAATATTGAACAAACCAAAGACAAACAGTTTATGTTCAGATCTCACAATCCATAAAACAACTTAAGTTTCAACCAATCTTCAACTAGAATAAAAGGTTTCAGCCACTCATGGCTAAAAGAAAAACCAAAAATAAAGAAAGAAAGAAGAAGAGATGGTGTCACTTGCAATCCCGTAGGTGTGTCCAAGGGAGAGTTGAAAAAGCATGGGGAGGCTCCTTATGTGTCTTTTTATAGTTGAAAGTATTGCCCTAGGTCCTTATTTGCTGCCCAAGAGGCTGCTTGCTGCCCAAGTTGTGTCTGAAAAGGAAAGAATCACGTTGTAAATTATTCAGAAGGAAAGAGGCGCGCGGCATGCACTGCTGAAGGAAGGTGGCGCGCACGGATGCTCTTCAGAGGGAAAGTGAGGTGCACGGTCATGAATGTACAGAAGTGGAAAGATATGTGTTGAGTCTTTTCTTTTTAGGTGGAGCCTTCGTTTGAATTTTGAATGCTGAATGCAGAATAGGCAAGTGTGTCTTCTTGAAATCTTGCTGCCTAAAGAGGAAGATATGACTGCTGCAGTGTGTGCACATCTTCGAACAAGGAAAGAAAGATATGCAATTTGAATTTCAAATAATGTTCTGACTGAGCTTTCCTTATTTGCTTTTGCTTCTGCACTTTCCTTATTTGAAAACTTTCCTTATTTGAAAACTTTCCTTTTTGGCACTTTCCATATTTGACACTTTTTTGGCAGTTTTAAGTGCATTTTCTCCATATTGTCTCTTTACACCTAATATCTGCAAAACATGATTAAAACCACAAAATTAAGCAGAAAATATGTAAATAAACATCAAGAACATAATGATAAAATGGACTAAAATATGCTCTATAAATACCCCCACACTTAGCCTTTTGCTTGTCCTCAAGCAAATAAACATTGTCAAACAAGCTTTCTTTGCTACTTGATCCTTATTTCCACTTAAACTCTTACTCAAGACACCTATTTTGAATCATTATAGTGAAGAATATATGCATGAAGGTTACTCACCTTTTTTCTTTGTTTCCCTTTACTTACCATGGCTAGGATTTGTTTTACTCAAGAGAGAGATTACACATGCACATGTTCCTGTTCAGTTAAGACTTTTTCTAGCTTTCAGAGTGAATTGCCCTTACCTTGAAGTACTATATTCAACCTTTTGCACATTAGTCTTGCTTGAAAAAGTCACCAACCTTTTGACGTGAAGGTACATATTGGCGATACCCACCTCCAGTTACTCAGTTGGTCACCTGTCCAAGTGGCTACTAGCTCTGTTCATAGTCTTTCAACCATTGGAACAGTTTTCAATTCATGAAGTCAAAGCCATTGCTGAATTTCTTTAATTAATATATTGGGCAAATCAACACCAATTGCTAAATCAAGTCATGTTAAGTTCATTCACACAATTTTCAATTCATCCTCTCTAATGAGTGTCATCAATACATTTTTCACCATGGCAAGCTCAAAGATTCAATTCAAAAGGCAATTCTCAAACATGAATATAACTCACTGCAATTGATTCAACATAAGTTTAAAAAGTCATCACATCAATGGGGTCATGGAAAGAAAAAGCTCATCCAACATAGTTCATAACTTTGAGTAGAGCAAATCAAAAAGAAGAAGATTAACTTGTGTGTTATTGCAAGCAAAAAACGAAAAACAAAGTGAAAGGAAAAATCGCATAAACTGAAGAAAAAAAAAACCAAAACTGAAAGGAAAAAAAAGAAAAAATTTCGCAAAACTGAAAGAAGAAGAAGAAGAAGAAGAAGAAAATAGGAGAAGAAGAAATTCAGAGATATGCACCCCCACACCTAAATCATGCATTGTCCTCAATGTATAAGAAAATAAAAGAGCAAAGGAAACTGAGTACTCCCCTGGAGTGTGGTGTGCATGGTGTGATTCCATAGGCTGACTAAGATGGATGATGTAGTGGAATTTCTTCTACTACTAGCGTTGTGAATCCTTCATAGTATGATTTCAAACATGGTTCCTTCCAAACATCATGTTTTCCATTCTTCTTGACTTTGTCTTTTGTCTACTTGGGTCTATCAAAGGAAAAGTTGCTTCCTACATATTCAGGAGGTTGCCACATTGAGAGCTTCTGTTTGGGCAGAAAAGATTCTGCCTTATCTGGTGGCTTAGGCAGAAAGTGTTCCTCATGCCCCTTTGCTTTGGGCGATGGAAAATCCATTTGTTCCTTGTGCGCAGGGGTTGTTGGCTGTCTGGCTGAACTGGATTCAGCCTTTTCTTTCTGCGCAGGACTTACCTGGAGTGGAAGCTGAAGAGGCTGCGATGGAAGCTGAAGAGACGCGCCTGAAATGTTTTTAGATTCTTCTTCCAGTGCATGAATGGTCTGCGCACCAAGATGAAGTGGTGCGGTTGATTTCTGTTCTTCCTGCGGTTGTCTGCAGTTCACCTGTTGGATGCTGCAGACTGTTTCCTTCAATTCTGGCTCTTTCTGGCTCTTTATCTTTACTTGGTCAGTCTCCCTGCAAAAATCATTGGTTAACATTTCATCTTAATTCTCATCAAAGATATCATGACTCAAGCAATCAATAATATCAATATCATAAACAGGGGACATATCATGTGGATATTTCATAGCATCATAGACATTAAATTTGATTACTTCCCCTTCAAACTCCATGGTGAGAGTGCCATCATGCACATCAATCTTAGTCCTAGCAGTACTCAAGAAAGGACATCCAAGAAGAATGTCAGAACTAGTTTTGCAATTGTCTTCCTTTGTATCAATCACATAAAAGTCTGCAGGAAAGACAAGTTCATCTACTTGAACTAGAACATCTTCTAGAACACCTATGGGGTAAATCACAGATCTATCAGCTAGTTGAATCACAACTCTTGTGTCTTTTAGTGCACTTGCATTCAAAGAATTATAGATGGAAAGAGGCATAACATTTATGGATGCACCAAGATCACACATAGCTTTCTTAATCCCAACATTCCCAATCTTGCAAGAAATTGCAAACATGCCTTTATCTTTGCACTTAGTAGGGAGTTCTCTTTTAATGACAGCAGTAACAACTTCACCTACACTTACTTTCTCTCTCTCAGCAAGCTTTCTTCTATTGGTACACAGTTCTTTCAGAAATTTTGCGTACCTGAGAATCTGCTTAATAGCATCTAGCAGAGGTATGTTGATTTCCACTTTCCTGAAAGTCTCAAGGATCTCCTTTTCTTCTTTTTCTTTTTGTGTTCTTTCAAATCTCTTTGGAAAAGGAGTTGGAATCTGAAAACGCACCTGTTGATCAGCTTTCTGCGCAGGAATGGTGTCTGATGGAGTTCGGCCAGCTGGCTCAGGGAGGTGGTGCACAGGAATGGTTTCAGTTTGTGCAGGCTCTAGTGCAACTTGCTTCTCTCTCTCATATTTGGCATCTTGAAGCTCTTTCCCACTTCTCAAAGTAATGGCACTCACATTCTGTCTAGGATTAGTTTCAGTTTGAGAAGGGAGCTTACCTTGGGATTTAGACTTGCTCATGGATGCGGTCAGCTGTCCTAGGTGCTGTTGGATGCTTTGCATAAAACTTACCATTGTCTCCATCATCTTTTCAAGGTGCTGGTTGGGATTTAGAGGTGCTGGTTGGGCTTGATTTCTTTGGTAATTTTGGTAGTTCTGGTTGTGGTTAGCCCTTCCATAGCTGAAATTGGGGTGGTCTCTCCAACCTGGGTTGTAAGTGTTAGAAAATGGATCATGTCTTACCTGGTTGTTGTATCCTCCAATGGCATTTACTTACTGGTTGTCTTCTTGAAGAGTAGGACATTGATCAGTTGGGTGTCCTACATATGCACAAATCCCACATGGCCTAGGTTGCTGGGATGCTTAAACCTGTTGAACTAGTCCTATGGCAAAATCTTTCATAAAAGATATTAGTTCAGAAAGCTGATGTAACGACCCCAAAATGGACTGTCACCGACGCTAGGATTCAGGTCGGCTTAAGGCCGCCAGAACCCGTAGCAAGCCTGCTTTACTCTCTGTGTACCTGTAAATCTCTTACATGATCATACATTTTCTGTGCAAAATGAAAAAAAATAAAAACTCTTTTCTGAACCAAGGCTTAACCTGTGCATGCACTATCTCTGTACTCTGTACTCAGTATCCCTGACTAGAGCTTGCTCTAGATGGGTAACTCATACCTGTTAAGCCTGGTCTTATACATCCTCTGTAAAACATACATAGATACAGATCATGTACATAACAAAAGATTTACAACACAAAATAACTAAGTCAAGCACAACTAGTACATCTCTTTATGATTACATGTCCACGCTAAGCTATTACAAAGCTCTTTACTCTTTCTGTACCCTGCTGATCTTCTCTGTACACTATACACTGAACCTGCAAGACTGGGGTTAAGGGAGTGGGATGAGCTCTATAGCCCAGTGAGTAGAACAGGAAAATAAGTCATTAACACATGCTCTAATGGAATGCATCAAACCACAGACAATCCACATCAAAGGTAAACCTGTCACCACATAGTCCTAGTAACTGTGCCGTGCCAGGCCGTAGACTGGGGTCCTGGACTTCCTGTACTGTGTATATGTATATGTGTATATAACACCTGTACTTACCGTTTGCTAGGGTGTAGACTGGGCACCTGGACTTTACTATACCTGCCAGGCCGTAGAATGGGGTCCTGGTCTTTACTATACGTTCCAGGCCGTAGAATGGGGTCCTGGTCTTCCTGTCTGGAACTATGGGATCATTCAGCATTCACCCACATCAACAAATAAGTATGCAATGCAACATATTCGTGGATTCTAATGCAAACAACCTACTATATTCGCATGATGTATGAAGTATGCTAAAAGCATTTCTTTTCTCAATTAAAAGAATTAAGTTTAGTTCCACTCACCTCTGGCTATCTGGACTGACTCTGCAGGCTCAGAAAACTCTGGAGCAGTACTCACTGCTGCCCTCTCTGGTTCCTCTGGTCGGTACCTATACAGATGGACTCCAATGAGGGACCAAACTAGCTTATGAAATAACTCTATTAAACTGCCCACAAATCCCCTTAACCTCACTCAAACATCCATGCAAAGCATGCAAAAGAAGGCTGGATAGAACACTTTCGGCGGCAGGTTCGGCGGCCGAAAGTCCTCTCCAGAGACAAAACTCAAGCACCTTCGGCAGCCGAATCTCTACTTTCGGCAGCCGAACCCTTTCGGGGGCAAGTTTCGGGGGCTAAAAGGCACTCCAGAGACGAAAGTCTCTAACCTTCGGCGGCACCTTCGGCGGCCGAACTCTCCTCCAGAGCCGAAAGTCCAAAAGCTCAGGGGCAAGCGTGGGCAGCCGAAGCCACCTCCTCATGGGTTCGGCGACCGAATGTACCTTCGGCGGCCGAACCTGAGTTCATCCGCAAGGCAGAAACGTGTTCTGCCTCTCGCCAAAAGCACAAAACTCTCCCAATCTCAAACACCTCAATTCCTCAATTGGCATACACCCAAGTATATGCTCAAAGGGGTCAAAACCTACCTAAAAACCCCAAAAACACAAAACAAAGAACACATATACAAGCTTTTCTCACAAAATCACCAAACCTCTCTTTTTACCCTATTCATGCAACTCTCCCCCAAAATCGCATAAAACCTTCAGAAAACATATAAACAAGCTCAGGATCTTCACTGACCTCTTGAAACCAAGAAGATGAACGATCCTCACATGGAGTTTTGGAGCAACTCTCCCTCAAAATCTCCAACCTTCAAAACTTGTAGTTTTTACTCAAAACCTTTAAAAACCCATAACAATCAATCAAATCTTTGCATGATGGAATGAAAACATGAAGAACACTTGAAAAAAGGACAGGGTCTCACCTTAGAAGGGAAAAGAAACGGTGATCTTATCGTTTCAACCGATTGAGGGCCTTTTATAGCTGGCTGGCCAGACCACCTTCAGCGGCCACACGTGAAACCGAAAGCCATGCATGTTCGGCGTCCGAACCTCAACTTCGGCAGCCGAACCTGGCTTTTCTGCCTTGGTTCATTTCACTCAAAAACTCATTTCCTTATGTTTTAAAACTTTGAAACATATCAAAACCTTTTAGAAAAACATAAATCTAACCCTTCTAAAGACTTTCGACATCCTGAACTCCATCGGAACGTAGAATTCCGATGCCGGACTCTAGCCGGGTATTACAGCTGAGAAGAAATAGGAGGTGAACTTACCTCATTGATTCCTCTCTGCAGTTGCTTTTCTTCCCCATATTGCCTAGATGAGGTTGCAAGTGTTAAGATCAACTCTCTCATCTCCCTAGGTGTCTTGTCTGTAATGGATCCTCCGCAGGCTACATCAATGAATCTCCTTTCTAATGAAAGCAGTCCTCCATAGAAGAATTCTATGAGTGCCTTATCTAAAATATCATGTTGAGGACAACCTGTACACTACCTTTTAAACGTTTTCCAATAATCATATAAACCCTCAAATGGTTTCTGTCTAATGCTACTGATTTCTCTTCTTATGCCAATGGCCTTAGAAGTTGGGAAATATTTGTTCAAAAAGGTGATTACCATGTCATACCAAGAAGTAATAGATCCAGGTGGTAAGTAAAACAGCCAATCCTTAGCATAATCATCAAGTGAAAAAGGAAAAGCTCTTAACTTAACATGATCTTCAGAAATACCTTGAGGTCTCATATATGAACAGACAATATTGAACTCTTTCAAGTGCTTGTGTGGATTTTCATTTTCTAATCCTCTAAACTTAGGAAGAAGATGGATCAAACCTGTTTTCAGTTCAAAGGGAACTGTCAGAGGTGGATAGGTGATGCAAAGAGGTGCTTGATCACCTATAGGTGTTGCCAATTCTCTCATGGTTCTTTCTCTTGGCATTGGGGCTCTCATGGCTGGATTTTGATGTATGATTGCTTCATGGACAGCATGTTGATTGTGGACAGCAGGTTGTGCCACATTTTCAGCCATTTCTGCAGCTTGGTGATGCGGTTCAAATGGTTCCGCAGGTGCTTCTGCGCAGAGGTGGTCTTCAGGTGCAGAATTGGGCGTGACTTGCTTGTTCAGTCTCCTGATTGTGCGCTCAATTTCAGGATCGTAAGGTAGAGTTTCCCTACGTTCAGATCTGGTCATGAAAGAAAAAAACAGATTAGTTAAATCAACTCCCCGGCAACGGCGCCAATTTTTAACTCGCGGTTGTCGAAGCCTGTCAAAAATAACATTTCCAGTTATCAACAATATTACTACTGCAGATAGTGGTAAAGGATTGAATCCACAAAGAATTGAAAACTTTTCTATTTTTCTTTTCCAAGACCAAGTAATTAATTTGAATGAGAAACTGAAAGCAAGTAACTGAAAGTAGAATAAAAATAAAGTGCGATAAAAGTAAAATGAGGGGTTTTGAGATTGATTTGATTAAGCAACTACTAAAGCAATTAAATAAGCGAATAATAAAATAAAAGGGAAATCAAATATGAGAAAGGTCTAGTTGAAGAGTTGGATCCACTTCAGTTGTTTGGATTGATCATTGAAACTTATGTTCTTTTGATTGATTTAATATATTAGTTATGGAGATGGAAAATGCTTCTCACCACCATGTCTCTCCTTATGATTAAACTAATTAGGGAACGTTCTCTAATTAATTACTAATTAACAAATTGCCAAGGAACATCCTTGGGCCTTAGGCATCAAATAATTGTTAATTGCATGAAGAGATACAGAGATCCAATCCTAGCTACTCAAACGCATGAAATGTTGCTAGCTCATACAATTTCCTTAGTTTTTACACTAAGTGTTTTTATGTTTGAACAATCCAAGCAATTACGGACTTAAAATTATCCAAACTAACAGTATATTACTTTGCAATTAAGAATCAAGTGGCCAATTTGATCAAAATAACAAAGCAATAATAGAATCAAGCATGAAATTGTATGAATATTGAACAAACCAAAGACAAACAATTTATGTTCAGATCTCACAATCCATAAAACAACTTAAGTTTCAACCAATCTTCAACTAGAATAAAAGGTTTCAGCCACTCATGGCTGAAACAAAAACCAAAAATAAAGAAAGGAAGAAGAAGAGATGGTGTCACTTGCAATCCCGTAGGTGTGTCCAAGAGAGAGTTGAAAAAGCATGGGAAGGCTCCTTATGTGTCTTTTTATAGTTGAAAGTATTGCCCTAGGTCCTTACTTGCTGCCCAAGAGGTTGCTTGCTGCCCAAGTTGTGTCTAAAAAGGAAAGAATCACGTTGCAAATTATTCAGAAGGAAAGAGGCGTGCGACGTGCAGTGCAGAAGGAAGGTAGCACGCGCGGATGCTCTTCAGAGGGAAAGTGAGGCGCGCGGTCATGAATGTGCAGAAGTGGAAAAATATGTGTTGAGTCTTTCCTTTTTAGGTGGAGCCTTCGTTTGAATTTTGAATGCTGAATGCAAAAGAGGCAAGTGTGTCTTCTTGAAATCTTGCTTCCTAAAGAGGAAGATATGACTGCTGCAGTGTGTGCACATCTTCGAACAAGGTAAGTGTAATACCCGGCTAGACGCCGGCATCGAAATTCCTATTTTCCGGTGGAATCTCAGATGTCGGAACTCTCTAGAAGGGTAGAAATATATTTTTTCTAAAATATTTTCATGTGTTTTAAGGTTTTAAGTATAAAAAAAATTGAGTTTTGAAAGAAAAGCACCAAGGAAGAAAACCCAGGTTCGGCCGCCGAATCTCATGTTCGGCTGCCGAACATGGTAGAGTTTTGGAGTCACCTTTGGCCCCCGAAGGTGGTCTGGCCAGTCACCTATAAAAGGCCCCATGTCCGAAAATGGGCGAGTTTTCTTCCCCATTTTTGGGCAGAGGTGAGTCCATGACCTTCCATGGTTAGTTTTGAGGTTTTTCCTTCAATCTCTTCAAGTTTTAACAAGTTTTAACTCGTTTTTGAATATTTTTGCGCTAAAGATCGAAGTTTTGAAGCTTGGAGACTCTGAAACTCGTTTTCCCCAATCTCCGAGTTGGATCGTCTCTCCTCTCGATCTTCAAGAGGTAAGAGTAAATCCTACCCTTCTTTTATGTTTTATGAAGGTTTTGGGGGGGGGGGGGTTTAGGGAGTATTGATGCATGTGTAGGTTAGTTGTTAAAGGATAGGGTTTATGGTAGTTTGAGGATAAATGTATGTTTATTGTATGCTAAATGTTGATGTGGTTGGGGTATAGGCTAGTTTAAAGCCCCTATATGTTTGAATGCATGTTTTTGCATGAGTTAGTTTGAGTTTGGAAGGTTTGGAAGGCAAAATGTGCATGAAACGCTGAGTTCTGCCATTCTGGAAGAACTCAGGTTCGGCAGCCGAAGCTAGGGGTGAGCATTCGGTCGGTTCGGTTAACCGAATAAACCGAAAACCGAAATTTTAGTGTTTATGAAAATCGAACCGATTTTGGTCAGAAACCGAATCGAACTGAACCGGTCTAATTCAGTTCGATTCGGTTCAGTTTGATCGATTTCGATTTTTAATAATTTTTTTATTTTTACACTTTATTTTTAATATTTTAAAATTTAATTAAAATATTTTAATCTTAATATGATTTAATTTCTCTATCTTATTGAAAAAATATATTATTATCACTAATCGGTTCGGTTCGATTTTTTCGGTTTTTTTCTGATCAAAACTGAACCGAACCGAAATAACCGAAATTTCTGAAATTAAAAATCGAACCGAACCGAAATGTATAAAAAACCAAACCAAATTTTCAAATCGGTTCGGTTCGGTCGGTTTTTTTGGTTTGAACCGAATACTGCTCACCCCTAGCCGAAGCCATATTCGGCTGCCGAACCTGCTTGTGGTGGCATGTTTTGGCTGCCGAACCCTGCCCCTGAAAGTTGGATTTTCGGCTCTGTAGGGGAGTTTTGGCCGCCGAAGGTGCATGAGTTTCGGCTCTGGAGGGAACTTTCGGCCGCCGAACCTGCTGTCGAAAGTGCCCTGTTCAGCCTTCCTTTGCATGATTTCTATGATTGTTTTATGGTGTTTTAAGGGGGTTTTTGGGGAGATGTTTAGAGTCATGTTGATGTATGTTTGGTCCCTCATTTGAGTCCACTTGTGTAGGTTCAGACCCGAGGAACCGAGGACCCCATCAGTGAGATAGCTGCTCCAGAGTCTGTTCAGAGCTAGCCTGAGGTGAGTAGAATGGATCTTTATGTTTCAAAGCAAATGGATTTTAAGCATGTTCATGCATCACGAATGCCATGATTTATATTAGGTTGTTTGCATTAGAAATCACGAATATGTTGCATTGCATTCTATGTTGTTGATGTGGATGGATGTTGGATGACCCATTAACCCTTGATATGATACGATGACGATGACACAGTATGTAAGACCAGTGAGGAAACTCACCGGATGCCATGGAAGTTGAAACGGAAGAACCAACGCAGAGCCCAGTACCAAAAACCCATCTGGCTGCCTCCATGACACAGACCACCCCACCTGGTCGTTTGCCCAGCCAACCAAGCCAAACACATTCTGAGCAGGCCTTGCACTTCCACAAGCAATCAAAAAAGGCCAGGTTTGATTCCATTGCTCAGCTGCCAATCAACCGAAGTAAGTTAATCCATCCTAAAACTCTTGAGATTCTGGGTATCCAATTAGAAATCAATAAGCTCGTGAATGGCATTGGCTGGTCTTGTTTCTTCAATCTAAGAATGCCTATATTTTTTGAGCTTACACAAGAATTCTATTTCTTATTTTTCTTTGATAAATCTTCCATGCACTCACTGGACACATGTAATACCCGGCTAGAGTCCGGCATCGGAAGTCTACTTTCCGATGGAGTTTCGGATGTCGGAAGGCTCTAGAAGGGTGAGAGTGATGTTTTTCTAACATGTTTTGGTATGATTTATAGTTTTAACGCATAAGGAAATGAGTTTTTTGAATGAAATGAACCAAGGCAGAAAAGCCAGGTTCGGCCGCCGAAGTTGAGGTTCGGCCGCCGAACATGCATGGCTTTCGGTTTCACGTGTGGCCGCCGAAGGTGGTCTGGCCAGCCACCTATAAATGGCCCTCAGTCGGTTGAAAGGATAAACATCACCGTTTCTTTCACGTTCTGAGGTGAGACCCTGTCCTTTGTGAGTATTCTTTCATGTTTTCATCCAATCTTGCAAAGATTTGATTAGTTTTTATGGTATTTTGAAGGTTTTAAGCTAAAAACTCAAAGTTGTGAAGTTTGGAGAGTTTGAAGGAGAGTTGCTCCAAAACTCCACGTTAGGATCGTTCATCTTCTTGGTTTCAAGAGGTAAGTGAAGATCCTGAGCTTGTTTTTATGTTTTCTGAAGGTTTTATGTGGTTTTGGGGGAGAGTTGCATGAATAGGGTTATTTGTGAGGTTTTGATGATTTTGTGAGTAAAGCTTGTTTCTGTGTTGTATGTGTTGTGTGTTTGGGGTTGTAAGGTAGTTTCTGACCCCTTTGAGCATATACTTGGGTATATGCAAGTTGAGGAATTGAGGTGGTTGAGTTTGAGAGGGTTTTGGTGCTTTTGGCGAGAGGCAGAGCAAGTTTCTGCCTTGTGGATGAACTCAGGTTCGGCCGCCGAAGGTACATTCGGCCGCCGAACCCATGAGGAGGTGGCTTCGGCTGCCCAAGCTTGCCCCCGAGCTTTTGGACTTTCGGCTCTGGAGGGAAGTTCGGCCGCCGAAGGTCAGAGACTTTCGTCTCTGGAGTGCCTTTTGGCCTCCGAAACTTGCCCCCGAAAGGGTTCGGCTGCCGAAAGTAGAGATTCGGCCGCCGAAGGTGCTTGAGTTTCGTCTCTGGAGAGGACTTTCGGCCGCCGAACCTGCCGCCGAAAGTGTCCTGTCCAGCTTTCCTTTGCATGCTTTGCATGGATGTTAGAGTGAGTTTAAGGGGATTCTTGGGGAATTTCATAGAGTTGTTCATAAGCTAGTTTGGTCCCTCATTTGAGTCCATCTGTATAGGTACAGACCAGAGGAACCAGAGAGAGCAGCAGTGAGTTCTGCTCCAGAGTTTTCAGAGCCTGCAGAGTCAGTCCAGTTAGCCAGAGGTGAGTGGAACTAAACTGAATACTTTTAATTGAGATATAAACTGCTTTCAGCATAGTTCATGCATCATGAATATACAGCAGGTTGTTTGCATTAGCATTCACGAATATGTTGCATTGCATAGTTAATTGTTGTTGTGGGTGAATGCTGAATGATCCAATAGTCTCTGAGAGAAGTCCAGGAGCCTTTGACTACGCCCTGGCAGGTACAGAGAAGTCCAGGAGCCTTTGACTACGCCCTGGCAGGTATATAGTAAAGTCCAGGAGCCTTTGACTACGCCCTGGCAATGGTAAGTACAGAGGTGTTATATACACATATACATATATGACAGGAAGACCAGGTGCTCGATTCTACGCCCTGGCACGGCAGAGTTACCGGGACTATGTGGTGACAGGTTTACCCTTGATGTGGATTGTCTGTGATATGGTGCATTCCATGAGATCATATTTTACTGAGATGTTTTACTGTTCTACTCACTGGGCTATAGAGCTCATCCCACTCCCTTAACCCCAGTTTTGCAGGTTCAGTGTACAGTATACAGAGGAGATCCACAGAGTACAGAAAGAGTAAAGAGATTTGTAATAGCTTAGAGTGGACATGTAATATTAAAGAGATGTAATAGTTGTGTATAAAGTTAGAAATGTGCTTGACTTAGTGATGTTGTTCATAACATGATCTGTATATGTATATCTGTTTTACTGTATGTGAAACACCAGGCTTAACAGGTATGAGTTAACCCATCTAGAGCAAGCTCTAGTCAGGGGTACAGAGTACAGAGTACAGAGATAGTGCATGCACAGGTTAAGCCTTGGTTCAGAAAAGAGTTTTTATTTTCACAGAAAATGTATGATCATGTATGAGTTTTACAGGTACACAGAGAGTATAGCAGGCTTGCTACGGGTTCTGGCGGCCTTAAGCCGACCTGAATCCTAGCGCCGGTGACGGTCCATTTTGGGGTCGTTACAGATTGGTATCAGAGCCCTAGGTTCACATGATCGGACCTATAGAGACAGTGTCGGGCTCATAGAGGTTAGAAGTGGTCAAGCACAATAGGAAATCATGTCCACTAGGATAGGGTCTTGAGTCCTATCTGTTTACTGCTATGATATGCCATGAGTTTTGCATGTGCATTATTGATAGGTGATGTTTATGTGCTAAAGTGCTATGTTATGTGTTGTTTTTCAGAGAGTAAAGATGAGAGGAACTCGTCGATCAGCTCGATTGACTGGAGTCCCACCAGATAGTGAGAGACCAACTGCTCGTCCTCCTGCATTGCCAAGGGCAAGGTCTCAGAGATCTAGCAGGGAAGGTACGTCAATAGACCCTAGAAGGTCTGTAGACGAGAGCAGAAGAGGTACAGCGAGAGGAGAAAGATCAGAGGAAAGGAGGGAGGCTATGGAGATTGACCAGTCTAGAGATGACAGCATGGGTATAGGCAGATTTGAGGAAGGTATGGGAGAGTCGCAGGGAGGCGCTCAGGCCTCAGGTTTTGGTTATCCAGCCTTTCCGCAGGACCCTGAGTATCCGATGGGAGGTATGTCGGAGTACTCTAGTTTTGTCCCATATCCTCCTTACATGCCATATATGCCTTATCCTCCTTACTATCCACCATATCCTATGTATCCACCTTCCCCTACCCATCCAAGTGCAGCACACCCAGAGCCAAATGACCCAGTACCACCACCACCAGAACCAGTAGCCCCTGTTGTTGACAGACATCAACCTAGCTCATCTGGAGGTAAGGTACAAATGACGGAGTACTTGAAATTGGATGCTCCTAAATACAACACGGGAGATGATCCATTTGAATACCTCAGATCAGTTAGGATGATAACTAGTGAATTGGGAGCTGATGATAGTAGAGCCATTGAGATGGCAGGGTTTACACTTAAATGCAAGAAGGCCAGAGAATGGTTCAAGAATTATGTGGAACCCAGGGTGGACAGTATGTCTTGGGGAGAGTTCGCCAATGAGTTTGCAGGGTGGGCTTTTCCTGATAGTTCTAGGGAGATGAAAGTCATAGAGTTCGAACAGTTGCGACAAACAGATGAGATGAGTGTTGATGAATTCACAGATAAGTTCCTGGATTTGCTTCAGTATGTGGGTCAAGCCTATGATACTGATCAGAAGAAGGCAAGGAGATATACTATGAGACTGCATCCCAGGTATTCTTCCTTGATTCTTCCAGCAGAAAAGGAGAGTTTCCACACTATAGTGGACGCAGCCAGGAAAATGGAAGCTAGTGCCAATATTCAGAAACAGTCAAAGGCACAGGCTTCGGGTTCTAAGGCCCCCAGTTCAGGCACTTCAGGCAGCAAGAGATGGGATAGAGCAAAAGGAACAAAGAGTAAGTTCTGGAATAAAGTCAAGTCAGGTCTGGGAATAGGTAGTGGCTCAAGCTCTGGCACAGCTCCAGTATGCAGAAGATGTGGAAGACCACATGGAGGAGCTTGTCGGTTGGGATCTACAGCTTGTTTTAGATGTGGACAGGAAGGGCATATTGCTCGGGATTGTCCTCAGGTGACTTTTGCACCATCCCAGCAGATGAGTTCAGGCAGTGTGGTACAGCCAGCAGCTCCAGTCATGCCTCAGAGTAGTGGCAGAGGTAGAGGGAGAGGGGCAGCCTCTACTTCAGCAGCAGGTTCCCGAGGTGGAAATCCGGTAGCCCCAGCACGGATTTTCACTGTGACACAGGAGGAGGCTAACACGTCGAACACAGTGGTGTCAGGTAATCTCATCATTGGGTGTTCAGATGTGTATGCTTTGATGGACCCCGGTGCTTCTCATTCCTTTATTGCTTCGAGAGCCATAGAGAGATTGGGTTTGATCAGTTCTGAGTTAGAGTATCCTCTCTGGGTCAGTGGACCTAAATGTGACCCATCAGTGGCAGTGTCAGTCTGTCGTTTCAGTCCAGTGTTCATAGAGGGTAGATGCCTTCCAGCTGACCTTGTGGTTCTAGACTTGACAGATTTTGATGTCATTCTAGGGATGGATTGGCTATCTGCATATAGTGCTACTTTGGACTGTAGAGAGAAGATAGTTAGGCTCAGAGATCAGGATGGGTCAGAGTGTGTCTTCAGAGGAGACAGGAGAGGTACACCCAGAGGTTTGATTTCAGCCCTTCAGGCTCGTCGTTTGCTTAGGAGGGGTTGTCAGGGGTTTCTAGCTCATGTGAGAGAGCTAGACAGTCAGGTTAGGGAACCAGCCACAGTACCAGTAGTCCGAGAGTTTCTCGATGTGTTCCCAGACGAACTTCCAGGACTACCACCTGGTAGGGAGATAGAGTTTGAAATAGAATTGCTGCCTGATACCAGACCTATCTCTATTCCTCCCTACAGGATGGCGCCAGCAGAGTTAAAAGAGTTAAAAGAGCAGTTGCAGGATTTGGTAGATAAGGGTTTCATCCGCCCTAGTACCTCACCTTGGGGTGCTCCAGTGCTCTTTGTCAGAAAGAAGGATGGATCCCTCAGACTTTGTATCGACTACAGACAGTTGAACAAGGTCACTACCAAGAATAGGTATCCTCTACCTAGGATTGATGATCTATTTGACCAGCTAGCTGGAGCAGGTTGTTTCTCTAAAATAGATCTGAGATCCGGGTATCATCAGTTGAGAGTCAGAGAGGCAGATGTACCAAAGACAGCTTTCAGGACCAGATATGGGCATTATGAGTTCTTAGTGATGCCGTTCGGGTTGACTAACGCCCCTGCAGCATTCATGGATCTCATGAACAGAGTTTTCAGTGAGTTTCTGGATCACTTTGTCATTGTTTTCATCGATGATATTTTAGTGTATTCCAGAGATGCAGAGGAGCATGCCCAGCATCTGAGGATAGTTCTGCAGACACTGAGAGAGCATGGTTTATATGCCAAGTTCTCGAAGTGTGAGTTTTGGTTGAGGAGCATTTCCTTCTTGGGACATGTGGTATCAGCAGAGGGTATTGAGGTAGATCCCAAGAAGATAGAGGCTGTAGCTAACTGGCCCAGACCCACTACAGTGACTGAGATTAAAAGCTTTCTGGGACTGGCAGGTTACTACAGGAGGTTCGTTCAGAACTTCTCAAAGATAGCAGCTCCTATGACCAAACTGACTCAGAAGAACCAGAAGTTTGTCTGGTCAGACCAGTGCGAGGAGAGCTTTGAGGAGCTCAAGAGGAGATTGACCACAGCACCAGTGTTAGCTCTGCCTGTCAGTAATGAGGATTTCACAGTGTTCTGTGATGCATCTCGAGTGGGATTGGGCTGTGTTTTGATGCAGAGTGATAGGGTGATAGCTTATGCTTCTAGACAGTTGAAGAAGCACGAGTTGAATTACCCTACCCATGACCTAGAGATGGCAGCAGTTATTTTTGCACTCAAGATGTGGCGGCATTACCTCTACGGGGTTAAATGCGAGATCTTCACCGATCACAAGAGTTTACAGTACATCTTGAGTCAGAGAGAGCTGAATTTGAGGCAGAGAAGATGGGTAGAATTGCTCAGTGATTATGATTGTAAGATCCAGTATCATCCGGGTAAGGCGAATGTTGTGGCAGACGCCCTAAGCCGGAAGTCACTAGGCAGTTTATCCCATATAGCAGCAGAGCGGAGACCAGTCGTGATGGAGCTTTACAAGCTCTTAGAAGAAGGGTTACAGCTAGAGTTGTCTGGTACAGGTGCATTGATAGCACAGATGAGAGTGACACCTGTGTTTCTGGAGCAGATAGCTCAGAAACAGCACGAGGACCCAGAGTTGATGAAAATTGCCAGGACTGTTCAGTCAGGCAACAGTGCAGAGTTCAGATTTGACAGCAAAGGGATCCTCCGTTATGGGAGTCGACTTTGTGTACCAGATAGGAGCAGTGTGAAGGAAGACATTATGAGGGAAGCTCATAATGCGAGGTATAGTGTTCACCCAGGAGCCACCAAGATGTACCAGGATCTGAAAAGGGTTTATTGGTGGCCAGCCATGAAGAAAGAAGTGGCGCAGTTTGTGACAGCCTGTGAGGTTTGCCAGAGGGTGAAACTAGAGCATCAGAAACCAGCCGGAATGCTTAACCCATTGCCGATTCCAGAATGGAAATGGGAGAACATAGCTATGGATTTTGTAGTGGGTTTACCAGCAACGTCCAACAGGATAGACTCTATATGGGTGATTGTGGACAGACTCACGAAATCTGCTCATTTTCTTCCAGTACGGAGTAACTATTCTGTGGATAAGTTGGCACAGGTATATCTGGATGAGATAGTGAGATTACATGGAGTTCCAGTGTCTATAGTCTCAGACAGAGGACCTCAGTTTACCTCCAGATTTTGGCGAAGTCTGCAGAGTGCGATGGGCACGAGATTGGATTTTAGCACTGCTTTCCACCCACAGACTGATGGACAGTCAGAAAGGACCATCCAGACCATAGAGGATATGCTTCGACTGTGTGTGTTAGACTTTGGCGGTTCTTGGAGGCAGCATCTACCTTTGGTGGAGTTTGCCTACAATAACAGCCATCATGCTAGCATAGGGATGGCTCCTTATGAAGCTTTGTATGGGAGGAAGTGCAGATCCCCTGTTTGCTGGGAAGAGATAGGAGAGAAGGCTCTTGCAGGGCCAGAGTTAGTAGAGATTACCAGTAGAGTGGTGCCCATGATCAGAGAGAGAATCAGAACAGCGCAGAGCAGACAGAAAAGTTATGCAGACGTTCGCAGAAAGCAGTTAGAGTTCCAGGAGGGTAATTGGGTATTGCTAAAAGTGTCTCCAATGAAAGGAGTGGTTCGTTTTGGAAAGAAGGGTAAGTTAGCCCCACGATACATTGGACCCTTTGAGATTTTGCAGAGGATCGGAAATGTGTCGTATAAGCTGGATTTACCTGCTTCTATGGAGAGAATTCACCCGGTATTTCATGTTTCTATGCTACGGCAGTTTGTGTCAGATCCGAATCAGGTTCTGAGTGAGCCTGAGGTGGAGATTCATACAGATCTCACCTATATAGAGCAGCCAGTGCGGATTCTGGACACACAGATCAGACAGCTAAGGAACAAAGAGATCCCAATGGTGAAAGTTCTGTGGAACCACCATAATCTAGAAGAGTGCACCTGGGAGACGCGGGAGTCTATGCTCCAGCAGTATCCATATTTGTTTTGAGGTTAGTTTCCTCCTTTTTATGTGTTAATTGTTTGTTTTAGGAACATTCGAGGACGAATGTTCTTAAGGGGGGGAGAATGTAATACCCGGCTAGAGTCCGGCATCGGAATTCTACTTTCCGATGGAGTTTCGGATGTCGGAAGTCTCTAGAAGGGTTAGAGTGATGTTTTTCTAACATGTTTTGGTATGTTTCATAGTTTTAAAGCATAAGGAAATGAGTTTTTGAGTGAAATGAACCAAGGCAGAAAAGCCAGGTTCGGCCGCCGAAGTTGAGGTTCGGCCGCCGAACATGCATGGCTTTCGGTTTCACGTGTGGCCGCCGAAGGTGGTCTGGCCAGCCACCTATAAATGGCCCTCAGTCGGTTGAAAGGATAAACATCACCGTTTCTTTCACGTTCTGAGGTGAGACCCTGTCCTTTGTGAGTATTCTTTCATGTTTTCATCCAATCTTGCAAAGATTTGATTAGTTTTTATGGTATTTTGAAGGTTTTAAGCTAAAAACTCAAAGTTGTGAAGTTTGGAGAGTTTGAAGGAGAGTTGCTCCAAAACTCCACGTTAGGATCGTTCATCTTCTTGGTTTCAAGAGGTAAGTGAAGATCCTGAGCTTGTTTTTATGTTTTCTGAAGGTTTTATGTGGTTTTGGGGGAGAGTTGCATGAATAGGGTTATTTGTGAGGTTTTGATGATTTTGTGAGTAAAGCTTGTTTCTGTGTTGTATGTGTTGTGTGTTTGGGGTTGTAAGGTAGTTTCTGACCCCTTTGAGCATATACTTGGGTATATGCAAGTTGAGGAATTGAGGTGGTTGAGTTTGAGAGGGTTTTGGTGCTTTTGGCGAGAGGCAGAGCAAGTTTCTGCCTTGCGGATGAACTCAGGTTCGGCCGCCGAAGGTACATTCGGCCGCCGAACCCATGAGGAGGTGGCTTCGGCTGCCCAAGCTTGCCCCCGAGCTTTTGGACTTTCGGCTCTGGAGGGAAGTTCGGCCGCCGAAGGTGCCGCCGAAGGTTAGAGACTTTCGTCTCTGGAGTGCCTTTTGGCCTCCGAAACTTGCCCCCGAAAGGGTTCGGCTGCCGAAAGTAGAGATTCGGCCGCCGAAGGTGCTTGAGTTTCGTCTCTGGAGAGGACTTTCGGCCGCCGAACCTGCCGCCGAAAGTGTCCTGTCCAGCTTTCCTTTGCATGCTTTGCATGGATGTTAGAGTGAGTTTAAGGGGATTCTTGGGGAGTTTCATAGAGTTGTTCATAAGCTAGTTTGGTCCCTCATTTGAGTCCATCTGTATAGGTACAGACCAGAGGAACCAGAGAGAGCAGCAGTGAGTTCTGCTCCAGAGTTTTCAGAGCCTGCAGAGTCAGTCCAGTTAGCCAGAGGTGAGTGGAACTAAACTTAATACTTTTAATTGAGACATAAACTGCTTTCAGCATAGTTCATGCATCATGAGTATACAGCAGGTTGTTTGCATTAGAATTCACGAATATGTTGCATTGCATAGTTAATTGTTGTTGTGGGTGAATGCTGAATGATCCAATAGTCTCTGAGAGAAGTCCAGGAGCCTTTGACTACGCCCTGGCAGGTACAGAGAAGTCCAGGAGCCTTTGACTACGCCCTGGCAGGTATATAGTAAAGTCCAGGAGCCTTTGACTACGCCCTGGCAATGGTAAGTACAGAGGTGTTATATACACATATACATATATGACAGGAAGACCAGGTGCTCGATTCTACGCCCTGGCACGGCAGAGTTACCGGGACTATGTGGTGACAGGTTTACCCTTGATGTGGATTGTCTGTGATATGGTGCATTCCATGAGATCATATTTTACTGAGATGTTTTACTGTTCTACTCACTGGGCTATAGAGCTCATCCCACTCCCTTAACCCCAGTTTTGCAGGTTCAGTGTACAGTATACAGAGGAGATCCACAGAGTACAGAAAGAGTAAAGAGATTTGTAATAGCTTAGAGTGGACACGTAATATTATAGAGATGTAATAGTTGTGTAGAAAGTTAGAAATGTGCTTGACTTAGTGATGTTGTTCATAACATGATCTGTATATGTATATCTGTTTTACTGTATGTGAAACACCAAGCTTAACAAGTATGAGTTAACCCATCTAAAGCAAGCTCTAGTCAGGGGTACAGAGTACAGAGTACAAAGTACAGAGATAGTGCATGCACAGGTTAAGCCTTGGTTTAGAAAAGAGTTTTTATTTTCACAGAAAATGTATGATCATGTATGAGTTTTACAGGTACACAGAGAGTATAGCAGGCTTGCTACGAGTTCTGGCGGCCTTAAGCCGACCTGAATCCTAGCGCCGGTGACGGTCCATTTTAGGGTCGTTACACACACGATGTCATATCATTTAGATTGTTGGAACAATGCTTTCGCCTGTCCATGAATGAGTTTAACGCAGCCATCGATTTTGAATACTAGACACAGCTTGTGCTTACTATGACAGATGCTTCTATTGCATACCTTGAGCTATGCAGCAACCCACCTGAAGCTTATTTTTCCAAATCGAAGGATTTGTATTTAAGCAACCCTTGCTTAAAATACCTCCACTGATTTCTGCCCCACACATTGGCTGGGAGGAAGGATGCATCCAGCATACTCCCTAGAGCCGAGTTGCACATTCTTTGGAGCATAGTGCACAAGCACAAGCACAAGCTGAATTTAGGATTCTGGTTGGCCAACCAGATATCCATCACACTGGCACACCACCATTCACTCGTCCTTGGGCATGTCATCACCCTACTTGCTGTAAATTTACATGCATTTCAGCCTGTGCATACTGATATGAGCCCCACTTGCGAGCCAACCCCTTTGACTTGAGAGCATTGGATGATATGGGGTTGTTACGCAAGATGGGCAGTGTTTTCTATCTTTCATCTGCAGGCCCTATTGTCCCAAGACATGAAAGAGTGTTTGGGTGTCACACAAGTGCAAGGCAGGTGTAATACCCGGCTAGACTCCGGTATCGAAATTCCTACCGTCCGGTGGAATCTCGGATGTCGGAACTCTCTAGAAGGGTAAAATCATGTTTTTATAAAATATTTTCATGTATTTTATGATTTTAAGTAAGAAAGAAATTGAGTTTTGAATGAAAAAGACCAAGGGAGGAAATCCATGTTCGGCCGCCGAACCTCATGTTCGGCCGCCGAACATGGTGCACTTTAGGGAGCACCTTTGGCCTCCGAAGGTGGTCTGGCCAGCCACCTATAAAAGGCCCCATGTCCGAAAATGGGCGAGTTTTCTTCCTCATTTTCGGACAAAGGTGAGTCCATGCCCTCCCATGGTTAGTTTTGATGATTTTCTTCAAATCTTTCAAGTTTTAACAAGTTTTAACTTGGTATTTGAAGTTTTGAGCTAAAGATCAAAGTTTGAAAGCTTGGAGACCTCTAGAATCCATTTTTCCCAAATTTCTAAGTTGGGTCACGTTTTCTCTCGATCTTCAAGAGGTAAGCATCGATCCTCGCCTCCTTCGATGTTTTAGACAAGTTTTATGAAGGTTTATGGGGTAGAAATGCATGTTTAGGTTAGTTGTAAAAGTGATAGGGTTTTTATGGGTTAAGTAGGAAATGCATGATTATTGAGTTGCCATGTTGATGTTTGTTGGGGTATAGGATAGTTTGAGACCCCTATATACTTATGAATGTGTTTATGCATGTTTGTGAGTGTTGTGCTTGAGTTTGGAAGGTTTGGGAGTCAATTGTGCATAGAAGGCTGAGTTTTGCCATTTCTGGAAGAACTCAGGTTCGGCAGCCGAAGCCATGTTCGGCCGCCGAACCTGCCTGTGGTAGCATGTTTTGGCTGCCGAACCCTGCCCCCGAAAGTTGGACTTTCGGCTCTGGAGGGCAGTTTCGGCCGCCGAAGGTGCCGCTGAACATGCATGAGTTTCGGCTCTGGAACCACTTTTGGCCGCCAAAGGTGCCGTCGAAAGTGGCTGAGTTTCGGCTCTGGAGGGACTTTCAGCCACCGAACATGCCGCCAAAAGTGCCCTGTTCAGCCTTCCTTTGCATGATTTCTATGATTGTTTTATGATGTTTTAGGGGGGTTTTTGGGGAGTAGTTTAGAGTTATGTTAGTGTATGTTGGTCCCTCATTTTGAGTCCACCTGTGTAGGTTCGGACCCGAGGAACCGAGGACCCTAGCAGTGAGCTAGCTGCTTCAGAGTCAGCCTGAGGTGAGTAGAATGAATCTTTATATTGCAAGCAAATAAATTTTGAGCATGTTCATGCATCACGAATGCCATGATATATTTTAGGTTGTTGCATTAGAATTTCACGAATATATTGCATTGCATAATTTGATGTTGATGTGGATGGATGTTGGATGATCCATTAGTCCTCGATATGATGAGACATGATATGATATGATATGGAAGTCCAGGTGTGGCCTGCATTACGCCCCTGGCACAATGTAAGAGAAAGACCGGGTGTGGCCTGCACTACGCCCCCGGCACGATTGGATATGTATGATATGTTATGTATAAGAGAAAGACCGGGTGTGGCCTGCACTACGCCCCTGGCATGATTGGATTATGTAGAGGGCTATTGGTGACAAGTACATCCTTGATGTGATTTGTTTGTGATGTGGTGCATTTCATAAAAGCATGGATTTTAATATAATGTTTTACTATTCTGCTCACTGGGCTCTAGTAGCTCACCCCTTTCCCTTAACCCCCAGGTTTGCAGGTTCGGGATAGACCAGGAGGTCGGCAAGAGTAGAGGCATAGTGTATGTAATAGTTAGTAGTGGACATGTATTGGAAAATGCTACAATGTTATGTAATGTAAAGAATTGTATTGAGGATAGAAATTGTGCTTGGCCCTAGTGTATGGTAAATCCCTTTTGGGTACATGACCTTTTTAATGAAATGTTTTAATGATGTTTTTATGTTAAACCAAGATTAATGTATGAGATGTTACCCCATTGGAGCATTTGATGAGGGCTCTAGTGTGGGGTTTTTATGTTTATGGTTATGTGCATGCACAGGTTGAGCTTGGTGGATGAAAAAGTTTAAGTTTTTATGTAAATGTATGATCATGTACGGGATTTAACAGGTATACAGGATGTATGTTAGGTTTGCTACGGGTCCCGGCGACCTTTAAGTCGATCTGGATCCTAGCGCCGGTAACGGTCCGGTTTCCGGGTCGTTACAGCAGGTGGCCCAGCAGGCATATCAGCAGACAGCCCAACAAGCCGACCCTCCACCAGCACCGCAACCACCAGCAGCTGACCAGGCAGAAGCAGCTCGCCTGGACAGAATTGAGGCCCAAATGGCCCACATGGAGAGCATGCTGGAGTTGCTAGTACAACACATTCTGCCATCTGCACACCGAGACACCTAGTTTGAGCAGACTATTTGCCGAAACAGACTGGGCAAACAACCACACCAGGAGAGTACTCAATTTCTTTTGAACTTTAATATTTCCAATACATTGAGGACAATGCATAAATTAGGTGTGGGGGTGCATATCTCTGAATTTTGATGCTTCATGCATTCTTTTTAATTTCTTTTTTATCCATTTAACTTTTAATTCTTAATTAGCATACATTAAGTGATTTTTTTTTCATTTTGTTATTTTTGTTTTCAATTCACACATATATAGCCACAGTTTTTTTCTTTTTTCTGTTTTGATACGCTTTACTCAAATACATAGGCTATTTTGAATGAGCTTTCTTTCCATAACCCCATTGATGTGATGACCCTTTAAACCTAAGTTGAATCAATTGCAGTGAGTAGTATTCATTCTTGGAAATTTTCTTTTGAATTGAATCTTTGAGCTTGCTATAGTAAAAAATATATGATATTACTCATTAAAGAGAATAAAAAAAATGTGTGAATAAAGAAATATGACTTATTTTAGCAATTAGTGTTGATTTGCCCAATTCATTGAGAAAAAGAAATTCAGCAAAGGCAAAAACCTCAAAAGCACAAATTAAAAACTGTTCCAATGGTCAAAGGCTATGAACAGAGCTAGTAGCCACTTGGATAGGTGACCAACTGAGTAACCGGGGGTGGGTATCACAAATATTTACCCTCGCGTTAAAAGGTTGGTGATTTTTTCAGGCAAGGATAAAAGTGCAATGTAACGACCCGGAAACCGGACGGCTACCGGCGCTAGGATCCAGATCGACTTAAGGTCGCCGGGACCCGTAGCAAGCCTACTATACATCATGTCATACCTGATAAATCCCATACATGATCATACATTTGCATAAAAACTTTAAACTTTCACATATACCAAGCTTGACCTGTGCATGCACCATACTGTAAATGTAAAACCCCATACTAGAGCCCTCATCAAATGCTCTAGTGGGTCAACATAATATACATCAAGCTTGGTTCAACATTTCTTATCATTAAAACATTCCATATAGATCATGTATAAAAAGAGATTTCTATACATTAGGGCCAAGCACAATACTAATCCTCAATACATTTCTTTACATTACAATACATTACATTTCATTACATTACATCACATGTCCACTATAACTCTATTACATAACATAGCCATAACTTTGCTGGCTTTCCCATAGCTACCTGAGCTCCTGCAAACCTGGGGGTTAGGGGAGAGGAGTGAGCTACAACAGCCCAGTGAGTAGAACTATAAAAACATCATAATAAACATATGCTTTTATAAATGTGTCACAGCACAAACAATTCACATCACGGATGGACTGACCCTAAAATCCCTCTACTCTGTGCCCGGCCCTCGGTGGAGCTCCTCAGGACTTCTGTTACATACATAAGCTTTGTGCCCAGCCCTCGGTGGGGCTCCTCAAGACTTCTGTTACATAGCATAAAATCTAGAGGGCTAATGGGTCGTCCTGTTGTCCATCCACACCCACAATGAATAATGCAATGCGTCATATTCGTGAATTCTAATGCCAACAACCTATTATATATCATAATGGATGAACATGCTTAAAACAATTGCTTTCTTGAAATAAAGGATTAGTTTAGTTCCACTCACCTCTAGCTGACTCTGAACTAACTCTGAAGCAGATATCTCACTGCTAATCACCTCGGTTCCTCAGGTCCGATCCTACACAGGTGGACTCAAATGAGGGACCAAACATACTCTAACACGACTCTAAACATCTCCCCAAAAACCCCCTAAAACATCATAAAACATGCATGCAAAACAGGCAAAGGAAGGCTGGACAGGGGACTTTCGGTGGCAGGTTCGGCGGTCGAAGGTCCCTTTAGAGCCGAAAGTCATGCACTTTTGGGGGCAGGGTTCGGCGGCCGAAAGTCCTCCCAAAGCCGAAACTTAGGCACTTTTGGGGGCAGGTTTGGCAGCCGAAACTCCCCTTCAGAGCCGAAAGTCCAAACTTTCGAGGGTGAGTTTAGGCGGCTTAAAGCTGCCTCCAGGCAGGTTCAGCGGCCGAAACTGGCTTCGGCGGCCGAACCTGGGCTTTTCCAAAGGGCAGAACCCAAGCCTCACAAGCACATCCAGCCACCCCAAAACCTCTCAACTCACACCAACACACACAAAAGCATGCATAAATATATTTTCAAGCATATAGGGGCATAAAACTAGCCTATACCCCAACAAGCATCACATAGCATACATTTGAGCATAGAACTAACATAAACCCTAACATTCTACATCTACTCTAAAGCATGCATCAAAACCCTTAGCCCCTTCTTAAAACTTACTTAAAATATGAAAGAAGAGAAGGATTGATAGAGCATATTTTGTAGTCCATATTATCATGATCTTATTGATGTTTATTTACACCTTTTCTACCTAATTTTGTGGTTTTAATCATGTTTTGCAGATATTAGGTGTAAAGAGACAATCTGGAGAAAATGCTCTTAAAACTGCCAAAAAGTGTCAAATATGGAAAGTGTCAAATAAGGAAAATTTTCAGAAAAGGAAATTCCTCAAATAAGGGAAGTGCAGAAGCAAAAGCAAATAAGGAAAGCTCAGTCAGAAGATTATTTGAAATTCAAATCGCAGATCTTTCTTTCCTCATTCAAAGATATGCACACACTGCAGCAGTAAAATCTTCCTATTTAGGCAGCAAGATTTCAAGGAGATGCACTTGCCTCTTCTTCATTCAGCATTCAAAATTCAAACGAAGGCTCCACCTAAAAAGGAAAGACTGGACAGATTTCTTTCCACTTCTACACATTAATGACTGCACGCTCTCCTTCCTCTTCTGTAGTCCATGCGCACGCCACTTGCCTTCTGAAGGCCAAGGCGCGCATCCTTCCTCTTCTGAAACACCAAACGAGATTCTTTCCTTTTCAAATGCAACTTGGGCAGAAAGCACCTCTTGGGCAGCCTCTTGGGCAGCAAGGAGACCTAGGTTAACACTTTCAACTATAAAAAGACACATAAGGAGCCTCCACACCGCTTTTACACACCACCTTGGAGACACCTGCGAAATTCACATCTCTTCTTCTACCTTTCTTCTTTTCTTTATTTTTTATTTTTGTTTCAGCCATGAGAGGCTGAAATCTTTTATTCCAGTTGAAGATTAGGTGATGATTTAGTTGTTTTATGGATTGGGAGACTTGATCAAACATTGTTTATCTTTTGTTATTCAATATTCATACAATCTCATGCTTAATTCCATTGTTGCTTTGTTGTTTTGATCAATATGGCCAATTGATTCTTGATTGCAAGGTAATAATATGTTAGTTTGGGTGATTTAAGTTCGTAATTTCTTGGATTATTCAAACATAAGAACACTTGGTGTAAAAACTAAGGAAATTGTATGATCTAGCAACATCTCATGCGTTTGAGTAATTAGGATTGGATCTCTCTATCTCTTCATGCAATTAATAATTGTTTTGATGCCTAAGGCCCAAGGACGTTCCTTGGCAATTTGTTAATTAGTAATTAATTAGAGGACGTTCCCTAATTGGTTTAATCATAAGGAGAGACATGGTGGTGAGAAGCGTCTTCCATCTCCATAACTAATCTATTGAACCAATCAAAAGAAACTAAGTGTCAATGATCAATCCCAACAACTGAAGTGGATCCAATTCTTCAACTAGAGCTTTCTTATTATTTATTTCTCTTTTATTTTATTATTTGCTTATTTTAATTGCTTTCAGTAGTTTGTTAATCAAATCAATCTCAAACCCCCCATTTTACTTTTACTGCAATTTATTTTTATTTTACTTTCAGTTTATCTCGTTTTTAGTTTTATCTCATTTCAGTTTATTTTGCTTTCCGTTTATTTCTCTTTCAGTTTTATCTCGTTATATCTCGTTTCAGTTTGTTTTCCTTTCCGTTTATTTTTCTTTCAGTTTTATCTCGTTTCAATTTTATCTCGTTTCAGATTATCTCGTTTTCAGTTTTCTTCTTTTTCAGTTTATTTTATTGGACTTGATAAGGAAAATAGGTAAGTTCTCAATTCCCTGTGGATTCGATCCTTTCACCACTATCTGCAGTTGTAAATTACTGATAACCAGAAAGTTTATTTTTGACCGACTTCGACAACCGCGAGTCAAGGATCTACACTTACCTCTTGAAGATCAAGAGGAGATGCGATCCCAAACTTGGAGATGTGGAGGAACGAGCCCCGGGGGTCTCCAAGCTTCAAAACTTGATATTGAGCTCAAAAATCTTCAAAACCAAGTAAAAACTCATTAAAACTTGAAGGGATTAAAGGAAAACAACAAATCGACCATGGAAGGGCAAAATCTCACCTATGCCCTAAAATAGAGAGAGAAAACTCGCCCATTTTTGGACAAGGGGCCTTTTATAGGTGGCTGGCCAGACCACCTTCGGGACCCAAAGGTGCCTCCGCAAGAGGCCAATGTTCGGCAGCCGAACCTGGCTTTTTTCCTTCCTTGGTCTTTTCTTTCAAAACTCAATTTCTTTCTTCGTAAAACCCATAACACAAGTAAAAACATTTTAGAAAACCTTTATTTTACCCTTCTAGAAGGCTCCGACATCCAAGAAATTTCGGATTCCAACGGAGATTCCGCAGGAAGGTAGGAATTCTGGTGCCGGAGTCTAGCCGGGTATAACATGCAAAAAGCTTAATAAAGTGCTTCAAGTAAAGGCAAATCACTTCGAGAGCTATAAAAAGTCTAAACTAAACAAGAATATGTGCATGTATAATCTCTCTAATGAGGAAAACAATTAATAACCATGGTAGGTAAAGGAAAATAAGAAAAGAAGGAAAGTAACCTTGGTGCATACACTTTTCACTGCAATGCTTCAAAGTAGGGGTCTAGGGTAAGAGTTTAAGTGGAAATAAAGGATCAAGTAGCAAAGAGAGCTTGTTTGACTAGATTTATTTGCTTGAGGACAAGCAAAGAGTTAGGTGTCGGGGTATTTGATCAAGCCAAAATTAGTCCCATTTTTCATATTGTTATTTATGTTAATTTACACATTTTCTACCTAATTTTATGGTTTTAATCTTATTTTGCAGAAAATGGTGTAAAAGGGTAATTTGGTAAAAATAGCCTTAAAACTGCCCAAAAGAAAATAAAAGAGATCAAGTCTGGTTTGCCCAAGTTGTTTGCCTAAACCAAGTTGCCACTGAAATGGGAGAGGGATGAGGAAAGCATAGACTTGCTGTTTGACCAGATTGTTTGCCCAAGAAAACTGGGCAAATAGACCCGCAGGACAGAGCCAGAGTGCAGATAGCACCCAAAACAGACTATTTGACCGAGTTGTTTGTCCACACAACCTGGGCAAACATGGCCTGCGACAGCTGACAGCAGAGACGCGGAAAAACTTAAATTTCAAGTTTTCAAGAAGTCTTCCCCTCCCCAAACATGTGAGGATAGCTCAGCAAATCTTCAAGACTCCTCAGCACTCAATCCCACATATCTAGGAAGCCAAATCTTAAGAAGATACAATTGCCTTTCAAGAATTCAAATCCAAATAGGAAAAGAGAACTCCATCTCAACAAGGAAACAAAGGGCAACCTATTCAGCTATAAAAAGGACATCAAACCAGCAAACAAGATGTAATACCCGGCTAGACTCCGGTATCGGAAGAACATTCGTCCCCGAATGTTCCTCAACTAGTACATGCATACCAAACAACATAACATACACACAAAAACACATGGAGACTAACCTTAAAAGAGATGAGGATATTGCCGGAGCATGGACTCCCGTGTCTCCCAAGTGCATTCTTCCAGATTGTGGTGGTTCCAAAGGACCTTCACCATCGGGATTTCCTTGTTTCTTAGCTTTCTGATCTGGGTGTCTAGGATCCGTACTGGCTGCTCAACATAGGTGAGATCCTCCGGTGGAATTCCGATACCGGAGTCTAGCCGGGTATTACACAAGAGATCCTCATCTTAGGCAGAAACTACACCAGCAGCCGCATGCCATTGCCGCTGGCCCTTCTTCTTCTTCTTCTTCTTCTTGCTTTCTTTCTTTTATTTTTGTTTTAGTTTCAGCCATGGGGGGCTGAAACCCTTTTTCTAGTTGAAGATTAGGTGAAACTTCAGTTTGTTTATGCATTGTGAGATCTGAACATATGTTGTTTATCTTTTATTTATCAATATTTATGCAATTCCATGCTTAATTCCATTGTTGCTTTGTTGTTCAAATCAATAGGGCCCATTGATTCTTGATTGCAAAGTAATAATTTGTTAGTTTGGGTAGTTTAAGTCCGTAATTGCTTGAATTATTCAAACACATGTAACTCTTGGTGTAAAAACCAAGGAGATTGCATAATCTAGCTAGATCACCATATGTTTGGGTAGCTAGAATTAGGTCTCTCTATTTCTTAATGCAATTGACAGTTTTCTAGTGAATCTGACGTGGAAGAAAAGATGGCTGAAGAGCAAGCAATATAGGATGTTGACAATGTTGATGATCCTCAACCCCTTTGCATCACCTATTGACTGTGCGGTTGTCGAAACCGATCAAAATTAACCTTTTTTATTATCCACAATTTTATAACTGTAGATAGTGGTAAAAGGATCGAATCTACAGGGAATTGATACTTACCTATTTTTTTTATCAAGACCAAGTAAATAAACTGAAAATAAAATAAAAGGGGGGGTTTAAGATTGATGAACTAAACTAGAATTAAAAATAGCAAAGTAAAGAAAATAATAAAGTAAAGAAAATTCAATAATGAGAAAAGTCTAGTTGAAGAATTGGATCCACTTCAGTCCCGTTGTGATGAAGTTTCAGCTCCGCTATCCTCTCTGGAAGAGGGCCGGCGGGAGAGGGATGAAGCCGTGGCTGAAAAGGACGAGGCCCGGCGTGAATGCGAGGCAGTCAGAGCAGATCGTGACAAGGCTCAGGCCCATTTTGAGATGGTAAAATCCTAGAGAGAAGAGGCCTTAGCCCGGGTTGTTATTCTCGAGCAGGAGCTCACCAAACGCACCGAAGATCTGAAAGTATTGACTCTGACTGCAGAGGGGTTAAAACTTCAGAACCAGCAACTCTTTCAAGAGGTTAAGGTCTTAGAGGGGAGGTGTTTTTCCCTGCTCGAGGATGCCAAGCTGACTGTAGACAAAGTCTGGTTGGCCTGTGAGGAGCGCTTTCAGGAATACAAATGATATGCTGAAGTAGTAGCCAAGATCGATCAGGCCTGCCAGAAATGTCTGCGAGAGTATAAGGACTCTTCAGAGTTACAAAATGAAATCAGGCAAGCCTGTGAAGATCATCTCCAACGTTACAAGGACTCTCCTGAGCTGAAAGTTAAGTTGAGGAGGCCTGTGAGGCACGGCTTGAGGAGTTCAAAGCTTTTGACACCATGAAAAATGAGCTTTGGCACAGAGCTTTCTGCATGTTCGCCTCCGAATTTAACCAAGGTCTGAAGGAGGCTAGGGATGCCCCCTCCACCCCATTAGCTCGGCTCTAAGCCCCTGAAATAGATTCCGATGGGGAGGAGGTGCGCTATGGGGAGGATAACAATCCCTTGCCTAAGAATACCTCTTCATTGCCAGCTGGATCTCGAGAAGGGGGTCATGGGCCTCAAGGACCTCTAGTGGAGAGCGATGATGATGAGCTGCCTGCAGGGGATGACGGACTTCCTGGAGGTAACAGTGTGCTTAGTGTAGGTGATAATGTAGTTACTGATGTTGAGCCCCTTAGCATCATTTTGCCAGATGTAACTAATAATGAATAAATAAAGACTATAGTTTCTTTCTTATACGTGTTTTGTCTTTCTTATACTTAAATTATTCTCTATTTATGTTGCTTTGTGGTCTTGCCGAGCTACCTATATCTTTTTTAAAGCTGGAGCTCTTTTCTTCTGTTGAGCTTGTGAAATCTTCTTAACTTAATATGCCCAAGAAGGCTTTTAACAAATTGATATTCTCAATAGTTCCTCAACTTGCTTAACTCGGTGTAACAAATTAAATTGCTTTCCCTCTGATTTTGCTAATCAAGTTAACCTGGACTGAGGATTCAACACTAGGTGGAATTTTTTTTTTTACTCTGTGGGTATTTCTTATTTGGGTGGGGTCAGCCTATCTTTTGGCTTGCGGAGTCTTTGATGCGCTCAATGATATACAACCTTTAGAGAAATAATTTTGTTAAAATGAATGTCATACCTTAGGCAGCTTTATTCTGTCCTTGCTGCGAGCTCGGAGGCATTTTACCTCTCTTTCCCTGCCCCATGCTGGTAATCATTCAAGCCTGAATCATATACTCAGCCGTTGCCTTTCTTTCTTGGCTGATTTTTACTAGGTTTTTTCTCCATGGGGGCTGATGCGAGCCAGGAGCTCGTCTTTTTTACTTTGTTTGCCTTTTTTAGGTGTTCTGTGTTTGTGGGCTTCTTTTCGTGGGGTTCGTTCTTTCGTGGCTCACTTAGCTTTACCATTCTTGGTTCGCGTGCCGTTTCTTATTTACGCATTTTTTTGTCAGTTGACTTTCCTTTTCTTCTAGCTCGGCTCCTTTTTGCATTTGGTTTTCTTCGAGCTTGGTTTTATGCAGTTTCTTTTCTCCTTCTAGCGGTTCGGGCTATTCGGCCTTATTGTCGCTTCATCATCTCAGCCGATTTTGAGGTGTCGGTGTTATTTTCTAAGCCCGGTCACCTACCTCACTGAGGTCTTACGCAGGATTCAGACTCTGCCTTTCTGTCGCTTCATCATCTCAGCTGGTTTTATGGTGTCGGGGTCATTTTTTAAGCCCGGTCACCTACCTCACTGAGGTCTTGCGCAAGATTCAAGCCCTGTGGCCTTACTGCCGCTTCATCACCTCAGCCGGTTCTTGAGGTGCCAAGTCATTTTCTGAGCTCGGTCACCTACCTCACTAGGGTCTTGAATAAGATTCAGGCTCTTTGGCCTTACTGTCGCTTCGTCATCTCAGCCGGTTCTTGAGGTGCCAAGTCATTTTCTGAGCTTGGTCACCTACCTCACTGAGGTCTTGAATAAGATTCAGGCTCTTTGGCCTTACTGTGGCTTTGTCATCACAGCCAGTTCTTGAGGGGCCGAGTCATTTTCTGAGCTCAGTCACCTACCTCACTGAGGTCTTAAATAAGATTCAGGCTCTTTGGCCTTATTGTCGCTTCGTCATCTCAGTCGGTTCTTGAGGTGCTGAGTCATTTTCTGAGCTCGGTCACCTACCTCAGTGAGGTCTTTGAAAGCGATTGTCGAAACCGTAAAAAATAAACCTATTATCAATCAATAAAATAATTTGTAGATAGTGGCAATAGGGTCGAACCACAGGGATTTGACACTAGAGATCTTCCTAGTTATGACTTGGACAAGTAAATAATAAAAAGAAGGGGTTTTGTTTTGATGATAATGAATTAAAATTAAAGAGTAAGAGAAAGCAATAATGAGTAAAGCAATGGGAGAAAAGCTCTAGTTGAAGTATGGATCTATTTCAGCTTGTTTAGAATTGATCATTGATTCTTTAATACTCCTATTTATTTCAATAAATTAGTTTAGGATGTGGAAGACGTTTCTCACAATCCAAATTCCTCCTTAGTTCTGTTTGACTAGGAAACGTTCACTATTCAAACACTAGTTAACAAGTTGGCAAGGAACGTCCTTGGGGTTTTTTACTTTTCAACTGTTAACTGCCTTAAAACTTAGAGAAACCTAATTCTAATCTTGCCAACCGCGTGGTCAAGTTTAGATTATACAACTGATTGTACTTGTATTTAAATAATCTAAGTAATTACGGACCTAAATCATTCAAACAATTTATTACTCATGCAATTAAAAGCAACATGCCTTAATTGATTCTAAAAGCAAAGCAATGATAATGGAAAGATCAAGTTGCATAAATATTGAAAATAAATAAGAGTTTAATAATGGAGTTTTAAATCTCCCAATTCATCACAAAACTGAAAATTTCCAATTTCAACTAGAAAGGAAAAGTGTTTAGCCACTCATGATGGACAAAATACACAAAAAGAAAGGGGAAAAGTAGAAGAAGAGAGGCTGCTGAAATTCTGCAGTGTTGCCGATGATATTCTGCAGAAAATCTGATGATTCCTTGCTGGTTTGGGGCTGTCTCCTTCTATAGGTGAAGAGTCCTAGTCCAATTAGGATTTGGAATCCTAATTTGACTTGGTCTTTTATAGTCTTTTATTCCTTCTTTGCTTTTGTATCTAATTATGAATGAATTCTTCTTTTTGAGAAAGTCTTTCTTGGGAGTGACTCTTGGAGATGTCCTAGGATTGATCTTGAAGTGTTTGAAGTAGGATAGGACTTCAATGCTTTTGAAATTTGAAATTTGCCTCTTTCCCGCGCTACTGTCCGCCTCTGCTTCAGTTTGATTTGGGCAGTTGATTTGCCCAAATCACTTGCCCCAATCGCTCGCGCAAGTCAGTCCCAGTTTTCTACTTCAGCTCCCTGTGAGTGATTTGGCCAAATCACTTCGACCCAATCACTTTTCCAACTTTTTCTGCACTTTTTCTCCAACTTTCCATTTTCTTCCTTTTCTGCAAAAACATGATAAAAACCATAAATTAAGCTGGAAAATGTAACGATCCAGAAACCGGACCGCTACCGGCGTTAGGATCCAGATCGACTTAAGGTCACCGGGACCCGTAACAAGCCTACTATACATCCTGTTATACCTGATAAATCCCATACATGATCATACATTTCCATAAAAACTTAAACTTTTTCATACACCAAGCTTGACCTGTGCATGCACTAAAACTGAAAACATACAAACCCATACTAGAGCCCTCATCAAATGCTCTAGTTGGGTCACATATCATATGCCAAGCCTGGTTCAACATAACTCATCATTAAAACATTAACATAAGATCATGTACAAAAAGGGGATTAACCATACATTAGGGCTAAGCACGATACTAATCCTCATTACATCACTGTACAAATACATTACATTACATTATTTCACATATCATGTCCACTACTAATCTATTACATGAACAAAGCTTTTACCCTTGACGACTTCCCGATCTATCCTGAACCTGCAAACCTAGGGGTTAGGGAAAAGGGGTGAGCTACAAGAGTCCAGTGAGCAGAATAACAAAACTGATTATAAACACATGCCATCATGAAATGCATCACATCACAAACAATCCACATCACGAATGGATTTGTCACCAATAACCCTCTACATATCCAATTGTACCAGGGGCGTAGTGCAGGCCACACCTGGTCTTTCTCTTACATATACATATCATAGCATTATCCAACCATGCTGGGGGCGTAGTGTAGGCCACACCCGGACTTTCTCTTACATAGTGTCAGGGGCGTAGTGCAGGCCACATCTGGTCTTTCATATCATAACATAGCATATCATATCGAGGGCTAATGGATCATCCATTATCCATCCATATCAACAGCAAATTATGCAATGCATCATATTCGTGATTTCTAATGCAACAACCTATAAACATGGCAATCATGATGCATGAACATGCTTAGGAGTTTAATTACTTTTAAAATAGAAAGTAGTTCTGTTCTACTCACCTCTGGCTAACTCTGAACTAACTCCGAAGCAGCTAACACTGCTGGCCTCCTCGGTTCCTCGGGTCCGAACCTACACAGGTGGACTCAAATGAGGGACCAAACAAACTCTAACATGACTCTTAACAACTCCCTAAAAACTCCCTAAAACGTCACCAAAACATGCATAGGAAACATGCAAAGGAAGGCTGGACAGGGCACTTTCGGCGGCAGGTTCGGCGGCCGAAAGTCCCTCCAGAGCCGAAAGTCAGGCACTTTCGGGGGCAGGGTTCGGCGGCCGAAAGTCCTTCCAGAGCCGAAAGTCACCCACTTTCGGAGGCAGGTTCAGCGACCGAAACTCCCCTCCAGAGCCGAAAGTCTGAACTTTCGGGGGTGAGTTTAGGCGGCCAAACTGTCTCCACAGACAGGTTCAGCGGCCGAACATGGCTTCGGCAGCCGAATCTGGGTTCTCCAAAATGGCAGAACCCGATTCCGCCTCATGCATTCAGCCACCCAAAAACTTCACAACATGCATTCAACCATTCTAAAACATGCATAAACACATTTCCAAGCATATAGGAGCATAAAACTAGCATAAACCCTAACAAACATCACATAAACATACATTTATCAATAACCACACATAAACCCTAACAATTTTTTACAACTAACCTAATCATGCATCAAAACCCTTAATTCCTTCATAAAACTTACTAAAAACATCATAAAAGGCGTGGATCGACACTTACCTCTTAAAGATCGAGAGGAGAGGTGATCCAAATTTGGAGATTGGGAGAAAACGAGCTCCAGGGGTCTCCAAGCTTCAAAACTCTGATCTTAGCTCAAAATCTTCAAAACCAAGTAAAAACTCATAAAAAACATGAAGGGATTGAAGAAAAACAACAAATCGACCATGGAAGGGGCAAATCTCACCTCTGCCTGAAAATAGAGAGAGAAAACTCGCCCATTTTCGGACAAGGGGCTTTTTATAGGTGACTGGCCAGACCACCTTCGGGGGCCAAAGGTGCTTCCGCAAACTCCCCATGTTCAGCGGCCGAACTTGAGGTTCGGCGGCCGAACTTGAGGTTCGGCGGCCGAACCTGGGTTTTCTTCCTTGGTCTTTTTCTTTCAAAACTCAATTTCTTTCTTTATTAAAACCATAAAAACACATGAAAACTGTAATACCCGGCTAGACTCCGGTATCGGAATTCCTACCGTCCGGTGGAATCTCGGATGTCGGAGATCTCTAGAAGGGTAGAATCATGTTTTATAAAAATGTTTTCATGTTTTAATAGTTTTAAGTATGAAATTAAATGAGTTTTTGCATGAAAAGTCTTTGGAGGAAAACCCAGGTTCGGCCGCCGAAAGTCAAGTTCGGCCGCCGAACGTGCATGCGTTTTGGAGGCACGTTAGGCCCCCGAAAGCATGAGTGAGGGCAGTCCAGGTTCGGCCGCCGAAAGTCAAGTTCGGCCGCCGAACATTTCATGGATGCGGAGGCACATTCGGCCCCCGAACGTGGCCTGGCCAGCCACCTATAAAAGGGGCACTTAGCCGAAATGGGCGAGCTTTCTCCCATTTTCGGCCACAGCAAGCTTCCGACCTTCCCTTTGCAAATCTAGTGTTTTTCCTCCAAATCCCCACCATTTTTCTTGAGTTTTAAGCTTGCATTGAAGGTTTTGAACTGTTGAAACAAGTTTTGGAGCTTTGGGAACTCAGGAGCTCATTTTCGTGGATCTCCAAGTTTAGGTCGTCTTCCTCTCGATCTTCAAGAGGTAAGAGCCGATCTTAAGCTCCTCATGTGTTTTAAGTAAGTTTTAAGTGATTTTATGGGGTAGAATGGCATGTATAGGGTTGTATGAGTTTTTAAGCAAATGTTAGGTTTTATGTGATTCTTGAACAATGTGGCATGTTTGAGTATGCTTGAAGTGTTGTAGTTGGGGCAATTGTTTGTTTGAGGCCCCTAGGAACTTGTATGCATGATTTAACTGAGGTATATGCATGATTGGTGAGTTTGGAGGCGAAAATGCACACAGGAGCCAAGTTTCTGCCCTTTGGCAGAAACCAGGTTCGGCAGCCGAAGGCACTTTCGGCCGCCGAACATGGCTGGTGAGGCAGGCCTTTCGGCTGCCGAAGTTGCCCCCGAAAAGAGACTTTCATCTCTGTCTGGGACTTTCGGCCGCCGAAGGTGCCGCCGAACATGCATGAGTTTCGCCTCTGTCTGGGAGTTTCGGCCGCCGAAGGTGCCGCCGAACCTGCCTGACTTTCGGCTCTGGAGGGACTTTCGGCCGCCGAAGCTGCCGCCGAAAGTGCCCTGTCCAGCCATTTCTTGCATGTTTTTATGAAGTTGTTTCTTGATGTTCTTAGGGGGTTTTTGGGGAGTTTATTAGAGTTATGTTTATGTATGATTGGTCCCTCATTGGAGTCCACCTGTGTAGGTTCGGACCCGAGGAACCGAGGACCTCAGCAGTGAGATAGCTGCTTCAGAGTCTGTAGAGCTTCAGCCAGAGGTGAGTGGAATAACTATTATGCTTTTAAATAAATAAATCAGTTTAGCATGATTCACGCATCATGAATGCCATGAGATAATAGGGTGTTGCATTAGACTCACGAATATGTGCATTGCATATTATGTTTGATGATGTGGATGGATGTTGAATGATCCATTAGTCCCCCTATGCTATGATGATGATGATACGATATGGAAGACCAGTGAGGCCCATTCTACGCCCCTGGCACTATGTGAGAGAAAGACCAGTGAGGCCCATTCTACGCCCCTGGCACAGTTGGACCATGTATGTTATGTTATGTAAGAGAAAGACCAGTGAGGCCCATTCTACGCCCCTGGCACAGTTGGACCATGTTATGTTATGTTATGTAAGAGAAAGACCAGTGAGGCCCATTCTACGCCCCTGGCACAGTTGGTCCATGTAGGGGACTATTGGTGACAAATCCATCCTTGATGTGATTAGCTGTGATGTGATGCATTTCATGTTATCATATGTTTTAAATGTTTTACTATTCTGCTCACTGGGCTTTGTAGCTCACCCCTCTCCCCTAACCCCAGATGTGCAGGTACAGGGTAGACCAGGAGGTTAGCCAGAGTTTTGAAGCATGTTTTTTGTAATAGTTAGATTGTGGACATGACAATTGTATTATGATGTAATGTAAAAGTGTTTTAAGTTATGTTATGTAATTTGAATATTGAGGATAGAGTTGTGCTTGACCAATACAGATTGTTAATCCCACTTGTATGTACATGGTCTTTATGATATGAGATATGAGGTTATGTTTCAGCCAAGCTTATGTATGATGAGATACCCCATTGGAGCATTTTGATGAGGGCTCCAGTGGAGGTTTATGTTATGTTTATGTTTATGTACAGGTTGAGCTTGGTTGTTATATGAGAATGTTTACAGGTTTATGAGTATTGTTGATCATGTATGGGATTAAACAGGATTACAGGTTATGTCAGGCTTGCTACGGTTCCCGGCGGCCTTATGCCGATCTGGATCCTAGCGCCGGTAGCGGTCCGATTTCTGGGTCGTTACAGAATGGTATCAGAGCCCTAGGTTCATATGGTCGGACCTAGAGTGTCGGGCTCATAGATGTTCTAGAAGGTCAAGCACAATAGGAAGGTCATGTCCACTAGGATAGGATGTTGAGTCCTGTCTTGTATGATGACGTGAAATGCCATGATTTTGTACATGTGCATTGATGATATGCTATGCTATGTGATGTATGTGATGAGGGTTCATGTGTGCCCACATGAACCATATGATGCTAATGTTTGCTTGTTATGAGCTGTTTTTCAGAGAATAGGATGAGAGGAACTCGTCGATCTGCGCGATTGACTGGAGTGCCACCTGAGGATGAGGGCACGAGCGCCCGTCCTCCTACATTGCCTAGGGCAATGTCTTGTAGAGCCAACAGAGATAGAGTGTCAAGGGACCCTAGAAGGTCTTTTGATGCCAGCAGAAGGGGGACTGATAGAGGAGGAAGTTCTTCAGATGTGAGGGAGGTTTTGGAAGAGGATCAGAGGAGGGATGGGAACCTGGATGTGAGCATGCAGGAAGAAGGGACAGGAGAGTCACAAGGAGGCGTTCAGGCCTCGGGGTATGGTTTTCCACCCCATTATCCACCCTTCCCACAGGGTTCAGGGTATCCGATGGGAGGTACATCGGATTACTCCAGCTTTAACCCCTACCCTACCTACATGCCTTATCCACCTTTCTATCCACCTTACCCACAGTACCCAGCTTATCCACCCTCACCCTTCTATCCTAACTCGGCAAACCCCACCTCGGGGAATGCTGCACCTCCACCTCCACCACCTACAAAACCAGCAGCCCCAGTTACTCAACCTCCTAGACCTAGCTCAGTCGATGGGAGCAAAGTGAAAATGATAGATTACCTCAAGCTAGATGCTCCCAAATACAAGTCAGGGGATGACCCCTTTGAGTATCTGAGGGTAGTGAAGACAATAACTGATGAGCTAGGGGCAAGTGACAGCAGGGCCATTCAGATGGCAGGGTTCACTTTAAAGTGCAAGAAGGCACGGGAATGGTTCAAGTGTTATGTGGACCCGAGACTAGACGGTATGACATGGGAAGAATTTGCGAATGAGTTCGCTGGATGGGCTTTTCCAGACAGTTCTAGAGAACTGAAAATGATTGAGTTTGAGCAACTGAGGCAGTCAGAGCACATGAGTGTAGAGGAGTTCATGGATAAATTCTTGGAGCTATTGCCTTTTTCAGGGCAAGCTCTAGATTCAGATACGAAGAAAGCCAAGAAATATGTTATGAAGCTGCATTCCAGGTACTCCTCGTTGGTTCAGTCAGCTGAGAGAGAAAGTTTCCACACGGTGGTGGATATGGCTCGAAGAATGGAGGCAAGTGCTATAGTTGAGGGGTCAGTGAAGCAATCAGTGACCCAGTCTTCAGGGGTTAAGACCCCAGGCTCTTCTTCTTTTAGTGCAGCAGCTTCAGGCAGCAAGAGGTGGAGCAGTACCACCAAGAAGCCGAAGAAGAATAAGTTTTGGAACAAGTTGAAATCCGGTCTGGGATTTGGCGGTGGCTCGAGCTCAGGCTCAGATGGTACAGAATGCCAGAGATGTGGAAGACCACACAGGGGAGTGTGTCGAGCTGGGACTAATGCATGTTTCAAATGTGGACAGGAGGGACACATAGCTCGGGATTGTCCTAGAGCGCCTTTTATGGGCCAGCCCCAGCAGACAGCTTCTGGTAGTGTGGCACAGCCAGCAGTTCCAGCCACAACTCAGGGCAGTGGCAGAGGTAGAGGGAGAGGGGCAGCCTCTTCTTCTGGTTCCCGAGGTGAAGGTCCATCAGCTCCAGCCAGGATCTTCACCATGACTCAGCAGGAGGCTAACACATCCAACACCGTGGTGTCAGGTAATCTCGTCATTGGGTGTTCTGATGTGTATGCATTAATGGACCCGGGTGCATCTCATTCATTTATTGCTCCGAGAGCCGTTGAGAGGTTGGGTCTGATAGTCTCTGGGTTAGAGTGTCCCCTATGGGTCAGTGGACCCAAGTGTGACCCGTCAGTGGCAGTGTCAGTCTGCCAGTACAGTCCAGTTTTTATTGAGGGAAGATGCCTCTCCGCCGACCTTGTGGTTCTAGATTTGACAGACTTTGACGTCATTCTAGGGATGGATTGGCTATCTACCCATGGTGCTACCTTGGACTGCAGGGACAAGGTAGTCAGGTTCAGAGATCAGAACGGGTCAGAGGTCGTCTTCAGAGGAGACAAGAGGGGCACGCCTAGAGGTCTGATATCAGCTCTTCAGGCTCGTAGGTTGCTTAGGAAGGGATGTCAGGGGTACTTAGCTCATGTGAGAGAGCTAGATAGTCAGGTCAGAGAGCCGGCCTCGGTGCCAGTTGTCCGAGAGTTTCAGGATGTCTTTCCAGATGAGCTTCCAGGTTTACCACCTGCTAGGGAGATAGAGTTCGAGATAGAGTTGGTGCCTGGAACTAGACCGATCTCTATCCCTCCCTACAGGATGGCCCCAGCCGAATTGAAGGAGTTGAAAGAACAGTTGCAAGAGTTGGTAGAAAAGGGCTTCATCCGACCGAGCACTTCACCGTGGGGTGCACCAGTTTTATTCGTAAGAAAGAAGGATGGATCCCTTAGACTTTGTATCGACTACAGACAGTTGAACAAAGTCACTACCAAGAATAGGTACCCATTGCCAAGGATCGATGATCTATTCGACCAGCTAGCCGGAGCAGGTTGTTTCTCCAAAATAGATCTGAGATCGGGGTACCATCAGTTAAGGATAAGGGAGGAAGATGTGCCGAAGACAGCCTTCAAGACCAGATATGGGCATTTTGAGTTCCTTGTAATGCCGTTCAGGTTAACCAACGCCCATGCAGCATTCATGGATCTCATGAACAGAGTGTTTAGCCAGTACCTGGATCACTTCGTTATTGTCTTCATAGATGATATCTTGGTGTATTCCAGGAATGCAGAGGAGCATGCCCATCATCTGCGGTTGGTCTTGCGGACTTTGAGGGAACATGGCTTGTATGCCAAGTTCTCTAAATGTGAGTTCTGGCTGAGGAGCATTTCGTTCTTGGGGCATGTAGTGTCAGAGAATGGTATTGAGGTAGACCCCAAGAAGACAGAAACTGTAGCTAACTGGCCTAGACCCACTTCAGTGACAGAGATTAGAAGTTTCTTGGGTTTGGCAGGTTACTACAGGAGGTTCGTTCAGGACTTCTCAAAGATAGCAGCTCCTCTGACCAGACTGACTAGGAAGAATCAGAAGTTTCTGTGGACCGACCAGTGCGAGGAGAGTTTTGAAGAGCTTAAGAAGAGGTTGACTTCAGCACCAGTTCTAGCTCTGCCATCTAGTGATGAGGACTTTACAGTCTTTTGTGATGCGTCCCGTGTGGGACTGGGTTGTGTACTGATGCAGAATGAGAGGGTGATCGCTTATGCTTCTAGGCAGCTGAAGAAGCATGAGTTGAATTACCCCACGCATGACCTAGAGATGGCAGCAGTAATCTTTGCACTCAAGATGTGGAGGCACTACCTCTATGGGGTTAAATGTGAGATCTTCACAGATCATAAAAGTCTGCAGTACATCTTGAGTCAGAAAGATCTGAATTTGAGGCAGAGGAGATGGGTAGAGCTGCTGAGTGACTATGATTGCAAGATTCAGTACCATCCGGGTAAGGCGAATGTTGTGGCAGACGCCTTAAGCCGGAAATCACTCGGTAGTTTATCCCACATATCGGCAGAGAGGATGCCAGTGGTGAAGGAGTTCTACAAGCTCATTGAGGAAGGTCTACAGTTGGAGTTATCTGGTACAGGTGCCTTGGTAGCCCAGATGAGAGTGGCACCCGTGTTTCTGGAGCAGGTGGCTCAGAAACAGCATGAGGACCCGGAGTTAGTGAAAATTGCCAGGACTGTTCAGTCGGGCAATGATAGTGAGTTCAGATTCGACAGCAAGGGGATCCTCCGCTATGGGAGCAAAATATGTGTACCAGATGACATTGGGCTAAAAGGAGACATTATGAGGGAGGCTCATAATGCAAGATACAGCATTCACCCCGGAGCCACCAAGATGTATCAAGATTTAAAGAAGGTTTATTGGTGGCCAGCTATGAAGAAAGAAGTGGCACAGTTCGTGTCAGCCTGCGAAGTGTGTTAGAGGGTGAAGCTGGAACATCAGAAGCCGGCTGGAATGCTTAACCCGCTACCTATCCCAGAATGGAAATAGGAGAATATAGCTATGGACTTCGTAGTGGGGTTACCGGCGGCGTCCAACAGAGTGGACTCCATATGGGTGATTGTGGACAACTCACCAAATCTGCTCACTTCATTCCTGTCAGGAGTGGCTACTCTGTGGACAAGTTGGCGCAGGTGTATGTCGATGAGATCGTCAGGCTGCATAGGGTTCCTGTTTCGATAGTGTCAGATAGAGGGCCCCAGTTCACCTCCAGATTTTGGCGGAGTCTGCAGAATGCCATGGGTACTAGGTTGGATTTCAGTACTGCCTTCCACCCCCAGACTGATGGACAGTCAGAAAGGACCATCCAGACTATCGAGGATATGCTCAGAATGTGTGTGCTAGACTTTGGCGGTTCTTGGAGGCAGCATCTACCTTTGGTGGAGTTTGCCTACAACAACAGCCATCATGCTAGCATCGGGATGGCTCCATATGAAGCTTTGTATGGAAGGAAGTGCAGATCACCTGTTTGCTGGGAGGAAGTTGGAGAAAAGGCCTTGGCAGGGCCTGAGTTAGTAGAGATCACCAGCAGGGTGGTACCCATAATCAGAGAAAGAATCAAGACTGCTGCAAGCAGACAGAAGAGCTATGCAGACGTCCGCAGAAGACAGTTAGAGTTTCAGGAGGGGGATCTGGTATTGCTCAAGGTGTCTCCAATGAAGGGAGTGGTTCGCTTCGGGAAGAAAGGTAAACTAGCCCCACGATACACCGGACCCTTTGAAATCTTGCAAAAGATTGGGAATGTGTCGTACAAGCTGGATTTACCTGCTTCGATGGAAAGAATCCATCCGGTTTTCCATGTTTCAATGTTGAGGAAGTTTGTGTCAGATCCGAGCAAGGTTCTTAGTGAGCCTGATGTGGAGGTCCAAGAGGATCTCACCTATGTTGAACAGCCAGTGCGGATCATAGACACCCAGATCAGAAAGTTAAGAAACAAGGAAATCCCGATGGTGAAAGTCCTGTGGAACCACCACAACTTGGAAGAATGCACTTGGGAGACACGGGAGTCTATGCTCCAGCAGTACCCTCATCTCTTTTAAGGTTGGATCTCTTTGTGTTTATGTGCTATATATGTATGTTATGTTTTATGCCATGCTATGTGTGCTAGTTGAGGTACATTCGGGGACGAATGTTCTTAAGGGGGGGAGAATGTAATACCCGGCTAGACTCCGATATCGGAATTCCTACCGTCCGGTGGAATCTCGGATGTCGGAGATCTCTAGAAGGGTAGAATCATGTTTTATAAAAATGTTTTCATGTTTTAATAGTTTTAAGTATGAAATTAAATGAGTTTTTGCATGAAAAGTCTTTGGAGGAAAACCCAGGTTCGGCAGCCGAAAGTCAAGTTCGGCCGCCGAACGTGCATGCGTTTTGGAGGCACGTTAGGCCCCCGAAAGCATGAGTGAGGGCAGTCCAGGTTCGGCCGCCGAAAGTCAAGTTCGGCCGCCGAACATTTCATGGATGCGGAGGCACATTCGGCCCCCGAACGTGGCCTGGCCAGCCGCCTATAAAAGGGGCACTTAGTCGAAATGGGCGAGCTTTCTCCCATTTTCGGCCACAGCAAGCTTCCGACCTTCCCTTTGCAAATCTAGTGTTTTTCCTCCAAATCCCCACCATTTTTCTTGAGTTTTAAGCTTGCATTGAAGGTTTTGAACTGTTGAAACAAGTTTTGGATCTTTGGGAACTCAGGAGCTCATTTTCGTGGATCTCCAAGTTTAGGTCGTCTTCCTCTCGATCTTCAAGAGGTAAGAGCCGATCTTAAGCTCCTCATGTGTTTTAAGTAAGTTTTAAGTGATTTTATGGGGTAGAATGGCATGTATAGGGTTGTATGAGTTTTTAAGCAAATGTTAGGTTTTATGTGATTCTTGAACAATGTGGCATGTTTGAGTATACTTGAAGTGTTGTAGTTGGGGCAATTGTTTGTTTGAGGCCCCTAGGAACTTGTATGCATGATTTAACTGAGGTATATGCATGATTGGTGAGTTTGGAGGCGAAAATGCACACAGGAGCCAAGTTTCTGCCCTTTGGCAGAAACCAGGTTCGGCAGCCGAAGGCACTTTCGGCCGCCGAACATGGCTGGTGAGGCAGGCCTTTCGGCTGCCGAAGTTGCCCCCGAAAAGAGACTTTCGTCTCTGTCTGGGACTTTCGGCCGCCGAAGGTGCCGCCGAACATGCATGAGTTTCGCCTCTGTCTGGGAGTTTCGGCCGCCGAAGGTGCCGCCGAACCTGCCTGACTTTCGGCTCTGGAGGGACTTTCGGCCGCCGAACCTGCCGCCGAAAGTGCCCTGTCCAGCCATTTCTTGCATGTTTTTATGAAGTTGTTTCTTGATGTTCTTAGGGGGTTTTTGGGGAGTTTATTAGAGTTATGTTTATGTATGATTGGTCCCTCATTGGAGTCCACCTGTGTAGGTTCGGACCCGAGGAACCGAGGACCTCAGCAGTGAGATAGCTGCTTCAGAGTCTGTAGAGCTTCAGCCAGAGGTGAGTGGAATAACTATTATGCTTTTAAATAAATAAATCAGTTTAGCATGATTCACGCATCATGAATGCCATGAGATAATAGGGTGTTGCATTAGACTCACGAATATGTGCATTGCATATTATGTTTGATGATGTGGATGGATGTTGAATGATCCATTAGTCCCCCTATGCTATGATGATGATGATACGATACGGAAGACCAGTGAGGCCCATTCTACGCCCCTGGCACAGTTGGACCATGTATGTTATGTTATGTAAGAGAAAGACCAGTGAGGCCCATTCTACGCCCCTGGCACAGTTGGACCATGTTATGTTATGTTATGTAAGAGAAAGACCAGTGAGGCCCATTCTACGCCCCTGGCACAGTTGGTCCATGTAGGGGACTATTGGTGACAAATCCATCCTTAATGTGATTAGCTGTGATGTGATGCATTTCATGTTATCATATGTTTTAAATGTTTTACTATTCTGCTCACTGGGCTTTGTAGCTCACCCCTTTCCCCTAACCCCAGATGTGCAGGTACAGGGTAGACCAGGAGGTTAGCCAGCGTTTTGAAGCATGTTTTTTGTAATAGTTAGATTGTGGACATGACAATTGTATTATGATGTAATGTAAAAGTGTTTTAAGTTATGTTATGTAATTTGAATATTGAGGATAGAGTTGTGCTTGACCAATACAGATTGTTAATCCCACTTGTATGTACATGGTCTTTATGATATGAGATATGAGGTTATGTTTCAGCCAAGCTTATGTATGATGAGATACCCCATTGGAGCATTTTGATGAGGGCTCCAGTGGAGGTTTATGTTATGTTTATGTTTATGTACAGGTTGAGCTTGGTTGTTATATGAGAATGTTTACAGGTTTATGAGTATTGTTGATCATGTATGGGATTAAACAGGATTACAGGTTATGTCAGGCTTGCTACGGTTGCCGGCGGCCTTATGCCGATCTGGATCCTAGCGCCGGTAGCGGTCCGATTTCCGGGTCATTACAAAAACACTTTAGAAAATCATATTCTACCCTTCTAGAGGGTTCCAACATTCGAGATTCCGCCAGAAAGTGGCAATTTCGATGTCGGGGTCTAGCCGGGTATTATAGAAAATGTGTAATTAAACAGTAAAAAAGATAATAAAAATATGGCTAAATTATGTTTGATCAGTCTTGAACAAGATTCAGACTCTTTTTAAATGCCTATTCTATTTTCTTTTAAAGGAAAGTGATGCGAATGGCAACAAAATGACGTTGTTTGACTTGTTTTGCATAGTCATTTTTATTCACATTGCTTCAAAATACAAGTGTTCATGATACATTATCTATATTTTAGGAAAAGTACCTCTTCAAGTGTTGAATGTTCCATGCATGCGGCTTTAGATTTCCTCGCATATCTTCTATTCGATATACACATGTCTTCACTACTTTAATTATTCTGAAAGGGCCTTCCCAGGTTGGTGCCAGCTTTCTTATTGCAGCTCTTTTTCCCGTGGCATCCAGATTTCTCAGTGCTAGATCTCCTACCTTTAGGCTTCTTTCCCTAACTTTCTGATTATAATAACAGGCTGCTTTTTATTGATATGTCGCGGTTCTTACTTGCGCTTCATCTCTGATCTCTTTTAGGGCATCTAGATTGCTCCTCAACTTGTCATTGTTAGTGTTTTCATTGTTGAACTGGATCCAGTGAGTGGGAACTTGCAATTCAATAGGAACCATAGCTTCAATTCCAAATGCTAGTGCGAAGGGTATTTCCTTCGTCAGCGTTCGAGGAGTGGTCCGGAATGCCCATAGGATGCTATTGAGCTCATCTGCCCAGTTCCTCTTTGCTCCATCCAGTCGCTTCTTCAATCCTTGGAGTATGGCCCAATTCGTAACCTCTGTTTGGCCGTTGGTTTGAGGATGGGCCACCGAGGAGAACTTGTGCCATATGCCCATATTTCTTGTGAATTCCTTGAAGGTCTTGCAGTCAAATTGCTTGCCATTGTCTGATATAAGCACCCTCGGTATCCTAAACCTACAGATGATGTTGTCCCAGATGAAGTCTATCATTTTTCTTGCTGTGATAGTGGGAACTGCTTTAGCCTTTAGCCATTTTGAAAAATATTCCACAGCCACTATTACGAACTTCTTCTGCCTCGTGGTCTTAGGAAAAGGTCCCAGGATATCTATGCCCTATTGTGAGAACGACCACGGGCTGGATATGCTGGATTGAGGGGTGGCTAGAACGTTGATTGCGTTGGCGAACCTTTGGCACACATCACATCTTCTAACGAATTCCTCGGTTTCCTTCTTGACTGTGGGCCAGTAGTATCCCTGCCTAAAAATTTTATTCGCCAATGTCCCTGCTCCTTCATGAGCCCCGCATATTCCCTGATGAATCTCTTCAATAACCTTGGTTGCTTCTCTGGGCCTACGCATCGAAGCCATGGGCTAGATTTCCCCCTTCTGTACAATGTGCCTCTTATTGCTTGATAATTGGGAGCTCGGGCTGCTATTTTCTTTGCTTCAGCTTTATCTTCTAGGAGTTTTCCTTTCTCTAAATATTCCAGATACAGGGTCATCCAACTCTGTGCTTCTTCGACCTTCATTATAGCGTCCATTTTGTCAAAGGCAGGAATGTTAACATGTTGTATGTATACCTCATCTGGGAGTTGTTCCAACTATTCTTCAGATAGTCGGCTAAGCAGGTCCGCCTCCTCGTTTTCTTCTTGAGGTATTCTCTGATATTTCACATTGACTCCTTGCTCGCCGAGCTCTGTTTCAATGGCTTTTACCTTCGCTAAGTATTTCTGCATAGTAGGGTCCCTCGCCTGATATGCCCCCAGTATTTGGTTGACCACCAGCTGGGAGTCACTGTTTATTTCGAGGTCGATCGCTCCTATTTCCATTGCTATCAGCATTCCATTTATCAGGGCTTTGTACTCTGCTATGTTATTGGAGGCATTGAATTCTAGTCATAGGGCGTAACAAACTTTGAACCCTTCTGGTCCCTTCAACATTACTCCTGCACCGCTACCCCCAGCACTTGATGCCCCATCTACATATAGTTTCCAGCTGAATTCTCATGAGGGTTGCCGTTCGCTCTTTTCCTCCATTGCTTCTAAAGGTTTCTCATTGAGCTCTGCCTGCTCTTCGTTAAAGGAGCATTCTGCTATAAAGTCAGCAAGGGCTTGTGCCTTGATGGTTGTTCGAGGTCGGTATTTTAGACAATACGGGCCGATCTCAACAGACCAAGCCAGCATCCGTCTTGACGTTTCGGGCCTGTGGAGGATCTTCTTTAAAGGCTGGTCCGTCATCACTACTCCTTGATGGCCTTCGAGATACACTCCGAATTTGCTCACTGCTAATAACAGGGCGTATGCTAACTTTTCTATGTTTAAATACCTGACCTCCGCATCTTTGAGCACTTTGCTAACATAAAATACTGGCTTTTTCTCTTCCCCTTCTTCTCTTAGTAACACAGCACTGATAGCTTGTTCTGAGGCTGACAGATAGATCAAGAGTTCTTCCCCAGCTAGTGGGCTGCTGAGTAGGTGTAGTGAACTCAGATACTGTTTGAGCTCCTTGAAAGCTTGTTGGCAGTCTTTAGTTCACTCAAAGTTTGGGACCTTCCTCAGCTTCTTGAAGAATGGTAGGCACCTTTTCGCAGATTTTGACATAAATCGGTTAAGTGCTACCACTCTTCCTGTGAGTCTCTCTGTACATCTCTCACTCAGGTCGGTTCAGACATTCTCAATATGGCTTCTACCTTCTCCAGATTTGGCTCAATTCCCTTTCCGCTGACCATGTATCCCAAAAATTTTCCCCCTCTAATGAAGAAAGCGCACTTAGTCGGGTTTAGCCTCATTCTGTATTGCTCTAGCACTCCGAATACTTCC